>NW_024609835.1:50908376-51219962 GCF_016920785.2 Ixodes scapularis | reverse complement strand
ATGAAAGTCATGTCTGTGGGGGAAGTACTCAGCTATACATACAGGGTGTTTCACGAAACGCGGGCGAAATCGTTCCTGTGACAAGTACGCCTCGCACAGAAAAAGGGTTGATGTAATATCGGTTCCTGGCAAAGGGCAAATTTAAGGGAAAAAAGTATTTGATATAATTAGGTTAATAATTACCTTTAGTGATTAGCTCTATAATTAATCAATTCAAAGGCACCATTTCAATTACAAACATGGTGAGTATAATTGAAAACTTTAATGCACCTACATTATAGAGATATAAAGCATATACAGCCTTTTATGGCGCTCCGTAAAAACACTTAAAGGTGCTTTCAAAAAAAAAAAAAAAAAGAGGGGAGGGGGCCGTTTAGGAGGCAACGCAAGGAAACAGAAATAGAGCTAAACTGGGGACACCATAACTTTTTACACCCTACGATAGAGCAGCACCGTTGTAGAGCCTTTGTCGGTTCTAGAAAATGTCTCTTTGGAGCCGACGTCGCGCGGCGAAGCCCCTATAACGAAGGGGATCTGGACAAAATGGTCCCATACAAAATGGTCCGGTGAAAATGGCCCCGGGACAAAATGGTCCCACGCGCAAACCCGGGCAAAATGGTTCCAGGAAAATTTTGAGGCATAGTTTGACAATAATATTCACTGGAGAAGGGGAACAAAGGGGAGAATGCACAAACACAAATCTCCAAACACAGCTAGGTGACTAGTGCGCGACCGAAAAACTCGGCCTGGTCGTGGTATCGAACAAGGGACCTCCTCATTTCTAGTGGAGCGCTCTACCAACTGAGCTTTGTCTTTGATCCCTTATGTGCATGCCTTTTCTTGCAGCTCCATTGCGCTAATTCAAAATTAAAAAAAAAAAACGCCGTCTCAAGATGTGGCAATTTTTCTCCCACACCAATAGTTGCGTTTTGCTAAAGTCACTGTGCAGCCGATGCTAGTATAGCTGATATTAACAATCAAGCAATGCTGACAACAAAACGTACTAATGGCGTTCGACGACTTTTTTTGTGTGTGTATGATATCTCCGGCTTGTCAAATCAAGATTAGAGTGAATCACGACCGTGCGCTTTTAGTGTGCGCGTGTGTATTTGCGTTGTGATTCCCGCTGCAGCTTTGTACACTGCTCTGACTTATGCGAATAGCAGCCGTAGAGCCGAGTGAGCGATGATAGACCTTTAACTTTTGGGCTTCACTTGTTTCCTAAGATGCACCACTAAAAGCTTGAACATATTAAAATGTACATTACACTTGTGTAGAACAAAGCTACAGACTACAATAATGGCTAAGCATTTTTTCTGATAGATTCGTAAAACACATTTAAAGATGATTATTTTAAAACCTTTTGCGGTTTATTTTCCATTTTAAGCACTTCATTGGTAGATAATATGTGAATGTGTCTTTAAAACATGTTTATTTGTACATTGAACATTTGAGCATTGAATACTGATTTTATTTCCACCTTGAACGATGGGGGATGCCAAGGAAAAAAACTCTTTGCACAGCTTGACCAGTCCTCGGCACCCCTAAAGCAGACAGCAAAGGCTCCGAAGTCAAGAAATGAGGTGACAAATAATAAGAGGTACACCATGCAAATTTTTGTACAACTTTAGATGTACTAGAATTTGCAAAACACAAGACAAAAATTATTATGCAAACATTTCTACAATGGTGGCATTCATATTTAAAATAGCGCAAAAAAGACAGGACAAAACGACGAAGAAGCACACAGGACAAGCGCTAACGTTCAACCATTCTCTACAATGTTGGATATGCCCCTTTTATTTAGTAAGTGATGTCGAATCCCATTGGTGCGATATGATTTAACAATTTTGGAAGTAAATGCTTGATTCTGTTACGTCCAAAATTACTTATTGACTGAGGAATTAGCCACGGATGAATGAGACGGGTATGTTACAATGAGATGTATAGACGAAGGTCAGACGATCTGAAGAATGTTTCATGCTTACCACGAGTTTCAGCTTGGTATGTTAATATTAAACGCTGAGGGTAGATATCTGATACATCAGTTTTAGAATATTTTTCAAAAAGAGGCAACGATGGAGACACCCAAGAGGCATTCGCAACAGCTCAAATAGCTTTTTTTTCTTTTTGTTAAACTGTTTTTAAATTTGTCAAACCAGTATATCTCCCGGCAAGTTGGGCGTACGTTAAATGTGGGTAAAAAAGCTACCTACAAATTTGAAGCTTAACATTGGTGGGTAAAACATTTATATATTTATTTCGCACACTTACTACTCTCGACAGTTTATTACGAATGTGTTACACATGATCATTCCAGGACTTATTATAAGAAAAAGACACTCCCAAAGTTTTAAAGTATGTGTGTAATGCATAACATCAGGGCCATAATTCAAAGGAGGGCATAAGTTAAGCCGAGTACCTAAAAGAAGTTGAAATATTACGACCTTACTTTTGTCCGTATTTAGGCGAAAAACGTTATTTTCGCACCACAACTTTAACTTGCACAGAACATTGTTTGTCTTAGTATAATCAGTTTCAGAATTTGTGCCGGAAATTATCATAGCCGTATAATTCGTATAAATAATGAATTTGACTTCGGCACCAATAATAATTATGTCGTTAATATAAAAAAAGAAATAACATGTTTCTTTTTTACGAAACATTTGACGTGTTTCGTAATTTGTTTCTGGCATAGAAAGTTTTTATTGTAAGTTTTATTTATGTACACACTTAGTACCACAGCGAAACCTTGGCAATTTGCACGCCTCGAGCTTTGAAATTTTATATCTGCAGAAGAAAATTAGCTAGGGCTTTCGAATATAGGGAATGACCCTCCCAAGAACATGCCTTGAACATAATCTTTATATATATATATATATATATATATATATATATATATATATATATATATATATATATATATATATATTTTTTTTTTTTTTTATTTAATTATTTATGACCCGGAACGCCACTGCATGATCCGACGTGGAAACACCCTGCTACAAAATTCAAACTGTGACATGCTGACCTTAACCACTTTAATGCATGCTAAACGAACTTCCTACACAATGAATGCAAACCTCTTTTTAAAGCATTACAGTATCGGAGATTTGCCAGACCTACCAATTCACAAGCTTTGATTGAGCACTACGCCAAGATAAAAAAACTTTTCTGAATCGTCCTTTCCATAAGACCGGACACAAATCTTTAACGTCTACTAAGTGCAGATACAGAGACTACAACCTCCTTTTAATCGTTGAATAAGCTGTGAATCTCGACTCCGGTATTTAATCGAACTTCGTTCAGAGAAGGTATGTACTCATAAGGCTCATGCTGGCATATGCCAATATATTGTCTGGTATTCTCATACCGCGGAGGGAATCAGTAAACTTGAACTTGTACAAAAACTTGCTGGGCGATTTATAACTAAAACTTTTAGATATAATATATCTGCGTCAGGTTTACTTGCAGAGGCTAGCATACAACCATTGGAGATCCCTAGAGCTAAACTATACAGATTACGCTTCTTATACTCCCGTGTTAACAAGCTGTTCAATGTTTACAGTGAGAGCTATATATCACTTTTTCATCAACAGGTTCATCTAGACTGAATCATTCAAGAGCTATCAAGCAATACACATATAAGCATGATGTATTCAAGTATTGCTTTTTCCCTCGGGCGATCTAAGAAGGGAATTCGTTAACAAAAGAAGTAGTAACTTTGGTTCGTGCAAGTAATTCTGTCGCAATTCTGTTCTTGAGTGCAATTCTGTTCTATTGTACAAATTGCATATAATATGTACACCCACACCTGCTATGGCTCGCGCATACGTGCCGCAGTATCCTTTAAACAAATAAAGAAAGAAACAGCCCCCATCGGACATTTTTAAATGCGCTCGATGAAACAAGATGCAGTATGACATTTTGTAAACAATTCTAAACAAAAGACGCAAGCTAAAACTTCGCTCAAATAAGGCAACAAAATAAGGAGGGCATGCGCGAAGAAAAATATAGTTTCAATCAACCAGATAGTTTCGTATAATTGCTTAAATACGTTTTTGAAAAAACAAATCTTGAAGAAAAAAAAAAGAAAAAAAACAGGATCTGCGGTACAATTTCGCGCGACAATGATTAGTCCTGTTTCCCCCTTCATGTTTTTATTTTATTATTATTATTTTTTTTTTGCTTTGATGGGTTAGAAATTAAATATCTTAAGATCAGCTTCTTTTCAGTATAAGAAACATAAAAGAAACAGACAATTCTCTATATTTGGATGGTCGTAATAGAAACAGCATGCATCGTTTCACTCCAATAACATTAACCGAATGACTCGTTGTAAAACGTTGTTGGCCAGCGCTCGAAGCAATCAGACGCACGGATTCGTCATTTACCAAGCAGACGTCATGGTCGTGTACGTTGGAAAAGGCTGCAGCAGACAAGAGTGCCGAGCACACGTGCAAGACCGATAGAAAGTGTAAACTTGCTACGAAGATAACTGACAGCCAGCTTTTTTTTCCCCGTTTTGTTTTGACGTTTGTTTACGAACCTTGTGCGCACGTCGGTGTTTGTGGCTCCTCGCCTCGAACACACGTCGGTGATCGCACCCGTTGACTTGTTCTATGGTGAGTCGTCCCTAGCAGTTGCGAGCGTACATCACCTCAAGACGACAAAAACAAACTCCAACTGAGTTTGAGACGTTTTTGTTCACTTCTTTCGTTCCCTTTCTACTGCATTTTCCGACCAGAGTTGTTGGTTTCAACCATCACGTTAAACCAAACAAGACTTACCACGACCCTTCCTCGAGCATAAATATAAGTGATGCCGGCGTTATATCCATCCTATAATAGTATAGAACATGACAGCATATTGTTATCAACCGGGTATCGAGAGCTCAGATTTTAATTTTTTTTTTTATACAAGGGACGAAGTTTTCTATTGTTTATCTACTATTTCCTGCTATTTTTCCTCTTTTTTTTTGTTTTGTTTTGTCAACCGAAGCGGTTCGAGCAATACCGCAGAAATCCGACAAAAAAATGTGTCAAAGTAGATGCAGCTGCTATTCAAATTTTTTATCAGCTAGTGGAATAGTTTTATAAACAAGCGCACATTTAGACTAAACGCTCTAAACGTCGAGCGTAAACTGGTGTGGGTTTTCATAATTTACTTTAAAATTACATTAAGAAAACGCGTCGCATTCTTGCCTCTTAGTCTTTATTGTCATACATTTTATTTGTCTATTTATCAACGTCGATGTGTTGGTTAGGCTTTTGGTGACATGAATGGCAACGAAGACTGGAAGCCCGATCTCATTGCTTCAACAGCTGCTTCCCCTGCTGCGTAAGACTTCGTGCAGTCGAGGGTCGTCCTTGAGCGAAGAGCTATTGCTTGTAGCCATCCGAGCATTCGAAGGTTACACATACTTTTGACAAATTATAGCTCCCGTGTTCATTTCTTTCGGTGTCCGTAATATTTGTGCAGCCATTTTATTTTGCTATTATGACACACACCCGGGACTAAACAAATCGATAAAAGAGCGGAAAAAATTGGACCCTCACACAGCTACGCGTTCGTCGAAAGAAAAATACGATTTGATAGCGATAAAAAAAGATAAAGAAACCAAAACCGCGTGGTCACCCTGCACGGAGATTCCTCCTCATTCTACGTGTGAGGTTCGCTGCCGACAAAAACCTTCGAGCTCGAGGTTTTCTAAAGGTTTTTTGTTTTTGTTTTTAGTTTTTAGTGAGAAACGTTTTTTTTGGCTGGTTGCTCCGGATTTCGTGGAGCTGAGGCCTGTGACGCCACATGACTTCAGTTTACCCGCTAGATTTGGCTGGAAAATTGACGTCACGTGACCTCAACACCAATTAAGCAATTTAGCGGGAAAGTGCACGTCGCATGACTTCGTGTCACGTGACCTATACGAAATTCAGTTTCCCGCTAGATTTAGCGGGAAAGTTGAAATCACGTGACCTCAACGCAGCCAGGATTTTGTTTCGGGGGGGTGAGGAGGCGCCCATGACAAAATTTTGTATGAGGAGGAGGGGGAGAGGAGGTCCTAGCAAAATGGAAGATTTCGGGGGGGGGGGGGGGGCGGGCTCCATGGCCCCCCATCCCCCCCCTGGCTACGTGCCTGCCTCAACGCCAATTCAGTTTCCCCGCTAAATATAGCGGGGAAAGTGATGTCACGTAATTATGTCACGTGACCTACACTCAAATTCAGTTTCCCCGCTAGGTTTAACGGATGACCTACACATAAAATGAGCTGACCCGCTAAATTCAGCGGGAAACTTGACATGCGGCCGTCCGCAGCCCGTCATTCCCCATACTCTGTGTACACAGACCGACCCGACAGGGAAAGTCAGTGGGGCGGAGAAGAGTCGAGACAGCTGGAGTCACAGCTCGACAAGAAATGCCTGGAGGTTACATGCGCTAAACCGGGAATGTTTCACGTGTAGCAACTCATTTGCCGTGCAACGTTTTTTAGGACGTCAATTATGTGCTACATTTGGAGCGGTTGGCTTTCTTAAGTACATAAAAAAGTAGCTGGAGGCAAAGCCGGCGATAAATTACATGCAGTATTCGCTATTTTTTGCCTTGCGCGAGTTGAAACCTGCTGTCGCCAATGTGCAAATAGTCCCCAAGCACTCCCGGTTCTGGACTGAACTGCGAAAACGGCCACTTATTGTACTGTGAGTGGGTTATCCAATAGATGGCGCCACCGTCCCCCCCCCCCCCCCCCCCCTCCAAAAAAAAAAAAGGGGCGCATATGCGAGAAAAAAAAATATCAGGTAAAAATGTTTGATTTATCATCATGCGGATAAAATCGGTACACACAGAAGGAACTTCAGCGGGATTCTTCTCGGTTTCAAAGTTAATCGACAGTGTCCATTTTTGTGTGTGTATGTTTTATTGTATTTATTTAAAGCAACAGCCGTAAAATGAAAATAAACTTGGCAGAGGGTCTTTTTATCTATACTCTCACCAATCCGTCAACTAACATTAGCGACACAATTGTTGGCGTCGTCTGTACCGTACGCCGAAATCACATATAAATTCGCGCTGTTGGTGGTTCTTTTTAACATCCGCTTTAACATTTTGACAACTTAATTACTCGCGAATAAAGATCTTTTATATATATTTGTTATTTCGTAAGTGACTAATGCCACCAGCGGTACATGTTTCCGGTATGCTTTCTGAGGCCGGGTGACTTCCAAGCGCAATCCTCAAAATCAATGTGCGACAAGTTTTCTTTCTTAACAATATTGTAGGAACATTTAACGGCTGACCAGCACAAGCCATTCCTTCTTTAATATAAGGTCGATTTGAATTTTGTTCATTTTGGTTTGTGAACAGAGTCAAATTGTATCACACTGAACAAAAAGTAAGGGCGCAAACGAGCTGGTGTACACTGCACATGGTTAGAGACTTTTTAGCTGTGTTAGAGACTTTTTAGCGTTGTGTCGTTTACCCGCAGTCTCGGGGTTTTTTCAACCATGTATCACACTGTTTTCTGATTAAATATAGGTAGGGTTGGAGGCGTGCCAAATTACTGAACAAGTATCTTCCTGCTCTTTGCATCTAAACTGTTTAGTCTCTGGTATCTGATTATGAAGGACGATTCACTATATGTTCTGTATTGTACGTAATATAAAAACAAATATTTTATTATCATTACTTAAAGTACTTTTGGCGTTTATGTTTCATCCAACAATGCCTTGAGCCTGAGTAACCGAAGGGCTACCTGGTTCTATTGATTCGGTCAGTTATAATACCCCATACCTTTACCTTTCTTTATTTTCAGAAGTCTGCTTTCAAAGTAGTTGTAAACGCTCACTGCCCCATGCCTATGGACGATCTAGAGCAGGCACAGCACACCCACGACACGTTGCTCAGCCCCCGGAACAGAGCTCGGGACTCCACCGCATCACGAATGCCGTCGATACAAAAGAACACGAACGTAGATTATTTATTGGGGCATGAATATCGCCCCCTGCGCGCCGGTTTCTTTGTCTACTGAGCTGCGCGTTTTGTGCATGCACTGCGGCTCTGTTCCGGGGAATACCAGTCGCCGCGCGTGCGTCCGCAATTCTGTGACTTGCGATTTTTCGAGTGGCTAATGAGTGACGGAAAGGAGCATGCAAAGTATTAGTGTTTACAAATTCACAGCCCAGTTCTAATCTCCACAGCCCGTCATTCGAGTGTCTATCACAAAAGGCACTAGTGGAACGAGATTTGTACGTCTGTCCGGTCTTCAGCTTCCGGGTAAGCGTGACTACATAATCAGCGGATAAGGGCCCATAGAAGAGAGTACACCATCAGACAGTATCGATTTCCGACATTCGAGGTCAATCTTCTTGCTTCCAGTTTCATAACCGTGTCGATCGCGCGTGCAAAGTTAACGGGAGACAGCTCTAAATTCGGCCACAAAAAACGCGGAACAATCCCAGTTATTGGAGAAAGCTAAATGAATTGTCGTCGCGGGACCACAACAGAAAGTGATCCTTCGTAATTGCAATTTTGTTTGCAGAAAACGACACCCAAACGTGTCAACGTTCAAAATCCTCTACCTAGCTGGTACGCGTATTGTCACAACCGAAATATAATATGTGTATATATATACACGTTTATCACTTAGAAACAACACTTTAAAAAATAACGAACAGCATCGAGAAAATAACACGTAAAAACAAAAAGAAGTTAATAAGAGTTTCCGGCTACTAATAACGAGGACAACTCGAGAGAGGGAAGAGAAAGGGGCAGAGTCGCGGCTTTGCTAATAGCGGGAATTGCCCAGGGAGCAAAACGGCGAACAGGTTTTGGCTGAGAAACAAATTCCACAAAAACAAATGTTGTTGTTGTTGTTGTTTTTACTGCGTTCTACTATATAATTTAACGTAAACTAACAAACCAAAAAAATAATGTCAGTCCACGTTTTACAAACTTCACGAACAGTCGCAATTTTCATTAAACGAAAACACCGATACTTTGTGAGCACTGTCAGTCGATGCAGTGCCTGCTTTTGCCACGTCACTAAAACCCGGAAGCTACGCAAACCACCGTCATCGCGGACGCGTGTTTTGAATCTAAACACGTCGTGAAGCGTGTGAAGCGTAAAACGTCGAGGCGGACGCGAAAGCACGCCCAGCGCTGCTCTAGTGTACGAACCGCTGCACGAGCTGTGCATCATAGAAGCTGTTTCCGCACGACATACCTCGACGAAACGATGACGGCTACGAGACCAGCTCATTCTTCACCGGCTTACCTTGAGAGCGGACCTGGGGCTTGAGGGGCACATGGGGCACGTCACCGTTGGTCAAAGGACCGTTCTCGGTGGTCTTGACACCCGCCATCGAAGTGTGTAGAGGAAAGTGTCTGGTCGTCGACGCCGATCGACTGGAAAACTCCGCTGTCTGGCTGACGGCCAGACGCTCCCGGGAACGGCGTTGATAATCGGACGCCGGCGCGATTGTGGCAGGACACGTGTCACGCGCCCCACAACAGAGAGCGCAATTCTTTTTCTGGGGACTTCGCTGACGGCGGCTGTGCCCTTTCCCCCTTCCCTCTCTGATGTTGTCGGCGATGGGAATGATGAGAATACGGTTGTGCCCCTCGTCTCTCGTACTTCGTATCAGTTGCCTTCTACACTGCCGACACTGCACTGCCCCGTTTCTTCTTTTCTTTTTGTCGTCGTTGCAGTGGCGGAAATTTTTCGAACGTAGCGTTGGCGTCCCACTTTTTTCATTGAAAGGAAAGTCTGTTTACCTAAGGCTTATTTTCGGCCCTATTTAGTTTTCTTAACGACGTGGCGATCGAATGATTCTGGATCGCCGCTCGTGCGGCGCTCAACGACCTCGCAAACAGCTGCTCTCAAGAAGCGTATCGTTCTGGCCAGCTCAGCTGTTTCGTTGGCCTCAAGCAAGAGGCGCCTCCTATGATTCTCATTTAGAAATATATAAATTACTTTTTCCTACCTTTTATTGAGGCCCAGAGCCAGCTGCACAAGTCCGCTGGCTTAACAATTTGTGCACTAAACACACGAAAGGGGGGGAAAAAAAATACAGGCTAGAATGAATATAATGTTTACAAATGCCAGAGCGTATATTGGATATGGCACTTTTTATTCTTGAATGCGGCTGTTTTGAAGCATATCACCGCTCATCGTCCGTGATATACTCAATTAAAAACTCAATGATATTGCCAGATATTTCTTTTAATTAAGATTTATGCTTCCTCTAAACAAATTTGAAAATTTTCTATTTATTGATAAATAATATTAATCCCAGCTCTTGTTCTATTTGAGCGATGGTTGAAAAATAGACATGCTAAAACACTGGCACGTGACACGTTCTTTCATAAGTTTGAACCAAGGAGGTTAGAAGTACAAGGAGGGGGCACGTTGCAATATTGGTGAAGCCTAGACATAAAAAGTTTAAACGATATTGTGCCCAGCGTGACCGCAGATCTGTCTGGCGATCGGTGGGTGTGACATGTCAAGTGCGAAATGGATGGTTGATTGTAGGAAGATTCCTTGCAGGCTTGTGCGCGCTCCGTCCGGTCGGTTTTATCAGATCGAAGGCTAGACGAAGGCTAGCTGCGGTCACATGATGTGGTGAGAGTAAGGAGGAAAATGAGAAAGAGGCGAGGCGTCGAGGTAGCATGGCTTGTGGAGGCTATGCGGCTGACGTCATGCCCTCTCCTACCCTTCTATTCTCCGTGGTTTGAACAGAAAAAAACAAATACAGTAGATATCTTACGAGACACAAGCCAGAGATAATAAAACAGACTACTGCTAGTTATAATAATAATGATAATAATACTACTAATAATAATAAAAGCATTAATAAAACCGATTAAGCTGGGCATAGCTGGAAAGATCAGATATCGACGCAAAGCATCAGAAACCAGTGACGACGACAGCGCGAACGCCGGGGGAGCGGAAAATTCCCACATCTCCCTTCTGCTCTCGCCCTTTCCGGTTTTCTTTGCAAGGAGCGAGGAGCAATATGATGGCGTGGTGTCGCCCTCCTCCTCCTGTCCGCGTCAGCGCCCGACATTTCACTTGATGCGCGCTTGCATTTTCGACTCTCAGGAGAAGTTTGAATGCCAAGTTTAAGTAACTGAAATTTGCGCATTTTGCGTGTTACGCTGCCCTTAAAGCGGAAATAAAAGTAAAAACAATATTTTTTTTCATAAATCGCGACGAAATCGTGCAATTGTAAATGTGCCTCCGTATCCGGTCGCCCCGCCGGTACGGCAGCAAGCGAAAGGAAGGTTGACGAGAGATGCCGGAAATACGCGCGTCATATCGTTCTTTCTCGTTTACCTTTCGAGGCAAAAAAATAAATAAAGGCAAAAGCAGGGAAGCATTTGTGGAGCAAACTGCTGGACAATTATGCTACACGTGAAACGTTGCGGTGTCGCTCCGGGACGTTACCGAGCCCGGCGGTATACTTCTAAACGGTGGGCGATACGCGGCACGGCAACGCCACTCGCGCCAGATTGGCCGTGCCTCGAAGAGGTCGCTGCGTCGTCACACAGTGCAACGGGCGTTTGCTGCGCCGGCCGGCCGGCGTTGCGCGTGTATCACTGGAGCGCGTTTCAACACCCAGCCCTGCTCGGTTCACGACGCTTCGCGTCGACGTTGCGCGTGAACAGTTGGCGTGAATGAGCCTGTCGCCGGGAAACGGCGTGAACGGGGAGGCGGAAGGGGGCGTTAAAGCGCGCTTGTTGCGATGTAGACGCTTTGCAGCAGCTGCGCACGAGTGCCGCCATAACCGAACGTGTTTTTTTTTAATTTTTTATTACGTTTATTTTACGCTCCTCGCTTCAACTCCCGTACCGGAAAGATGCAGCCTCTCGTGGCACGTACGCTACGCTACATCGAGTCCTGCTTGATGCGCGCAGCCAGGAATTGGTGCTCGCTGCCCCCTGAGCTGTCTGGGGACATTCCCGATGACCCCGAGTACATTAGAGCTCTCTGCTGGCAGGCCTCAAGTGAGTTTCCATAGACCTCTGCCCTATCCCCCTCTCCCCCTTTTCCGTCTGTTTGTATTCATCCGATTTTTACACCGTTACGTCATTGCCATCTGTACGTATTCATGACTGTTCACCCTTGTATTGTGCGGCGTCGCGGACCTTTACGGTATGGGTCATTGGCCTTTTTGCGCCGACGCGGCTGTCCTGAGCCGAAATAAATATTATTACTCTGTCCTTGTACCTAAGCATTGGCCCTCGTGGAGGCTCGTCAACGGCTCGATGCTTCAGTGGCTCGACATCTCGGTAAGACAAGATAAGGTTAACAATGGCGGCTGTAATCTGACGCGTGTGCAAATCGTCTACACGCGTAACCGCCCACTACCGGCGGGCACAGCAGCGACCCGTTGCTATGTGTGACGACGCAGCGTCCTGTTCGAGGAGCAGCCAGTGCGGCGCGAGCGTCGTTGCCATGCCGCGTGTCGTCCACCATTTACTAATACGCAGCCCGATGCCTACGCTCAGGGCGCTGTTCATCAGATAACGCGTGGCATATAAACCTGATAGCAGTTCCTGGAATGGAGGTACTGGCGCTAGTCGGGTTCTAAAGCCCTGACGGTTTGCCAGAACCTCCCATACTCACCCGAATCAGGCAGTCAGCGTTGATCACGTGGCCTTTTCACCAGCCAATCAGCGTCGAACTTTACGGTCGATTTTTTGAGCTTCAAAAAATCTGGCAACCCCCCCCCCCCCCCCCCCCCCTTTCATGACGAGCCAAAGAACGTCTCACGTTAAAAGACACGACGCAGTTCGGGAGTGCACTACGGCACTTCAATTACGCGCGCATTATCATCGTCGTGCTTCGAGTCAATATCGGAGCGTCAACCTGTCAAGCTTCCAGTATGAGATAGCCTGGTCATTAGCCTCTGACCAGGGTTTCGGATAAAACCAACCAAAGAAGTATGCAAAAAATAGAACAAACATTCGCTAAATAAATTTTTGCCTAATCTGGACTGAGTAAGAAAACATTAATATTCAAGGTTATTCGAGTCAGCAGTCCCGAGGAAAGGTCACTTCAGTCTCCCTCCTAACCTTGCACGAAGAACAAATGAGATTTACTGTTCACGTCCGTTCAGGACAACGTATCAGTGTTGCTGTACATCTCTGTCACGACGGATGCAAATTTGAGTATGGGATTGTGCCAACCTCTGTTGCGGTATTTTAGAGTTTATACGTAGTCTCGTACTGGGTGCTGGCTACCTCGGTTTTTACAATAGTTGGTTCAGTATAGGGTGCCCCAATGCCCAAAGCGCAGAAGAAGGCACCCTAGTGCAGTAAATATTATTCTCGATATTCTTCGACGATGGGTGCGTGTTCACTGGGCGTCGCTCATTAATGAGCCTCAGGACGTCCAGCAATTCTGCTCGCACCTGCGGCTTCGCTGGCAGGCCACCAAACTACTCAAACGTTCGAAAGGAACAAAAATAATTTAATGTAATAAAATTAAGACTTCCCGTTAAACGAGGCTACAAAGTAACAAAGTGGAGGATATCGGCGCACTTGTTGCCAGAGCGTGTTTAGAAGGGTGTAGCTGGGAATTGCCCCTCCATCCACTTCCAAATCCATCCAACTCCACACTGAATGATGCCCGCGAGCAACAATCAGAGAAGGCGGAAAAACACTTCTCAGGAATGCGTAAACTAGGGCACCCTAGCGTAAACTAAGTCCCGGTCCGACGTTCATCGCCGTAAAGCGAGACGAGCCCGACACCCCGGTCGGAAGGCTCCCAATCGCACTCGGCGAGGGGGTGTCACCGCCGGACAGCGTGCACCAATCACATCTTCGAGTCAAGTTCTTGGGCCTGCAGCATGTCTGTCGGAACCTGTCGCCTTTACAGAGACGCACTCTCGTTCTCTGGTGCTCTGCCGCTTACTATAAAACGACTTTTAAAGCGGAAACAAATAGGGTTTGCCCCCGCAACCTTATATGTATGTGCCATATGCTGCAGATTTTTCTAAATAGTGCTTTGCTTTCTGAGCCGCGTAAATATTTTATTTAAAATTTAAATTATTTTTCCTACACAAACTTTAGTTAACAGCATTTTTTATTTGAGAATTTAACAAAAAAAAATTTCGATTTATTGCTAAATTTTTAACTTTCGATAAAAATAAACGCAGGAATACCTTACAAATTTCACCAAAACAAACAAAAAGAAACAAAAAAAAAGCACCAACTTTCGAACTGCAAACTCTGTTAAACGCGTATTGGTCACCATTGCATACACTAATATGCAACAATATGTTAACTGAAAATCTAAACCAGAAATCACCAATAATGAACCTGGCACTCGAAATTAATTTTGCAGTGGTGTGGTGGAATAGAGAAATTTCTTTGGACCTGTTTTCTAAGATACTGCCGAGGTGTATTCTTCAGTTGTTCCGGAAAAGGGGGTACCTCGGATGCCTTCCAATTCCTCCATTACCTGTGCTTATAATTGATAGAAAAATTAAAAACTGAGTGCCTGTTTTTTTTTTGTTTTTTTTTTTTGTTTTTGAACGTAATGCGGAGGGCAAGTTCGTCTGCTTCTTGCGCAGGGGGTAGCGGTGACGTCAGAACGCCGAGCCCTGATTGGCTGATCGCGACCCCCTATCTGAGCGTCGTCTGCTCGCAACGTCGTCTGCGTCTGTCTTACTATTCCTGCGACTTTCGGGAGTGCAGAGGACAGATTTACGAAACGATCTTACGCCAAAAATGTGCGTAAGACAAAACTTAAGAACAAATTCGTATTCACGAAACGAAATTTACGTAAGTCTTGCGCAGGTTACGACGAAATCCTACATCAGCTCCGAAGCTGTCTTACACACTTCTTACGATCAAATCAGCATGGCCGACAGCGTCGCGGTCGCGACGACCCACGGAAGTTTATTTTCCTACGTGCGCTTCTCACGCGTCCCGACTTCAAGCAGCAAGAAAAAAATAATACGTACTTGAAACAGACCACGACGAACAAGAACGCAGGATCCACAAACACCCGGGAAAAGCTCCAACGGCCACGATTACACCGAACACGACCAAGCGAGTACGGCAGTTAGGCCTAGCAGGCACTCCGCGACTCGGCGACCGTCTGCCCACGACCGGCTGGCGTGCTGAATGGAATATGCCCGCGCGACCCTTGTGAACCATTACCGTATTATACTTTGATCGTTGACCTCAATTTTAGATTAAGAGGTTAATTTCTTCCTCTTGTTATCTCCTTGTTTCCCGAGGCAACGGTGACTCTCGCCGGTGAAAAAGCGGTGAATCTCCGACAGACGCAGGAAAGGTAAAGCAGCCATCGCTTTGCCTAGCAGACGTAAAGCAGACGACGTTAACTGCACCAACCCGCCGACGCCGTTAAAGAATGAGGGGTCTCGCCGCACACGAAAGGAGGGAAAAAGTATTTGGGAGGGAACTTGCGGGCACAAACACTTACTCTCGGTTCTTAGCAAACAAACCTCGGCGCCTCGGGACACCTCGCCAGTGAGTCCTTTGACTTCCCTCCTTGATGCGCGTCTGCTAGTTGTTAGACAAAAACAAGGTACCGTTCGAGTTATTTCGTCTGCACTCTCTGAAAGGCGAAGTCAAGCTCGCTCGTAAAGACCTGCACTTCCGAAAGTCGCAGGAAAGGTAAGACAGACGCAGACGATGTTGCGAGCAGACGACGTTGCAAAGGAGCAGACGACGCTCGGATAGGGGGTCGCGATCAGCCAATCAGGGCTCGGCGTTCTGACGTCACCGCTACTTCCTTTCTCATGCGCAGAAGACGAAAATGAGCCCACTTGCGAGGCGTATTGGTTTGTCCCAAGGGGCGGTGCAACAAGTTTTGTACCGCTGTTAATAATGTCTTGTCATTCATATAAACTCGGATACACGTGATATTTCCTTTCCTTTCAATAATAGTCGCAAATAATAAAAAAAGAGCATGCGTTTATTTGTTTAACTTGCTTCCGCGATGGCGCTGACAAAGCACAGGGAGCGCGCTGAGGTCCATACCATTGTACACGAGCGACTACCCGAATGCTCGTAGAGTCATTGGATGCCATGACCCCAAGTCGAGAGCTCTCGCAGTGCTCGTGTCCAATTTATGAGCCGCGTTTGATTATCGCACCATGGGCTAACCTTCGCGGCTACGCCAACACTGGGGTCCCTTTTACTAAGTCATCGAGTTTCGAGAAGGTAAGACTAAAACAAAACTCCATATTTATTCCTAAAATTGCACAGTGACAAAAAAAAAAAAAAAAAAAAAAAGAAGCTTTTTAATTAGTGGCGTTGCGTTAGAATCCATATACCGGGTGTTTCACGCAAGAGTGCTGAAAATTTCTATAGTTAGTCTATTCGAGGTAAAAGGATAATTTTCTCGGGACCGCTTTACTCGTGATGGCGGACGTCAGAAAAGTTAGTTTGATCTTTAACTAAAATCATTTATTAACTTTTAATTAGGGAAATAGACACATGGTTCCAATTAGAAACTTGCTGAGCGTCATCGAAAACCACTAAATGAGACATTTTCAGAAAGACTTTGAGCATGTGGGAAGCGTAGTAGTGCGCTAAAGTTACCAATCGTGGAGCAGGTACAAGGCTAGTTGTTGCGGTAAAGCGCCCGCGCGATTTCAAATTCAAATGTGTTTATTTTCCACCTTGTAAAAATACAGATGGAGGGGCTGTGGCAAAAAGCTGCGCTTAGCAGCTTGACTAGCCCATAGTTCATGTATTAATGGCAACTAAGCAGCACTACAGTGGAAAGAATGAATATGCATAAAAAGGATAATGACAACGATAACGCGTCTCTTATCAGAGCCCTAGCCGTGTACCTGCTCCGCGATTGGTAACTTTAGCGCACTAATACGCTCCCACGTGCTTAAAGTCTTTCTGAAAATTACTTATTTTGTGGTTTTCGATGGCGCTGAGCGTGTGTTGATTTTCACTAATTAAAATGTGTATTAGCCATTTTTATCTAATTAGCAAACTAATTAGTAAGCATCGCGCATATTCTTTAGTGTAGCTTGTATCGTACGATTGACGCAACTAATTTTTGTTAAGTTCCCTTTTCTGAAAAGATGTCTCTTATGGGGCAGTCGGGTTTGTGGGTTTTTGCACTAAAAATACTTCTAGGGATAACGTTTTTGCTGCGATCAATGTAACAGCAAAGTTTATTTGTTTTGCTTTTCAGTTCAAGCGATTGACAAAATTGCCTTGCTCCTTGTTTTACCTTACCCAAGAGTCATCGTTTCAGAAAGGGGAACTTGGCAAAAATCAGTATTGCCTTATTCCTACAACACAAAGAAAAACCTTTTAACCGTAGACGACCTATACCTAATGCGAAGCTTCTTCGAAGTCTTCAATTTCCTATGCAAGTCAACATTAAGTGCCTTTATTATGCATTACCCCAAGAGCGCCTCTTAACAAGCGTTGAAGACAGTATCGACACCTTTGGTGCTTTTGCCTTTCAGAATGCGTCAGGCATGCCCAGAGGTAAGTTTTTGGACTTGCTGACCATCTATCTCAAGTTCACCTTTTCCTGCCTGGGATGGACACACCTACATACAAAAGAGAGGAGTGTGCATAGGATCGTGTATGGCACCAGAACTCAGTGACCTATATCTCGCACACCTCAATAGGATTTTACAACACACGTTAGATGCAACAAAAGTAATGCGAATGTTTAGATACGCCGACGATTTTTTAATTTTCCTAGCCACCGATGAAAACAATCTTCCACGCATGGTGGACGACGTCCTCTCCATATTTAAAGATTGTACGAGTCCCTTAGAAATCACCCACGAGCTGCCGGTTGAAGGATCCTTGGGATTCTGGGATACCCGACTGGTGGCTATTCCGCCAGGTCTGCTAGTTCTATATGAACCCAGCGGAAAACTACTCTTACCCCTCGGCTCCGCACACTCAAAACTCGTCAAGAGACGCGTAGTGCGGTCATGTCTTAAGAGCTCAATCACAAAATCATGCTCACATTCAATACAAAAAAATTTCGACGGGCAAATTGCAAAACTGAAGTCCGCAGGGTACCCTGTTTTCTAATTGGTTTCAGTGGTTGAAAGTTGAAACTATCCCCAAAGAAGTGAAGCGAGGGAGCTGCATCAAGCAAACACACAGCGACAGGGCAAAAAGACCAGTCATTGTCCCGTATATCAAGAATTTTTATCATGGCCTTAAGAAAACAACGAACAGAGTGAATGTTGATATCGTGTTTTCAGCTCCAAACAAACTTTTCAGCCGGTGCAAAAACGAGACCACATCCTCAAATCAAGCAATCTGCTGCTCCAAAAGGCATAAAACGAACTTCGTGCCTTGCGCTGCGGAAGACAATACAAGGGACAAACTGGGCGGTGCCTTAATGACTGCCCTCGTGAACACAACAACATCGTCAACGCGAACTCTGGTCACTTAGGAATACACTGCCGGGATTGTGGATTGTAATACATTGTATTACATTTCTAACGATAGATTTACAAAGCAATGTTGGTAAGTCCCTGATAGAAACTCTCATAATTTCCTTCACAATTGTACAAACCCGAAACGTTTAACTCTACCCTCTATCATGCCTACCAGTATACACTGTTCATTTTATTAAATTTAACTAGACGTTAGCCCTTCTGGGTAACGTGATTCTTTAGCCATTAGTGATACTCTCTACACCTCGATTTTCGGGAAACTTTACTTGTGAGTAGGCAGTCATTGCGAACGAATAATCTAGCAGTCGGCGTTTCGTTATCTACAAGGCTTTATGTGTTCGGAAAAAAAAGGTCAGTATTTTGCAGCGCCATAGCAGAGCTGATGGCCCTCCACAAATATGTTGAGTGGAGGGGGGCTCTCCTCTGTTTGTGACGCACTTCCTTATCGAATTGGCAGCTATCTTTGAGATCGCCCCATTTCAAGCTGGGGAGTATTCAACAGTCAGTCTTCTGGATGTTAAACATTTGTTCTGCGTCGTGACCGCGTTTTGCGTGCCAAATTGGCTATCTTAAGGAGGGGGCATTGTAATATTTTTTTTAATGTTCAAAGTGTTTACAACTTCTCAATGTATAAGGGCAACATGAAGTTATTTAACGGCATTATCGGAGCGCTTCCACGCACACAAGGACAGAGCTCACATATTTCCTTCCAACATTGACCCTGCAAGTCTCATCTTACATCCTACATTACCATATAAGCCTTCTTGACTAATGTGCCAATTAAGATGTAAAATACTGATAATAAATTGTATTGTATTGGTGTCAGTCCGCTGCACTAGGCTGGACTAGTCTAAAGGTTTCCTGTCCCGTTTCGCACGGACCGAGGGGGAAATTTAGGCGGCGAATAATTGTGTACTTCGGGGTCGTTCTCGTACCAGCTGCTTCTTGTCCCACATTCTGCTTTCTTCTGATTGCAAAGTCGGTTCACTTATTTACATTTTACTTCTGAGCGCCCGTCGCCCGACGAACCTGTTTCGATGATTTTTGCGATCCTGAACTACAAAAGTGAAGAATACGACGGATAATTAAATTACGGTAAACATGCGCTTCAAGGTCAGAATCAAAAAAAAAAAAAAAAAAGAAGTAAATAAGTGTTATATTCAATTTAGTCATATTTTAAGATTTCTTTGTAAATTTATTTTATCTTATATATTTTTATTTGTCACGACAATTACATCGTTGGTTGCTTCAATGGGCTGTACAGCACTAGAGCGCACGACACAAGAGCGCAGCGACTCTTAGAGCGCCTTTCACAGCTCACGAGAGCGCACAACCAGTCCAGCGCTATATTTTTTTATTTAAGGCATATTCAATCAGTCAAAAATCACCAATGCTTCAATCTGATGAGTTGCACAATTTTGTTCTGTCTGTGGAGCCGCGGGTACATCCAGAGTTGTACCGTACGCATTACAAGTAATGAAATAACTTGTAATCGATTACTTTTTGGAGTAATTTTGTAATCAGTTGATTAATTTTATTAGGCAGTAATCACAAGAGTAATCTGATTACTTTTTGAAGTAATAAAAGTGCTTGTAACCGTTGCAATTTGTCCACGGGACCCCCCCCGGCACACGCCTGTTTTTTATAAAATGACAAAAATAAAATTTGCTTTTTTTTTTCGAATGGAAAAAAGAAAGATTTTTGCGGAGTTGTAGGAAACGAGGTCGATCTCTTTCCATGTACAGTTTCCGTGGAATGTCAGTTTTTTTTTTTTTTAGCTGGGACTGGGAGTGGGAAGCCCCAGGGAAGCCACAGTGCGTGACAAAGGCCATTCAGGGCGAAGTTTGAGGAAGCAGAATGTTACTTTGTGAGTCCTTCGTTCAAACTAGCCCCCTCACGCACACACACACAGAAATAAAAAGAAAATCTAAAAAATCCTGCTTAGGGTACCTACTCGCAGCCCGTAGGAGCACCAGAACCGAAGAATGCCTAAAGTGGATGCAAAATATAACAAAGGCAGTTGAAATATTTCCCCCTCTCCCCTACCTGGTCTTTGTGACAAGCAATGTTTCGAGTTGAGAAGTGGTCGGGGCGATCTTTTCCGCTAATGGATACTACACATGATCCGTTTCAAATCCTGGAGCTGCTGCTCTTTTGTATAACATGCGAGCTCATCCACATGTGAATAATAAAATGAGCGACGCAAACTTTGAGCGAGAACCCTTGCTCAAGCTTAACAAGATCTAGAACCCCCTCCGCTCCCACACACACACACTGGCGAACGCCCAAATCATTAAACGTCGTCAAACGAATTCTATGCTTGTGTCCGCATTGTGAAGGTGCAACGACCACGAAGAGGGAGCCAGTTTTTCTTCTTCAATACTTGTGCAAATGTGAAATATAGGTTGGAAGTATAGTTCATTGTTATGAGCGCTTAAGATGTGTCTTCACACAATAAAGTAATCAGAAAAATAACGATTACTTCTTTAAGTAATGTCCAATTACTTTTGCCGTCCAGTAATCAAGTAATCTAATCGAATACTTTTTAGCCAAGAGTAATAGTAATTATAATCAATTACTTTTTTTAGTAACGTGTACAAGACTGGGTACATCACACATTTTGCGGTGTTCACTCAAGTGGGGTGCACTCTCGTGTCGCACGCTCATTTGGTCGTGCTCTCTCGTGTCGCGCGCTCAACTGGTCATGCGCTCTCGTGACGTAAGCTCTAGTGTCAAGCGCGCTACTGTCGCAGCACCCTCGTGTCGCGCGCTCTAACGTCGGCACTCTAGTGGCGCGCGCTCGAAAGGCGCTCTCCCGCCTCAATGGATGTGAAACTCCAGAAAAATTAACCCCGAAAAGTTATGAATTCCAAGTTTAATTACAGATTCAAGGACAGTGAATACTCTTCACGATCAATGTGAACCATTGTGATTTTCCAAGTATTAATTCCAAGCGTTTAGGCACGAAACTTGTTTGTGTCTAAACGCCCTACTGAATATGCTTTACTACCCTAAATGCAGCGACGTATCAAAATGATGAGTCGCTTAAGGTGATATTAAGATCTTCTGAAAACACCTTGCATATTATCTATGCATTTACTAAAATGTCACCTACCAGTGGACTCAAAAGCATATATATACGCGTGGTGTCGGGTCACTGTCGGGAAAGATATCTCTGTCGAGGATCTTACTCGGCTAAGAATTAAATAGGCCGAGCAGTACCGTTTAATCGGTCGTTCTCATAATTCAAACTATAAAAAAAAAACCTGTTTTGTCGTCGTTTTTTATTTGCCACTGTCGTTTCCACTTCATCCTTATTGATTTCCCACATCCTCCCGAGACGGAGACGCGTGATGAATCTCAAGAAAATATAGCTTTTGAACTGGAATTTGAAAAACATTTCCGTGTTTGTTCTAGACGATGCACGCTCAAACGTGACCATCTTTCCCTTTGACGGTGTCTGTAACTTTTACCAGTTTCCAAAAATACCGTGGACAGTTCTTTTCTTCAAGAAGTACCACGTCACCTACATCCAGGTTTGTGGACTTGATATTCGGGTAGTAAGGAGCAGACCGTAGTTTCAAGATGTATTTTTTTCTCCACCTGGTCCAAAAATAGTCCAGCAGCTGTTGTCGGTATTGAAGCTTTTGAATCGCTTGACGTTGTGTGAGGGGCGTCAGAATCTCGTCCGTGCAGTTCATTTCTGGTAAAACAGTCAAGTTTTGTCCAACCAGAAAGTGAGCCAGGCAAAGTGGTGCCGGTTCGTCAACTTCTGGACTGACGTATGCTAAAGGTCTCGAATTAATAATTGCCTCCACTTCAGCGAGGACTGTTGACAGCTCTTCAAAGCCCAAGCTGCATCTTCCTAAGACTTTCACGAGTGTTGTTTTTACTGAGCGCACCAGCCGTTCCCACCACCCTCCCTACCAAGAAGCTCTTTCAACAATAAACTTCCACCGTATTATGTGTTGAGCAAGGTAGGAAGTGAAGTCTGGGTGGTTCAGGCTTTTCAGAATGTTCCTCAAGTCACTTGATGCCTTCTTAAACGTTTTAGCATTGTCGGAGATTATCGTGCTGGGTACTCCTCTGCGCGAAATGAAACGCCGAAATGCCAAAAGAAAGGCGTCATTTGAAAGATTAGTTGATAATCCCAGATGAACCGCTCTCGTTGTGGCACAGGTGAACAAGACTATGTAAGTCTTAACATCGTTCATCTTTCCGTTCCGGTTTTTCGCATAGAGTGGTCCTGCAAAATCCAATCCTGTTACCTGGAAAGGTTTTGTTTGGTTATTTCCATCGGCTGGAAGTGGAGCGAATCGCACCTGAGTTGGTTTCGTACTGAACTTACGACACTTACGACATGTACGAATTATATTCTTGGTTAATTGTCGTGCTCGAGGTATCCAGAATCGTTGTCTCAAAACAGTCATCGTACTAGTCACACTTTCATGAAGCAACTGGTTATGAGCATTCAGGACAATAAGTTCTGTAAAATGCTTGTCATTCGGCAGAATGATAGGATGTTTCACTGCACTTGGAGCGTGCAGCTCATGTAGCCTTCCAGTTACTCTAAGTACACGATGTTTGTCCAGAAAGGGGTGAACATCAGCCAGGGGTGAGCTTTTTTCTACTTGATGGTCTCTGGTCAGTAAACTGACTTCCCTTTCGAAGGCTTCGTTTGGAACTTTCCTTATCCAATATTGTTCCGCCGCGGCATAATCAGCAGCTTTCAAGTGTCCTTCTTTTCTTTCCCGGTTTTCGCTCCTGCAATTGCTGACAAACCTGATAACCCAGGTTGTAACTTGAAGCAATCTAGACAGGCTACTGAACTTCGTCACATCAAGGATTGCCATCGTTTCAGGACTTGTTGTTTGAAGGTATACTTTGGAGATGCAGTGCTCGTTACTTTTGAGTTCCAAGTGAGTATCTGAAGTAGGTAGGTCTTTTGGCCATTCAACTGGATCTTGAACAAGCCAGCTGGGTCCTTTCCACCACATTGAGCTATCCCGCAGCGTTGCTGCTGATTCTCCTCTCGTGAGCAGGTCCGCAGGGTTACTGTTCCCAGGGCAGTGCCTCCAGTTTTCGGAAAGACTTTGTGATTGGATTTCTAGTACGCGATGTTTTAAGAAAGGCTTCCATCTTTCTACTGAGCCCTGAATCCAACTAAGTACCACAGCGGAATCCGTCCACATGGTATATCAAAAAGGAATGTCAGGGTACGTCTTGCGCAGGTAGTCTAGGAGTCTCGTTCCAACAACAGCTCCCACCAGTTCCAGACGCGGTAAGTTAATGTTTTTATCGGCGCAACCCTTGATTTAGCTGTCACTAGAGCCGTCTAAACTTCTCCGCTTTAAGTTTCGATTCGCATGTAAGCACATGCTCCATAGGCTTGTGTACTTGCGTCGACGAAGATGTACAGCTGTGTTTCTATGACTTCTGTCAGCCCATTCTTGAGGTGTCTTGGAACTAAAATACCGTAGAGCTGAAACAGCTCAGTACACCATTCTTCCCAGTCTCCTCTCTGGCGCTCCGGAAGCTCTTCATCCCATTTTAGTTTAAGCCTCGACAATCTCTGGAATAGTATCTTTGCTCGTATTATGAATGGTGTAATCAATCCAATTGGATCGAAGACTCGTGACGCTGCTTGTAACACATGCCGTTTAGTGTCTCGTTTGTTTTGTAGCAATGAGATAAGACTATCCACTGAGAATTTGAAGCAATCGTTGGCCTTGTCCCAGGTAATCTCCAATACTTTCGAGATCCTTGAGAATCTTCTGTCAGTGTCTTCTGCTATCACCATCTGTCTCTGTTTCATCCATAATTTGCTGCCGTTCAGCGTCGTTAAAATTCCATTTTCTTAGCTTCATGCCTGCATCGTTCATGATGATCTTGGAGGTTTTGTACAAATCGGTTGCTTCTTCCAGCGTATCTGCACCCACAAGAAGATCGTCCACGTAGAATGAGCTCTGTAATATTTTTGCAATGCTTTCTTGATCTCTAGTGACGTTCTTCAGAAGGTGCTGTATAGTTTCAGACAACATAAACGGACTCAACGTCGCTCCAAAAGGAACTCTCGTCATCCGCCATTACTGAATGTTCTTAAATTTAATCTGGGCAAGGAGCTCGTCTTCAAACCACAGGAACCTGAATGCGTTGCGATCTTCCTTTTTAGCTTCGATTTTTAGAAACGCTTTCTCGATGTCTGCAGTTAGTACAATCGCATGCGCTCTAAAGCGAATAAGGGTTTGAAGTATTTCTGAATTCAGGTTAGGACCTTTCTCGAGGAAGTGATTAAGCGCTTCGCACCCATTTTTTGTGAGATGAAGCGTCAAACTCCACCCTCAACTTCGTAGTAACAGACTCTTGTTTGAGGATTTCCCGATGTGGCATGTAATATTTTCATGTCCCAGCTTGATAGTGCTGGCCGAGCGGTACTAGTTCCGCATGTACCAACTTTATATACTGGTGGATTGCCTCGTCATAACGCCGAAGTAGATTATCCTGGATCAAACTTCGTTTGATCACGTGATGTAGGCGAGTCAGAGCTATCTGACGATTATCTTTCAACACCTCCACACAGTCTTCTTTCAAGGCAATGCTACTTGGTACGTTTCACCAACCTTGACAATGCTCTTGTCAAAGCGCGCTGCTACACTCTGTTGGGTGTTAGATGTCTCCACGTCTGTGATTCCCATGCTGTCAAGTTCCCAAAAAGCCTTGAGAGTTTGGGTCGCTGTTTCCTCGTCGGCATCGTTTGTGCGCTGGGACGCTCACAATAAGGGTCGTTTTTAATAGTATTCTCATTGTGTGTCGAGGGTCCTTGGAGAGTCCATCCTATGCAGTGTTTAGGGCTACCAATCCACTGCTTTCCTTGGATCTAAGGATTTCACCTGTTACAAGCTTCTATAGTTGATTTGATCCGATGAGAAGACTTATTCCAGGTGTTCCTTGTACGCCAGAAAATACTATGTCATCAGCGACATTTCTCTTCCGATCACTCAGAAAACGGGCGAAACTGCCGTCGGCAATTAAGGTAGCTATATACTGGCAAATTACCGGTATGGTTATTGCCTCGATTGTGCACTCAGTTTTGTTATACTGGCTTTTTATTTGAACCTCAATAACAATGCTATGGTGCAAGGTTTTGCTTGAGGTGCTAGCAAACGTATTTAGTGCTAGCTTCGTTGTTCTGAGATTTGGCAGCGTGCGATATCTTCTGTGATGAATGACTGTTGACTGCCTCCATCAATGATGCCTCTGATATAGCTACTGCCTATTTCACTGACGGCCCACGCACGAAATGTTTGTAGGTGGATGTTATTGCTCTCACCTAGCCCAGTAGAAGTTTTGTGCTTAGGATCAAAGGAAGACACGCAAACGATTGAGTCTTTCTTTGTTTTTTCTTTCCTCGTCCGGGCGAATGACAGATCACACATCGTTATCGCGTGTCGTCCGTTACAATTTGGGCACCGTAACTGCCTTTTGCAATCTCTTGCGCGATGTCCTTTGATGGTGTAGCGGAAACATCTCATGTCCTTTCCCAGTAACTTCTTCTCCACAAGAGTCTTCT
The DNA here is from genome assembly GCF_016920785.2 of Ixodes scapularis. Classification (NCBI taxonomy): domain Eukaryota; kingdom Metazoa; phylum Arthropoda; class Arachnida; order Ixodida; family Ixodidae; genus Ixodes; species Ixodes scapularis. Next base: position 51,193,967 of record NW_024609835.1, on the reverse strand, counting down.
CAGAGTCGCGAGAATGTGTGGCGTGCCTTTTTTAATAGCAGAAATAGCACTCGCCTGTTGTTTGCTGAGAACTATGTGAGCTGTGAAGCGCCGATGCAGATGCACGAGATTCTTGCTTTCGCTAGTTCGCACGGGCTCCGCTGTAGTTGCTCCTTTCCCTGCTTTCCAATTCAACTCGAAGAAATTGTAGCATCTCTTCAAGTTCTGACGTAGTTGCAGATGCAGGCGATGAAGTTGCGTTGCCCTCCTCTGCTGCTGCGTTGTTTGGAGCCTTCTTTGAAACTTGTCTGTAGTATTGCACCACAATGTCGTGAGGCATCGATGTGATGAGAATGTCACAAAGCATGGCCGCGAAGCTTCCGGTCGTCACGTTTAGTGACTTGAGAGCTCGAATGTTCAGCTGCGTACTGTCGTACAAGTTCCTCATATCCGTGGTGTCTGTAGAAGACCGAACACGGGGAAGATTTCGAAGGGCCGCCAGGTGTACTTGCTCTATCCCCCTTTGATCACCGAAACGTTGCTTTAGTAGTTGAATGGCGTCAACATAGCACGCTTCTGTTGCGGGTAGTCCTGCTATTGCAGCTGTTGCGTCTCCAATCAGGTAGCGGCGTAAATAATTAAATTTATCCGTCGTGGACAACGTGCGATTTGAGTGAATTGTTCCTTCATACTGTTCCCAAAACGTCCGCCACTGGGTGACGTCCCCACTGAAAGTATAGTGATGTCCAGTTTTGGTAGTCTGGATCCACTCATCCTGAAGACTGTGTCATGAGCATTGGGCGTAGTCGTTGCTGTTGCCGGAACCATGGGGCGTCTACTGGTCTCCAATTCCGCAATCTTGAAGCAGAGCTGCGCAATAAACATGATGGCATGGCCTTGGTATTAGGCAGCAGCGGCGTACTCGTCCTCGAACTCTTCTGCTGATAGCAGCGGCTCTAACTCCTTGTTAATTCTATCAAGCTCTGCGTTGCTCGTAGTCAGGCGTTCTTTGATTCCGATGATCAGGGCTGTTCAACAGTGTGGTGGCGTCGTTTATCATCCTGGTGTTTTCGGCTCGGCGAGTGGTACGCGTCTGTCCATTGCGATTCGTTAGGGTCAATCGGCTTTCGCTTGGTTGGCAGGAATCCCTCTTGAAAGATCTTCGCGTTACAATCCCGATGGTTTGCCTCCGTCGTTAAAGTCTCCGAGTTCCACTGTTAAGGTTAGCAACGAGTCACCAGTACCTGGGGTGCTATGTTGCGCTTTTTGCACTCCCAGGAGACTTGGAAGAGGGAACTGACGTCAACGTGTTGGGACCGAGCGTTTGACCCTGGTTGGTGGTGTGTCGACTCATGCCAGGCACGGGAGCGGGAGTGGGGCAGGAGACTGGGAGCCGATCAGCGGTAACGAACTGTACAGTATGTACAGATTTAATTACATCCTATGTACAGGTTAGGCGGCTGATCGTCAGCAGCGTTCATCGAGGTTGCGAGTTCCAGCAAAAGATAAAAAAAAACACCACGCTCTTGCGCGCGCTCTTGCACCAGACCGTTTTCTTTCTCGTTGTCTTGCTACCCCCAGGTAGCTCGAGGCTGTAGGAGCGTCCTTTGTCCGGGACGTTCAAAACTACGCCAGATGAGTAGACTTCCCGGCGCTGCCAGTTCTGTCGGGGCAGCCGAGGCAGTTCCTTTCTTTCATGCCTCGGGAAAACGAGGGCGCCAGGTGTGACCGGTCCATCTCGCCGATCGCCGATACTTGGTGATGAAGCCGGACGCCCGCAGGGATACAACAAACGACACAGCAAACGCAGATTGGATGTTGATAGAAAAAAACAAAATCAACATCCAATCTTCGTTTGCTGTGTCGTTGACGTCACTTCCCTCTCCCTAGTCTCCTGGGAGTGCAAAAAGCGCAGCATAGCACCCCAGGGGTGCTATGTTGCGCTTTTTGCACTCCCAGGAGTGTCTGGGCTCGGAGGTGATGTCGTGAAGCAGACTCCCGGGTTTTGGCTCCAAAATGTCGAGGCATCTTACTCGGTTAAGAATTGAATAGGCCGAGCAGTAAATGTCGTACCGTTTAATCGGTCGTTCTCATAATTCAAGCTATACAAAAAAAAAGAAAACCTGCTTCGTCGTCGTCTTCTATATATCGCTGTCGTTTCCACTTCATCCTTCTTGATTTTCCACAATCTCCCACCATTATATATATACATAAACCCACATAATGTCCGGGTAATGAATGAACCACAATGAGCACATATAGCCGTTAGCCTAGCAGAACCTTCTAGTGCTTGTCTGGATAACAAATAAATAATTGAATTGAATATAGTAAGAAATCGCAAGATCTGTACAGCCAACATAAAATTATACTTTTTAAGGCAGTTTCACTGACTTATTCACACAGTCCTGCATGCTGGCACCATAGCGATTGCACTCTGTACGCGGTTTTGAGTTCTTGCAACAGTGCATGCATAGAGATTTGGGGCAGGTATACGCGGCGTCGCTTCCAACAGCTGTTGTGTAAATATACTATTGGTATATTCGGCTGGTCACTTTCGAGCGCTCCAATCATCCGAGTCGGAGCTACCAGTTCCCGGAGCGCCTCCGCATCGGAGCGAGATAATCGGCGCGCCCAGCCGAACGCTCCTCAACTTTTCGGAGCGGCAAGCCGAGCGGATAGAGTGTGGCCTGCGCCACTAGAGGACGTCGCGAGCCGCCCTCTAGCGGACATTTTGCTTCTCGGATTCAAGGGGTTCAGCAGTATTCAGTCATCCATTTATCCGTCAATCCTTGAAAAATGGCAGCCGTCAACGCGGACGCTGATAAGGACATCGCAAGCCAGCCGTGCCAAGTGGAAGTTCCTGCGAAACTATAAAAAAAACACAACATTACAGCTTCAAAACTCTCGTACTTTTGTTTTTATCGCTTTGTCCGAGTAGGTTCGCACTATAGAAACATAGGCCTTGACCTTGGGCATTGTACAAGGTTCGTCAAACAAATCGGCAAACTTCGCTTCGTAAACACGGCCCTCGTCGTCGTCGTCTGAGCTCCTGGTGTTGTCGCTGTCTGCTAGCTTCGCCAGCAGCACTGACGGTGCCACCACTAACATTAAACGTCTTCGTTTCAACGACATTTCACCTCAAGTCGGGGAGCACAACACAACGGTGACGGCGTCGAGACTAACGGCTGTTTTTCGCAGACCTTTTTTTGCGGAGTAGCTGCGTTCTCGCCGTCCGCTTCCGACACAAAAGCAAAATGGCGGAATGGCTGGAGTCACGTGACCGGTCGGCAGCCAGATCTATCGCGCGCTCCCGCTTCCATGTCAGAGCGCCTCGAACCGCTCCGATTCGGAGGACGGCGAGATTCGGAGCTTCGAGAGCGCTCCGAAAGAACAAGACGAATATACTTGGAGCGTCTGGCATCGACCAGCCGAATGCACACCGGCTTTTCAGAGTGCTCCAAGAGGCTGAAAAGCGACTGCCGAATATACCATATATTCGAGTCAAACCAGCAAGATAACAATATATCTTCCAGCTTGTGGTCGGTTTGCCCTGCTGCATACCCGACCCGAAGGAATAAACCTGAGTCGGCGGTTTTAACAACAAGACACTACATTTAATAGAACAAGGACGGGACGATGAAGAATACTAACAGAAAACCCACGAGCACCGGCGGGGCTTGAGTCTGGGCAGCGACGCCTGTGCGCCGCCTTTGATCCGCCTTATCGAGGCGGCGCGCGCGATGTGCCCGTGGCCGGTTTGACCCCTCCGCCACATGGGAAAGTTCTCCACCTGTGCCCCGTAGTCGGACAACTGGGCTGGGGAGCCGCCAGGGTTTCCACGCACGAGCTCGACATTTTTAAGGCGGCATTATACAAATACGCTGGCCATGTAGCTCCTAGAAATAAAACATATATGTCCAAGTGCAAAATAAGATTTCTGGTTGTATACATTTTTTTTACTGGTTCTTGCGAGCCTTTTATGCTTGACTGCGCAATCGATGTCTGCAGTTCCACCAAGGGCTTTGTGTTACCGCTGCTCAGATTTGTAGAATCAGTGCTTTGGGTACGCGTTTTCCGTATTTTTGCAGATGTCTCTGCGTTTGATAATATCAGTTTTTTTTTATGCTTTTACCGGTAATGAAAGGTAGTCATCAAGCGCCATTTAGCATGCTTAGAAATGAGATGGATGGAATGGAACGGTTCAGCCATTCTAGGAGTGCGGATGGGCCTAGTGTTTCCAATCCTTATCAGGAGCTTTAATTCCCCAGAATGGTGTTGGAATGGATGGGGGTGCTCACTGTGGAACACTGGCGCGCACAACTTTGATCAGTTGGTAAGCTCCGGTAAATAAGACTGCAAAGCACAAGAAGTTGCCACTTTACCACTGGGACTTCACAGAATCACCTGTTCGTTTACATTCCTGCTGGGGAAGAGTGATCCGAACGGATCCGGGCAAAGAAATCACGAGGAAATCTAACTGTAGCGATTGTGTGCTCCGAAATAACTTGTTATCAGTCGTTTGTTGTTTTATCCCGCACCTGCAGCTAAACAACAAGTTTGCAATCGCCGCTGCACCCCTTCGCTACGTTTCGTCGCTCCTAGCCGATAATACAGAACAGCTCGCCAGCCATTGCCATCAGGGCTTGTCCGTACTGTTTCGAGGCACCTTCGACTGCTATCATCTTTGATACCATAGTTTGACTTGGCGATACAAAGTGTCCACACTCTCCTTCCCTCAAGCAGGGTCTTCTATCTCTGTTTCTGCACTCAGTGGAACACTCTAGACTCAATGAATAGAAATAACAGAAATATAAAAACTGTGAATTTCTTTATTTATTGTTCGGGGCTTTCTAAGAATTTGTGAAGCTCAACACCATTATATTTTAAACTTGCTATAATCACTGAAAAGGTAAGAACAGCAGGAAGGATCCTCCAAAGCAAGCTCCCTATACCTTGTTGTCTAATGCAGAAAGCTCGCCTTGGAGTCCCTACCTTCGGCGCTGACGAAGGTAGGGACTCCAAGGCGGGCGCTCTGCATTCGACAACGCTACGCGCCGCTAGCCTTGTTCGCAGAGATTTTGATCTTCTAGTGGCTTGCAGAATGCGTTTAGGGACGGCGGAAACGACCTACGAACACTTTGTAATGTAAGCTGTCCCATTTTAACTCCGATAGTTTACGCATAAACGCAAAAATTCGATTCGTTTTACAGTCGCGGATGATATAAAAAAGCCCAGGCGAGCGCATGGCTCCGAAGACCTCCAGTGATGTCCAACGGAATGCATCTGAGCTATCATCTAGGTTACTGCGAGGACGAGCAGCATTTCAGCGGCTGTTCGATTTTTGTCGTCACTCCCTACTTGGTCGGTAAAGGACTGCTGAGTCAACGCCGATTTCGGTGCTCTTTTGAAATCAAGCTTGTGGCGGTTAGATATAAAAGGCGAAAGCAAGGAATCCTAGAGTTGAAATTGCAGTGTTTGTGCGTTGCATGATAAGGTAGAGCCCGCTTTTCCTCTTCATCCCGCGAACGTATTATCAGGCACCCTAAATCTGATTTATCTACTTGCCTACCCAGTGGCTTCAGACGCTCCTAATTTCGCCTTTTTTCGCTGAACACTGAAAGCAGCCTTAGAAAGTATACGTATACGAGCGAACGCAAGCATTGTGCTTTTGCGTTAGCGTGCGTGTTCCATACTGCGCATGCGCGGAGCAAAAGGTGCAGCCTTGGTTTGGCGCATGGCGACGACGCACATGCGCAGCCTGGAGCACGCAACGCTAATGCAAACGCACAGCGCTTGCGTTTGCGCCTATAGGCAATACTGAAACTCTCTATTAACTCAACAATAGCCGATCGAGTAGGGAGTGACAGCAAAAATCTAACAGCCGCTGAAGCCTCGCTAACAGTTCAGTTTTATTTATTTACTGAAATACCCTAAAGCTCGTCTCATAACGGATATTACATTAAAAAAACATTTTGTAAAAAAAAAATTAAACACAACAGTAGATTTGTTAAAGCACTAACATACAACAATCAACGTTCAACCATATCAGTCGAAGTAAGAACACAACTCAATTAATGACCAGTTAAATCGCTCAAAACACCCAAAATCATCAAAGCAAAAATCGATTGAACAATTATATAATTTCTAAATTATTCGAAATAATAGCCCGTTAGATTAAGCGAGAATGAGATTAGGAAGGACATTTCACCAGACGACAGTCTTGGGGGAAAAAAGAATACAGAAATGAAGAGGTACGGCAGGTGTAACGATCAATTACATGGGTTATTCAGACGCGACATAAAGAAAGATGTCTGGGTGAGGAGACCGTGGCAAAAAGAAGGCCTGTAGAAAATGTGGTGAAAAAGGTGTAAGCAATAAAGTTTTCGTTTTAAGGCTTTCTCTGGAAGGCCGTGGCTTCTAGATTTAATAAGGTGATTCTTGAAGGATGGAAATAGCCAGAAAAAAGAAACGCGTAACTCGATTTCCAAAAGCTTCTATTTCGGTAATGAGATATGCATGATGAGGGTCCTATATGCTTGATGCGTAGTTTAGTCTAGGCCGAATTAATTAGGTATATTCAGTTTTCTCAAGGTTAGAAGCAGCACAAGGAAGATATGCTTTCAGCAACCCGGAGAGCGATTGTAGGTAGACAATCGTGAATAAATGTTACCTTTCCGTGATAGATGTAAATCGACGCGAGCACAGAGGTCTTTATAAAAGTAAATAGATTCAATACAGTAAAGAGCACTCGAAGTAGGAGTGTATAAAAAAATTAAAGCCGTTTACAACTCCCTGTAACGCCGGATTAGAGCGCAGCTCTTGAGGAGGAGGAGGGTAAGGGTACTGAGGGGAAGGTATATCCTTCCTCCCTCCTCCTCACCTCCTCATCGTGTCCGCTACTCCTCCCTCCGAGCGGCGTCGCCGTCGTCTCACGCCTCCGCAAACGTGACCTCACGGGGTGACGTGACCCCTATGATGTCACGTGACGATGACAATGATGTCATCAGTGACGATGACGATGCGGATGCCGATGACGTCATTAGCATGCCACTGATGACATCATCAGTGCCGATGCCGATGACGTCATCAGGGACAATGACGATGCCGATGACGTCATCAGTGACGATAACGATGGCAATGACGTCACCGATGACGTCATCAGCGACGTCACGCGTCCCATAATTCACCGCGCGGTTACGCCGACGGCGACGCCGACGCCTACGCCGCTCAAGCCGGAAGCGGGCGCCTAAGAGCTGCGCTCTAAAAGGGATCTTGTTTACTGAGGGAAATATGTCGGCGCTTTAAAAGGGTTTAGCTTCATAAACTTATACCCCTGTAACACGGGCACCCTTAACCGTGGTTGACTCTGCTTTAACTGCAGTTACGTGGCACCAAAGTTACTGTGCTATACTCTCGGAGAGCTATTTCAGAAGAAGTGAAGAGCGCGCGTGCACTGCTTCGATGGGTGCTCAAGATGCTCAAGCGCACGTTCGCCCATAGCTTCGACTGCATAGCCGCAGAATGTTGTCCGCAAGTATTGTGCGCTAACTGTGTCTTAGCGCAACCGCAGTTAAGTGCGCCCGTGTAACAAGGGTATAAGACGAGTACCACTCAGATATTTTAGTGAGGTCGTCTTATACACTCATGTAATGGGTTGTGCTTGAAATTCGTCCATATAAAACACAATCATCCACAAACATACGAATGCATGAAGAAACACGTGATGGCAGGTCGTTAATATAGAACAAGAAAAGTAGAGGACCGAGAACTGAGCCCTGCCGAAGACCTGAAAAAACGGGTGCTTCGCATTCCACTTCCGACAAGCTTGCCTGAGGTCACAATTCTCTTGCCCCCTTTAATTTCATTTTCTAGATTTTACGGAAGACAGATCTCATGACCTAGACGGATCTGTCACTTATCTCTTATCCTGAATATGTCGTATTCAAAGGTCCGTAGCAAGTAGTTTAGTTCCTAAGGCCTACATTGTGAAATGCTGTGAATGAATACCCTTAGCGGGGCTAAAAAAACAATTTCCTACTCAGTCTAGGATGGATCATCAAAACATCTCTCAAGTACTTAATTTTTAAGTTTTTTTTAAAGAAAACAGGTAAAGAGAATATTGTTGCACTTTTACTGCGTCATTACAATAGACTTTCCAACCGGCGATTTTCAGAAAACGTTGGTGTCCTCGAAAATCAAACAGCGAGCACTAAAGTTGTGAATTGACTTATTCATCGCAATTCAGCATCTCATTACAAAGTGTAAGCAAATTAGAATATCGACCTGTTGTTTCACTATGCCTTCGTGCATCTTTCTATTTATTAGTTCATTTTTATAAAAAACTAGGGTCAACCGATACGGCCACTGTGCGGCATAGATAATGGTAATACTTCTCCTGCATCAGTTATGTTGCTTCGCCGCAGAACCTGGCTGAACGACGAACATGACCAAACAAAATTCTTCAAATAAAAAAACAACAACAAAAAAACACGTCAATTTTGTTTTATAACCACTTAGTGGGCCCAATTTCTTCTATTGTTGAGCAATCTGTAATGAAATGCAATAATTATTTTTTAAAGTTATTTTTATTTCAGTGTACATGCTGCAATTAATTTAATAACAAAACATCCAACAATTACATTGTTCCCTTAAGTTAGTTGTTGCAATAAAAATGTCCTGTCATGGCAACAAACCATAAACAATTTTGCGTGCAAGGCGGAGATTTGGCATGTCAGTGACGAAATTGTGCTGCAATTATGTGCAAATGTCATTAAGGATTTTGTCAGCGTGCCCACAGAGTTGTGGAGGCATTTGCCGGATATTCGGATACTCTACTCCACATTATAAATGCAGCGTATGCACTTCACACTGAAATGAACACATCAGCATATTCTGATTACATTTTGTTTTATGACAATATTAAGTCTGGCGCCCCTGCTTGGCCGCGTTTGGTGCCAGCAGCCTTTATTATACAGACAGCAAATATGCGCCAACGTAATTTATTCTGCAATATTTGGGCCTTATTCACGAGCGTTATACATATATGCAAGCGGTGGCCTCATTTGGGAGGCGGTTGAATTCCATTTCAGATGTCACGGGGTAATCATATCTGTATTTTTCACCACTCCCTCATCTTTTTTAGTTTGCAGTTCGTTAAATTGCATAAAATAAGCGGAGGCATAAAGATGTGGACCTGCTTTGAGTAGCGTCGGACACTCGTTCCGCCGGAAGAAACCATGCAGGTTCAGCCGGAGTGCCTGGTGATGGAACGAGTCCAGCACACTTGGCGTGGCCGGAGGCCTTTTCCGTCTCGTGCGTATAGGTGAAGGCACTGACGGCACGCCAGTTAAGGCACTCTTTTCAACAAGTTTTTTTTTTCATATAAAGATTATGGCGTACCCTACACCCGTTAAGTCTGCCACTCTCCGAACGATCTCGTGATACGGCGAAGATGCGTCTGATCGAGTGGTCGCGTGTTCGACACGGGAACGTACGTAGTACGTACCAACGTTAGTAGAACCACTCAGTTGGTAAACTGCCATAGAGACTCCTCTTAAAAAGTGGCACCGATCTGTATTCGAAAACAGAACAAATGGCGATCGCAACGCCGCCGTTTCTCCCGCAGTGGCCACTCGAGGAACAGAACCTGACCTCTATTTTGGCTTTAATCGGCCATTTTGGTGCCGAGCAGATATGGTGGGGGATGCCACCCCCGACTCCCAAGTGGACGCGCCGCGAGTTACTACCGAAGTTAGGATGCGCCTATAGGTCGGGACGCGCTGCCTGAAATCACCCCTGAGGCATGGTTGTATAAAAACAATACTAATCGTGCCGCAAAACCTTGCAAACTAAAGCTTTTAGAAAACATCACGCGCCCTTCATTTTGTACTAAACTCCAATAAGTTTACTACAAAAAGAGTTCTTTCCGTTGGTTTTTACGCAAAAACATACTTTCTAAAAGCTCAAGGTGACCACAGTACAGACAAATGATAAAGAGTGGCGCTGTTGTCGTATTTAGCTCGGTCTCGGTGGACGCCAGCGGCCCAGGTTTCAACGGTGAGTTTCTCAACTGAGTGGTCTATTAACTTTGGTACGTACAAAACGTACACAAAGATTGGATTGGATTGTTATGACTAAGGCGAAACGACTTTACGTCAGTGTTGCCTGCGCGCCCTCCAACTTCTCAAAACAGTTGAGATGTGTGCGAAATATAGCACGAATATTTATGAAACTAAATATCATTTACATTTACTTCACCAATATAAAATAACGTGTTATAACAACAGAGAACCATGCGCGTAAGATTGGTGCTCTTCGTACTCGGCGTATCAGAATTTCTTCTGCACACTCTTTTGCTATGCGGATGCAAGCTTTTCTGAGGTGGTGCTCCGCCCGCCAGCCTTCGGGCCCTATAGACCTTTCCAGCGGCAGTCTCGAACGAAGCGATTTACAGCGCGCGTCCCTGGTTTTGAGAGTGTACGTCAGTGTTGCCCGTCTGCGCTGAGCTGTGGAGTTTTTCGTCAGTGGGCTGTGGCAGCCTGCGTAGGCGCAATTCCGGACACTGGTGGCGGCTGAATTGCCGCGTTTTCTTTTTTATTTTGTGTTCTGTGGCGAACATAATTTATAGGAGTCTTTAAGAAAGCAGTGCTCTATTTTTGGGAAGAAACACAAAGAAATGAAAGCTGTTTTGGTGAGTCCGTGTGCGACAGAACAAATGCAACTGGAATGTTTCTTTCATTTTATGTTCATCGTTTTGCGGTACCGTACACTCAGCCGTGTCAATCTATTAAGGTCAGAATATTTGACCACACAGGATATCCGAACTGCAACGAGTCTCATCAATCGAACAACATATATTGTACGTACCCCACGGTGCCGCGTTATCCGAACAGGATTTGAGAAAGGTCTCAAATAACACAGCATATCCAATATACAGTGTCGACGACAGTCACTTCACGACGATCGGACGGAATCCGGCGTGTTTTGGGGAACATGTAGAAGAGAGCTCCTTCTTTTCACAGCTTCAAAGCAAATGAACGAACGTGTCTATTCCGTCCCCACACCCCGGACCCGACCCTATCAGCTATTTTTCGCGAAGACCCGGAACACAGCCTGGAAGGTTTTTGGTGATTATCTCAACGGAAATAATCCTCCAAGAACGTCGAACTGCCTGCGTCGCGGGCTGCTTGACGTTCGCTATTTTCCTTCGTTTCCTGCGAAGACCGAGCAGGCTACGAGCCCTGGTATTCCCTGGTTCTCACAGTGTAAGATAACATACAAAGGGTAAGCATCCTAAACAGGCGAATAAAGTAAAAACTTCCAAGAAAAGCCGGCGAACTCCGAATGCAAAATGCAGGTGGGGAGTCACGCTGACCGGGTTTCCACAGCTCAGGCGGGTGCCAGAAATTTCTGGTTGATAGGGGTCGTTCGATTCGCAAAATGGCGGCGACCAGAGCGCCCTTTTTGCAAAGGTCTATAGTCCATCGTAGGGTGAGACGGAGTATAGTATTATTACTTCTACAAGAAAACACAGGCAAGTCTTCTTATTTTTATTTTCCAAAGTCATACCCGCACGATCACATCTAAAGGACAGGCTATGCGACGAAGTAGATTTTTACAGTCTCATTCATGCTTTGTGAAACCACGGAGCCCACTATAAAAGTTTTGACGTCTGCAGCGTTTCAGCGGCTTCGTGACGTTGGGCTGAGTCTTGTTTGAGTTGATCAATAATTATTGTGGCAGTTTTCGCTCCTGGTCTCTGCGACAAAGCGACATAATATTGCGATTGATCGAACAACTATCAAAAGAATCGCGTTTAGTGGCACTTACTCAGGGGATTGAATGTTGATGGTGGTTGGAGGCCACAGTGTCGTATCACATGACATAGTTGACATTGCAGCTCTTTCAAGTTTTTGCAAGCCTTGAAGGTATTGCGGTTTTAAGCAAAGATGGATTTTTGCAGAGCTGAGCGGTAGCAGGCGCTCAAGTCTTGAGTGATATAATATATCCGCCATTGCTATATAGTTAATATCTGCAGGTAAATTGGCAATATGTTGTTAATGAGAATGAATGAAAATACAAGGAGACCAAACTATTTTCAGAAATATCTTTAAAAAAAAGATTGTTTAGCAATTAGTCTATATTGCCGACAATCTAAAACCGCGACATTATATCTAGTGCGTAAGATTCATTGGGTATTCAACATAACTATTTTTTTTCGTTCGCGCCATCTTTAATAATTGCGAAAAAAGACTGTATAGCTTCCACAAAAACAAAACACGCATTGTCACGTTTCTTTGTCGAACTATGCTGATATGGTATGCAGAACAAGCCTTACTTTTCTGCTCTTTGTCAGATGTTTTAGATCAATAAATCCACTCATTATAATATTGCCTCATAATGTGGCCTTCAATGCTGTTTGTTTTTATTTTTTAATTCTTATACACGTAATTTTTATAATGTACGAAGGCCGATGTTAACTTAAATTATGCTGCGTATGAACACAAAAAAGGTAATCAAAACAACATGAACAAACGACCGAATATTGTACGCTCTATGCTTATATTCGTAATTATACCTCTCATATGTGGAGTGTACGTGTATTGTTCAGGTTTGGTAAGGGGTTGTTTACTTTGCATTTTCTGCCATGCCGAAAGCTCTGGAATGAAAGAAGAAATGTAAGCAAAAATTGAATGTTTTTATGCTAATCTACAACAGTAAGGAAGAATAAATTTAAAAATCTGTGTTTTCTCTTTTTTTATTTGAATATGCTCGTGAGCGCACAATATTGATTCTACGAACACACAAAAGAAAATTGCCATCTTTCTTTATGTGGCAAGGTGAGCCATGAGCCAGACGAAAAAAAAAAAAAACAAACAAACAAACGTAATAGCTCATTTTATGTTCTTTCGCGCAGAATATTTATTATTATTATTATTATTATTTCTTTAATGAATACATTTTTCACTCGTAGTTTGCTTTATTTATTTATATTATAGTAATGTATCCTGCTGCTACATACGTAAACGCACTGCTCTGACTAAATTGACTTATTTTTTTTTATTTTTTTTTTATAAGGAAATTAGATGTATTCAAAGCCTTTAAAAAAAGAAAGAAGAGTGCAGATATACCGCGGATGCTCATCACGTTTTGGGCATACTTTACATACCTACCGCGCGGCAGCAGTTCTTTGAGTAGTTTTAGTGCCTATAAGACTAACTTAAATTTCCAGAATCCAGATTCATCCATCCACTTTTTGTTATTGTCGTTGTTTATACGATAAATAGAGGACTCACTAGTTAAAAGGGTCATAGGACGGTATTGGGTTGGAATGCTCCTCACTTTACAAAAGCTTACTTGTACCATAGTCTATTGCAAGCTAAGAGTAGCAGGATGATCGCTCCTCCCAAGGAGTCCTTCACCCTCTCCATCTTCGTAGAGCGAACGCAGGATGGGATGCGAATGAAGAGGAGAAAACCACCAATCGCGAAGATTATGGATCTTTGTGAAAGGGGCCTCCCTTCATCTCATCTTGCAGCAGACTACAGTGGGACCCAGGTATACTCGTACGCGACGCCACTGACCAAGAAGCTTAATTCCTTTTCGCGCTGTAACTTCAATAATAAAAATCTGACCTTTTCTTCCAGTCTCTCCTTCGCGAAACTTAATGACGAAGTTGCGGGATCGCACTGCTGACGTAGGCACGTGGCACGAGGTGACGACTATCAAATTTTGATAATAGAGTGGACGTGAACACTGCATGAGCACTCAATTTGGGCTTGTGACAATCAATGCCTCGACGAGACATCGGGTAGTGGCTCGTGTCCAATCGCTCTGGTGACGATACCAGCCGGACTCTAACGATGTCTGGAACTAAGAACGTGACCGGTGCTTCGCCAACCCCTGCGGGGCTGCGAGTTCAGAATTAATTAAGATGAATGCTGCTCGTTCATCTCTAAAATTTGCTGCAACTGCCATTTTGCGTAGAGAAAAATAAATGCGTGTTTTGGGTGGCTATGTCCGTTAATGATAACTTTTAAGCGTTATTCATTAAAAGTAAAGAAAAAAAAACACGTTGCACCGTCTCTTTAAAACTTAACATTCAGTGAAGGGGGATCATTTAAATTGAAGATATCTTAATTTAACTTTTTTCCCGTTTTTTTTTCAAGAATAATTGACATCTTGTCAATTGAGCTTTACAACTTTTATTAAATATTAAGGTAAGAACGTCATAGCGTGATCATGCTAAAACGAAACTTTTGTTATTGCATTTTACATTAACCAAAGAAATGAGGAATTTCTCTTTCAGGTCGTATGGTCGAAGAATACCAGTTCAATTGAACCTAAGGCGAATGCTGCCCTCAACGCCGACGGGGCCAAGTAAAGTATAACCCTTAAATGCTGCAGTGAACAGTATGATTTATCAAACTATGTTTACATGCTACCACTTTAATAATCGTCAAGCAAACAAAACGTTAGAATAGTGAAACAATCACAATAAACTTGCTCTTCTAGTGCACAAAATATGTGCTATTCACATTTTGCAGCTGGAGTTTATCAAGCCTTCGCTATACTTCTACCTAATATCGAAACTTTAACTTTAATAAATATGTTCTAGTGAGATCTTCTAGCATCGACTACAAAGTATGGCACAGGGTTACGACCTTACCTGCAGCAGTTTCACGAATACCACCGTGAACATGAAAATTTATTTGTAATTACTAAACAAAAACGAAATTAAATACGCGTATCCCTCTTGGAATTACCACTTGTTCAAACCTTAGCTCGTTTTCAGGGTTTTTAAAGTTTGTAACCAAAGGCAGGAAAATTAAATACTGAGTTGTAACTACTACGCCGTCATGTTAACAATAGTTGGTCAGAAATGGGAAGTTACAATTAAAAGGTAGAACCTAAACGAACGATCGTGCTTCAAATATTGTAAAGTGGTTTCCCTACCTCCCTTTTATATTTTCACGATTTGTTGTTCGTACAGCTCGGAACATTGTGACAATAAAAGAAAGATGACGTGCAAAACAAAGACACAAAGAAATTGATTGCGCCTTTTTCTTTATCAAGGCGGTATCGGTCGCCATAGATGCTCGGCGGAACGTGGGACGCGTACAGACTGAAAGATTTCGGAATTAATTTATCCAAGTGCCAGTTTCAACGTGGACGGACATTGGACCTTCGTGCACTTGCTGCTGCATGATTTGCGTTAAAGATTCAAGTTAGTAGTCACGTAGTGTAGAATGTTGAGCGTGTTGGTTATTAATTTACGATAAGGAAAGAGGAACATTTAAGACAAACAGACAAGACAGGCTTTCGACTTTAAACGCTCACTGTCCGAATTTTTCCTCTACCGCGGAGTCATATACGACTATTTCAATGCAGACTAACATTCCACCAATCGCGGAGATCTACGTCCCTTCTTTTCCCCGGCTCCAGGGTTACTATGCCAGTATTGAACCAGCTCGTGTGCACCCTTGCTTTCGTTACATTATTCCGCTATAAGCATTTTCTTTTTTTTAATATTACTGAACATAATTTTTCTATGAATAAGAATCGAAACCCGCATGTTCAACATGGCCTCCGTGGAACAGCAGCCTAAAATAATTGGATGGTGCAATTAATAGAAGTAGAAGTATGTGTATGGCTTATCGTGATCATCCACCTGAGCGTTTTAAAGATGGAAGGTAACTAAGCTGATTTGGTAAGTTGGACATAGCGGAATTCTTGTTAGAATGGCTTGATCCTTGAATCTATATCCATCGACGAGCTGATCTATCGCGGAGATCCCAAAAGAAGCCGTAAAAGGCGGTCATCTTCATACCTTAGCTTACGTCAAATCTAGATTTCTGGTAGATAGTACAAATAAAACATTATTTAAAAAAAGTGGAAGGGTGTGATTGATGCAAGATTGATGAATTGATGCATACAATTCAACACCAAACAGCACTCGGCTCAAACGACCAGTGAAAAAATTACATACATCAGGAAAGGATGGCTGCGCCTATACACAACGGATAAGTATCACAGAGTGAACAAACTACTTGTCAGTTGTCTCTTAATGGCATTATCCTTTCCAGTTGTGCCATAGTTATAACTTTAGTATGTACTGCATGGTCTTCACAACACACGAGCGCTTGTGTTTTGTTCGTCCCGTGGTTTGTGCGCTGCTTCCTATTGGGACAAGGTCCGTTAGCACGGAACTGCTCCTCAGAAACAGTGGGCGGCTGAAGCCGTATATATCATCGGGACCAAGGAGTCTTCCGCCGTGGGAGAACGCAACATCTGAGGCGGTCGCTAATGAGGACTGACGCTGTCGATGGTGGCAGCCGAGAGGGTGGACATGCTGCGGCCACGAGTCCCCGTGCCTCGCCTCTCCCTGGCCGTCTCCTTGACGAGGCAGGGGAACCACGGCTTGGGCAGCTTGCGCATGTCCTCGCCTTCTTCGAGCGTTTCGGGAAGTCTCTGGTTGTTCGTCTCGGGCAGCGGGAACGTCAGCAGCGACGACACGCAGGACATGCCACCCAGGATGAACAGGGGCAGGAACTTGCCGTAAAAGGCCTGGAAGGAATATTATTTTCTATCAGCACCGCCAACAAAATTGCAAAATGAAAATTACAGTGCGTTCATTCGACCAAACGCGATGAAATGAAGTAACTTTACAGGAACTTCGTTAGTGAAAATAATTAGAAAAGTAGATGGTATGGTAATGAAATGCCATACCTTCTCCTTTCCTGGTATGGTGATGAAATAGAGACATCTTGTTCTTTTCTCAAGGAACAAAGTGTGTGCATCAAAAATTTAAATCAGAAGACATGGCGCGAAATATTATCCTCCTAATAATAACTTATCTCTCGATGTGGTGTATAGACATTTTCTGTTTCCTGTCGTTCTCTATCATGTGGGTTCCGTATCTGGTATGCGGGACGAAAAAGAAGTGGAACACTTCAACCTGGAATATGCCAGACCATATAGGTGAGGCAAAGCAAGAATGCGTGACAATCATACATTTTTCGGAGACAGCTTTCAGTGGCGAGGAGGTATCAAAACGATGTTTTGCCGCATACCAGACGTGACGACATTCAGAATGGCTGAGCCGTTGTGGAAAAGGTGTATATATGTCGCTTTTTCTGTTTCAAATAGTGTAATTATATCCTGCTGACCGACCTGCCTGTAGGGGCAGGGGCTTTGTCGAGCTGCATTTCTGTGGCTTTTTCTCCTACCTCCATCGCCCATTTTATATTATGGGAGTAAATAAAATAAATGAATGAAAATGGTTGTAATATGCCGTGCACACGTCGAAGACGACATCAAGGACGGTACCGAGAACAATCTCTAAGACGACGTCCAGAATGACGCCTAGGACGACTTATAGGACGACCACAAGGACAACGTCAAGGTAGACCTTTAAGACAGTTAGAACGACCTTGAGGACGCCGTCTAAGGACATTTAGGACGCCCTCGAGGACACCGTCCTTCACGTCGAGGACGTCCTGCGTCGTGAAGGACGGCGTTGACGACGACGTCGAGGACGGCGTCAACGACGACCTCTAGAACGACGTAAATGACGGTGTCGAGGACTACCTCTAGGATGAACTCAAAAATGACGTCTAAGACAACTTCTAGGACGACCACAAATACGACGTAAAGGACGACGCCAAGGACGACCTCAAGGACGCCGTCTAAGACGACGTCAGGATGGCGTCACTAACGGCGTTGGCGACGACGTCGAGAATGACGTCCCAGAGGACGACGTCTAGGACGACCTAAAAGACGACCTCTAGGACGACGTCGAGGACGATGTTAAGGCCGTCAGGTCCATACCTCGGCAAACCTCACTCATGAGGGCCCTCACTCACCCTCACTCACCCTCATCTTCACAGGTGAGGTGAGAATGAGTGAGTTTCTGAACCAGGGAAGTTCATGAGTGTGAGAGTGAGTGAGGGCCGTGAGGGCTGTGAGGGCGGTAAGTGCATGAGGTCTGTGAGGGCCATGAGTGCGTGAGGGCGGTGAGTGCGTGAAGCCTTCTTCAGATCGAGCATCTTTCTCAGCAATTTTGGTGTTAATGGCGGGTCGTTCTCTAGCTTTCCCTAGATCGACACGAATAGCTGAGATCGGGTCCGGCTCGAGATAAGCAAGCAACTCGGAGCAATTCGAATACGTTTGAAGTGGCTGCATCCAATCAGGGACGCAAAATTTTCACGTGATGCCTCCTGCCGGTGATGATGACACCGAAAGACTTGGTTCTGGTTTGAAATCGATCGTTTTTTGGAAATAAACTGTTTCAGAAAGGTGCATTAGTATTCTTAATGAGTTTTAAGTGCATAAAAACACGTTTATAACGCGTAATTGTGTCTACATAGTGCAAGAAAAATAAAATTTTATGATGACGATGGCAAATTGCAGCAATTGGTTGCTGCGTGTGATCGCGGGCGGCCCGTGTTGCTGGTGTTGCGACGTAAAGTTTCTGGGCGAAATTGCCCCATCTGAAGCTGGCCTGAGTGGCGTGAGGGCCATCAGTGCGTGAGGGGCGTGAGGGCGGTGAGTGGCGTGAGGGCGGTTAGTGGCGTGAGCGCGGTGAGGGCGGTGAGGGCGATGAGGGCCGTGAGGGCGGTGAGGGCCGTGAGGGCGGTGAGGGCGGTGAGTGGCGTGAGGGCTATGAGTGCGTGAGGGCCGTGAGGGCCATGAGGGCGGTGAGGACCGTGAGGGCGGTGAGGGCGGTGAGGGCCGTGAGGGCAGTGAGTGGCGTGAGGGCTGTGAGTGGCGTGAGGGCAATGAGTGAGTGAGGGGCGTGAGGGCCATGAGGGCCGTGAGGGGCGTGAGGGCCGTGAGGGCGGTGAGTGCGTGAGGGCCGTGAGGTTCAGTGAGGGTCAGTGAAGGGCTGAAGGTGAGTGTGACTGTGAGGGTGAGGATGAGTGAGGGGCTTAGGTGAGTGTGGCTGTGAGGGTGAAGGTGAGTGAGGGTGACCTAAAATGCCGACCTCTGGTCAGGTCACGTCAGCCTCAGCTACCGATGCTTACGAGCTTACACGAACGGAGTCTACGGAATCGGCGCTTACGTGACCTTGATTACGCGACCTTGCACTACAGCCACGGGCATGACGTGACCTTGATTACGCCACCTTGAGGACATGACTATGAGGACGTGAACTTGAGCGTGGTCGGGCCTACAAAGCTCTCGCTTTAAAACAAATAAGTTAATGACTATTGTTCTATAGACCTACTGGTGCCACTCAACTGAAATGATTCGTTAATTAATTAACTGATCTGTTACGGATCGTATGTTGTGGTATATTTTAGAATCCTACACTTCGCATAAATGTTTTTCGTCAGCCTGTTATATACTTTTTTTCCGGGCTATACTCCGCGGATTATACATGTTTAAAAGTTTAAAAGCATACAGAAATATTGATTTTCGAAGCCATTTATTACGAAGAGGCGTGACGGATTGTGTGAATGAAAGAGTATGTTGATAATGATTTATGTATATTACAAGCGTCTTTGTGAGCTAAGAAAGCAGACATTTGTCAGGGCGTGTCGTGTACCAAAAGATTTTCGGGTCGACTAAGCACAACGTGCGGACTATATAAAAAAATATCGGCCAATTTTGGTTTTTGCGGGTTATACACCGAGTGCGGACTACTGCCCGGATAATACAATACTTTTCATTTCAAGGGCGTAGCCAGGGGCAGAAAGGGGGGGGGGGGGGTTGTGATGTTCTAACTGCCCCTCCCCAAAACAAAATGTATCTGGCATTATTCACATATGCATAACGCACCTCCCCCCCTCAACCCACTGCCTAAGTCCAAATATATCAATTATCCCAGCACCTCCCCCTTACACACACCCCAATTCCCACCATAAAAAAAGGGAACCCTTGCTACGCTACTGCCTTATTGTAATCCCCCTGCTTACATTTCAATTAGGAATGGCGGTGCTTATATATATATATGTGTGTGTGTGTGTGTTTTCTTTTCAAATCGGGCAGGCTAAAAGGGTCTAATTTTTAATTTTCACGAAAAAAATATATGTTTTGGGGGCATTTCTCAAATGAAGGAGGGCGCAAACTGCATGTTCCCCAGATATTTTGTTCTCGAGTTACGAGCCGTAGAAGCCGCAGTGGCAGAAACAGTGTTTTTGCCTGCCGTCGCAGGTCGCGTGTTTGACACCCTCTGCTGGCGCCAGTATTTTTCTACACATTTTTAACTTTTCCCCCTCATTTAATAGGTATTATAAAGATACCTTGACGTATTCAAATATTTTTAGGAATTTGATTGTTTTCTAAAATACATGTAAAACTCGACACTGCGGTCGCTTTTTGGTCAACTTTGACAGGTCATTACTTTGTCTGTACTTAAGGTAAATTTTCTTTCTTTGGTTCTGCAAAAAGCCCAATGCAAGCCCATTATAGATATAATAATATCATTATGATCTGTCGACTAGCCGCTCCGCTACCTTCACGTAAACGTTGTAAGAAATAACAAATGTTGAAAGTTTGAGGTCGCTTTTCTGAAAACCCCATTTTTGTAAATTTTTATTTTTTAAAATTCTTTTATACATTTTAGTCGACTACAAGAAAAGACAGCCTAAAACTGTAATATTTTGGTTGTATGTCCTCTATTTGAGCCGCAATCACGTGAAATGTGTGAACATTTATTATTTTTCACAACGTTTACGTGAAGGTAGCAGAGCGGCTACTCAGCAAATCATAATGATATTACTATATCTATAATAGGCATGCTTAGGGCTTTCTATAGAACCCAAGAAATAAACTGTACCTTAAGTATAGACAAACGAATGACCTGTCAAAGTTTACCAAAAATCGACCTGAGTGACGAGTTTGTCATTTTGTTTAGAAAACAATCAAACTATTAGAGATATCCGAATACGTGAAGTTATCTTTATAGTATTTATTAAACGATGGGGAAAAGTTAAAAAGGTATAGGAAAAAGACTGGCGTCAGCAGAGGGTGTCAAACACGCGACCTGCGACGGCAGGCAAAAACACTAGTTTCCGCCACTGCGGGTTCTAGGCTTCGTAACTCGAGAACAAAAAACCTGAAGAACATGCGGTTTGCGCTCTCATTCATTTGAGAAATGCCCCTAAAACATATTGTTTTCGTGAAAATTAAAAACTGAACCCTTTCAGCCTGCCCGATATGGGAGGTTTCATTTCAAATCGGGCAGACTAAAAGGGTCTAATTTTTAATTTTCACAAAAAAAAAAATATGTGTTTTGGGGCATTTCTCAAATGAAGGAGGGCCCAAACCGCATGTTCTCCAGGTTTTTTGTTCTCGAGTTACGAAGCCTAGAACCCGCAGTGGCGGAAACTAGTGTTTTTGCCTGCCGTCGCAGGTCGCGTGTTTGACACCCTCTGCTGGCGCCAGTCTTTTTCCTACACCTTTTTAACTTTTTCCCATCGTTTAATAAATACTATAAAGATACCTTCACGTATTCGAATATCTCTAATAGTTTGATTGTTTTCTAAACAAAATGACAAACTCGTCACTCAGGTCGATTTTTGGTAAACTTTGACAGGTCATTAGTTTGTCTATACTTAAGGTACATTTTATTTCTTGGGTTCTATAGAAAGCCCTAAGCATATGCCTAGTATAGATATAGTAATATCATTATGATTTGCTGAGTAGCCGCTCTGCTACCTTCACGTAAACGTTGTGAAAAATAACAAATGTTCACACATTCACGCGATTGCGGCTCAAACAGAGGCACGACACTCTTTTCGGCCCATACTCACGCTGCTCCATGTACCAGGTGCTGATTTGGATTCTCGCTGTCACGGCGAATTCCGTCGGGACGGCGGCAGCCCCAATCTACGAGTCATGGCCAGCGACGACCTTCTTTTCGTCAACTCATCGTCCCCTCGAGCCACCGGATTTTCCAGAAACGTTTCTGTGTCATCTTGAAGACCGACAGATGGCCAGGCATCGAGGGACGTTTCCGGATCCGCTGCACCGTTGCCATAAAAGGGAGCTACTTCGCCTTCAGCCGCTGGGGCACGACACTCTTTTCGGCCCATACTCACGCTGCTCCATGTACCAGGTGCTGATTTGGATTCTCGCTGTCACGGCGAATTCCGTCGGGACGGCGGCAGCCCCAATCTACGAGTCATGGCCAGCGACGACCTTCTTTTCGTCAACTCATCGTCCCCTCGAGCCACCGGATTTTCCAGAAACGTTTCTGTGTCATCTTGAAGACCGACAGATGGCCAGGCATCGAGGGACGTTTCCGGATCCGCTGCACCGTTGCCATAAAAGGGAGCTACTTCGCCTTCAGCCGCTGGGGCACGACACTCTTTTCGGCCCATACTCACGCTGCTCCATGTACCAGGTGCTGATTTGGATTCTCGCTGTCACGGCGAATTCCGTCGGGACGGCGGCAGCCCCAATCTACGAGTCATGGCCAGCGACGACCTTCTTTTCGTCAACTCATCGTCCCCTCGAGCCACCGGATTTTCCAGAAACGTTTCTGTGTCATCTTGAAGACCGACAGATGGCCAGGCATCGAGGGACGTTTCCGGATCCGCTGCACCGTTGCCATAAAAGGGAGCTACTTCGCCTTCAGCCGCTGGGGCACGACACTCTTTTCGGCCCATACTCACGCTGCTCCATGTACCAGGTGCTGATTTGGATTCTCGCTGTCACGGCGAATTCCGTCGGGACGGCGGCAGCCCCAATCTACGAGTCATGGCCAGCGACGACCTTCTTTTCGTCAACTCATCGTCCCCTCGAGCCACCGGATTTTCCAGAAAAGTTTCTGTGTCATCTTGAAGACCGACAGATGGCCAGGCATCGAGGGACGTTTCCGGATCCGCTGCACCGTTGCCATAAAAGGGAGCTACTTCGCCTTCAGCCGCTGGGGCACGACACTCTTTTCGGCCCATACTCACGCTGCTCCATGTACCAGGTTAGTTATTTAAATCATTCAAAATGTTGCCGAACGAGCAATGTAATGCTTCTCAGAGTGTCGTGCCCAATCGACAAACGTGTGCTTTGTAGATACATGCATTTTGCTGGCTCTTGGGTGATTGCTACATTGATGTCTTTGTGCTGTGAACTATCGTTTTTGTTTTTTGAGACCTTGTTGCTTTTGTCGGGTGACGTGGAGCTAAACCCCGGTCCCATGACTAAGGCACAGATTGAACAGCTTGGGAAAATTGAGACCATTTTGTTGGAATTGCAATCTGGTCAAATGACTGTTTTGGGAAAGTTAGCTGGTATTGAGGCAAAACAAGCTGATCTTGAGAGGAAGTTTGATACCATAAGCTTGAAAACTAATGATATTGAAAAACGTGTTTTGCAGATTGAAGGAAGTGGCAGGAAATTAGAAGCAAAATTAGATGATCTTGAAAACAGAAGCAGGAGGACAAATTTGGTATTTTTTGGAGTTCCCGACAACTCTCGCAGTGAAACGTGGGAAGAATCGGAAAGGCTGATCACAAAAATCTGCAAAGACGTGTTATCGCTCGATGTTTTAATTGAAAGAGCCCACCGATTTGGGAAACACAAAGATGGGAAAAAGAGACCAATTGTAGTCAACTTCCCGGGTTGGAAGGTCAAAGAGTCTGTGTTGCGAAGTGCTTTTAAATTCAAGAATACTTCATTCAGTGTCTCCGAGGATTTTAGTCTTGCAGTCCAAGAAAAGAGGCGTCAACTTTGGAATTATGCGAAGGAGAAAAGGAAGAACAGAGAGAACAAGGTTCATTTAAACCACGATAAACTGGTTATCAATGGACAGACGTTTATCTGGGACAGCGAAACGAGACAACCTGTTTTATATCGGGCGCCTGGCCAACCAAGAGAACACGAATGACGGGTCGGAAAGCCTAAAGATGGCCCAAGCAATCATGAGGCTACAGCTACAAAACAGGCGCCTTCAGTACTATTGGTAAATTGCCGTAGCATCAAAAATAAAGTAGACGAGTTTGCACTTTTGTTTGAGACCCTTAAACCTGAAGTTGTTATGGGGACGGAGTCTTGGTTATATGATACTGTTAGTGACGCTGAGGTATTTCCGGCGGGTTTTACAGTTTATCGCAAAGACAGACATCGGCACGGTGGGGGAGTTTTTCTACTAATTTCTAATAGATGGACTAGTCATGAACTGGTTTTCGAAAATGCTACCGAGTCTGTCTGGTGTCGGGTCCTTTTCCCAAGGGGAACTGCTCTCGTGTTCGGGACCTTCTACCGCCCCCCTGATAACAGTGAAACTTCAATTTGTTTGCTCTGTGACATGTTATCAATGATTCCTGACAGTGTTTTTCTAGGTGGTGATTTTAATCTGCCAGATTTTAACTGGTCTACTGGAACAACAGAATGTATTGTTAAATCACGCGTTAACACTGTGTTTACAGAGGTATTGGGCACTTTCGGCTTCAATCAATATGTGCAGCAGCCGACGAGGTTGAACGCCATTCTAGACTTGGTCTTATGTAATGACCCTAATATTGTAGCTCAGGTCGGGGTGTATCCTGGAATAAGTGACCATAGTGTGGTTGTTGCAACGCTAAATGTATCTGGAGCACCCGAGAGGGCACAACTTCCACGCAAGGTATTCATGTATGAGAGAGGAAACTTTGACGCCATCGGCACTGAATTGGACAGCTATTTTTCAACCTTTTTATGCTTAGCAGAATCGCACTGTCTAGAAGATCTGTGGAGCATCTTTCGTAATAAAATAACAAACTTAATCGACACTTTTGTACCATCGAGGATTATTCGACAAAAACGAAAACAAAAACCATGGTTTAATATTGAAATTCGTAAACTCGTAAGAAGAGCGCGGTGTGCATATAGAAGGGTTTCCAGAGATGGCTGTCCAATAAACCTGCAAAGGCTAAAGGAAATTAATTACACATTAAAGTTACCTATAAGAAAAGCAAAGAAGTTATTTTTCTCCCGGCTAAACGATGATCTTAAGCGAAATCCCAAAGTGTTCTGGAATTACGTTAAAACAAGTAGAAAAGATGATATTTCTATCCCATACTTAAATGTTAACAATAC
Source organism: Ixodes scapularis (assembly GCF_016920785.2). Lineage (NCBI taxonomy): Eukaryota > Metazoa > Arthropoda > Arachnida > Ixodida > Ixodidae > Ixodes > Ixodes scapularis. Next base: position 51,168,965 of record NW_024609835.1, on the reverse strand, counting down.
AATAATCAAGAGTGATGCTGAGAAGGCAGAATGTTTTAATTCTTACTTCAAATCAGTATTTTCTCAAGAAACAACCAGCGATGAATCACCAGTATCTGTTATTTCTGGTAACACAATGGCAGATATTGAAATTGATGTTAACGGTATTACTTGCCTCTTGCGTGAAATGAATACCTCGAAGGCAACCGGACCTGATGGATTACCATCGATTGTTCTTTGTAAGTGTCGAGATATTATAGCCCAGTATTTATGTCTCATGTTTAAAATTTCCCTTGAAACTGGGGCAGTTCCACACGATTGGAAGGTAGCAAATGTTATTCCTGTTTTCAAGTCAAGGGATAAAAAACTTGTAGAAAATTATAGGCCTATATCTTTGACGTCAATTAGTTGCAAATTGTTGGAACATATTATATATAGTGAAGTTTTTGATTACCTGGAATCCTGTAAATTTCTTGCCCCTTCCCAGCATGGCTTTCGCAGAGGGTGTTCATGTAACACACAACTGGCAGAATTTCAACATTACATTTCAAAATCACTTGACAGCAATACTAATGTAGATGCAATTTTCCTTGATTTTCGTAAAGCCTTTGATACTGTACCACACCACCTACTACTGAAGAAATTAGCATCTTTAAATATAACTAACAATATTCAAAAGTGGATAAAAAATTACTTAAGTGGCCGAGAGCAGTGCGTGGTTTTAAATGGTAGCAAGTCATTACCTATAACTGTGAGTTCAGGAGTACCCCAAGGCAGTGTCTTGGGACCATTATTGTTCTTAATTTATATTAATAATATTGTAACTGACATTCAATCGCCGATTAAGTTGTTTGCGGACGATTGCGTTGTTTATAGACAAATATATTCAACAATGGACATAGAAATATTGCAAAGCGACCTAGATAAAATAGAACACTGGTGTGATAAGTGGAAAATGAGTTTAAATATTGGAAAATGTAATTATCTCAGCTTCACAAAAAATGTGTCAATCAAAAATGTGTCAAAATGCAATAATCCGCAGAGTAAGCGACTGTAAATACTTAGGAGTTAATTTCACCCAATCACTTAAATGGCACAATCATATTGACTATACAATAGCAAAGGCAAGCAAAATGTTATATTTTATCCGGAGGAATTTTAAGGGCGCTTCAACAGAGGTGAAAGAAACTCTTTATATTTTGCATGTTAGGTCGATACTCGACTATGCATGCATCATTTGGGACCCATACCAAGATTATCTTATCGAAAAATTAGAAAAGGCACAGAATCAAGCCGCACGATTTGTCAGCAATAACTATAACCCTTATGCAAGTATCTCTGAAATAAAAGCCATGCTGGGATGGGAATCATTAAACACTAGAAGGTATAAGTTAAGGTTGAACTTTTTTCATCGGATTTATTATAATGAAACTGGCATTGATAGAAATGAGTATTTGTATAAACCAAGTTACATGTCAGCGCGGTTCGATAACTCTGAAAAGGTTTTTGAGTACTGTTATAAAACAAACAATTTTGGTAGTTCTTTTTTTGTTCAAACAATCAAAGACTGGAACCTGCTGCAACAGGAGCTGGTCAGTATCTCAGACAATGATGTATTTTTTTCTTGTTTGTGAAAATCACTGTTATTTGTTATTTCGTGATCCCCCCCCCCCCCCCCCTACGATAATGCCCACGAGGCGATGTAGGTATTCTGTAAATAAATAAATAAATAAATACAACCAAAATGTTACATTTGTAGACTGTTTTTTATTGTAGTTGACTAATATGTATAAAAAAACATTAAAAAATAAAAATTGACAAAAATGGCATTTTTTAGAAAATCGACCTCGAACTTTCAACATTTCTTATTTCTTACAACGTTTACGGGAAGGTAGCGAAGCGGCTAGTTGACAGATCATAATGATATTATTATATCTATAATGGGCTTGCTTTGGGCTCTCTGTAGAGCCAAAGAAAGAAAACTTACCTTAAATACATACAAAGTAATGACCTGTCAAATTTGACCGAAAAGCGACCGGAGTGACGAGTTTGAGATGTTTTCTAGAAAACAACCAAATCCCTAAAAATATTTGAATTCATCAAGGTATCTTTATAATACCTATTAAATGAGGGAGAAAAGCTGAAAGGGTGTAGAGAAAACAATAGCTCCAGCAGAGGGTGTCAAACACGCGACCTGCGACGGCAGGCAAAAACACTAGTTTCTGCCACTGCGGCTTCTACGGCTCGTAACTCGAGAACCAAAAATCTGGAGAACATGCGATTTGCGCCCTCCTTCATTTGAGAAACACCCCCAAAACATATATTGTTTTTGTGAAAATTAAATATTAGACCCTTTTAGCCTGCTTGATTTGAGATGAAAACACCCATATATATATATATATATATATATATATATATATATATATATGTGGGTGTTTTCATCTCAAATTGGGCAGGCTAAAAGTGAAAGTGCCTTTTGAGGGAAGGGAACCTTACTAATTATTAGGATTTGTATTAACGTGTATAATACTTTCATAGTTCCGATTGATTAAGTGTCTGCCCTAGATTACTTTAGAATCTGAGCAAACTGGAACGAATTGAAACAATCAATGCCGTCTGTACGGTTTATTTATATTTTGTTGCCTCGTATGCTTTAGTGAAAGCTTTTTTTTTTTCTTACATTATGGACACGATAAGCTTAGCAGTTGTATGAATAAATAACGAGCAGTGGGTTGGTCTGGCGACAGGAGGATTGACTCACCAATTGAACTACTTGAGAACTAAGAAATTTCCCCAGAGATCCGAAAGCTTGGCGTATGGAGAGGGCTTGAGAACGTATCTCGGTTGGGTAAATCTCGGCAGCATACAGGTATCCGACGTTGTAGGCCGTGGTCAGAGCGAAGCGGCCCACCATCATCACAGCAAAGATGGCGACTGACTTGCCTGGAAAAAAAGCGCAATTTGAAAATGCTGCCTTTCTCTTCAACCTTAAGGGGGTTGGGGGAAGGGGGGTGTGTGTCTATGTACAATAGATGCATTGTTCTCTTACACATTTCGCACTGTGAAACACACAGAGGCGGGTTTAGCATTTTGCCGCCCTGGGCAGCCTTTAACAGTGCCCCCTCCCCCCTCCCCACTACCAGACGCCGGCCCGGGGGGAGGGGGAAAGAGGGTGGGGGGGTTCGAGTAGATAAGTTTGGAAGTAAAATTTTTAAAAGTGGCTAAAGCTAAATGCGAAGCCATATTTAATATATATATATATATATATACATATATATATATATATATATATATATATATAACTGAGAAGAAAAAAAAACCTTGGTGAAAAGTGAAAACAACAACAACTGACGACTTATTACTAATATTCGACGTTTCGGCCGGCCGGACGTAAAATTGCAAGCCTGCCAAGGCTTACACCTTCATGAACACGCTATACATGCTTAAAGAATGATTTGTTTTCCTAAAACATTCGCAAAAAAAAAATGTAAAATCTTATTAAAGTTTTGTACTTACAACGCTTCTCCAGATCGAAGGTTGAGAGCTTCTATGTGAAGAAGCGAAAACGCGTTTCCCGGCTCGAACTGGTAACTGTAAACGGGGATTCGCCGGCATTTTACAACACGCTATTTCTTTGCAGTTTCGTACGCAGTCGGCTTCGGGTACTGTAGTGTCCCTACTCCAAGGAGAAGGGCATTGAGGCGCGGTGTGCTCGCGCCTGTGCCTCCCAGAAGCCTACATACAACTCTTGGAGTTTTGGTCGAGGCCGATGCGCAGTGCTCACCGTAGCAGGCAGCCACGCCGAGGTAGCAGAGCGCCGCCAGGGTGTAGGCGGCCATCATGCTGGGCCGCCGTCCCCAGCGGTCAGCCAGAGGCAGCGCCAGCCCCGTGGCCAAGATGTCCATGGCGTTGGTGGTTGACGTCATGACGAACGGGTCGTCCGTCGCCGTGGCCGCGTACAGCTGGCCCGCCGAGTACGTCAGGCACGAGAGCAACCTTGGGTGGGGCGAACAGAACACAGGGAATGCGAAGGTGCCGCTACTTCAACAAAAGTCAGGGCAGTTGCCTTCGAAAACTACGCCTTGGAAATGGTTCATTATTCTTAGGAATGACATCGCTCTCGGAACTAGGCCTGTCACTGCCGGAGGCCAGGACTTGTCTGGGATTTACTGGAGACAGTTCGGCACGGAAGCAGTAGATGTGAATCATTGCGCGTTATTACTCGTGAATTGCGTTTGGTAAAAATATAACACACGTTCTTCCTGATTACACTCGAGAAATTTTTAACGTTGCGAGACTTAATATTTTTCTGCTATGATATTTCTGGTCAAAGAATGTTTGCGATTCACAACTGTTAAAGATCGGAACGGTGTACTGTATTTTTTAAGCCAAATGACATCATTATAATCTGCAAAACCATCATTCTAATATGTGATCAAGCGTTGTCCTATAAAAAATAAATCAGTACAAGAATTGTTTGGACTTAAAATAAGTCTACGAAAAGTTGTTCACGACTAAGAAACACCGTTTCATTTAATTATTGCCAATTTGAAAAAAAAATCGTGGTTTAGAAATGTTGGTATTCCTCTGACATATTGAGAAAAAAAGTAAATTTGTCGTACGTGGTGATGTCATCATTATTAATTAGCATTGGCTTAGGTAATAGGTATAATTGCCTATTTCATGTTAACATCGAAGATGCTCGATCTTAGGTTTGACAGCAGATCTTTCGATGCACGTCAAACATACCTCACCGTACGGTAAACTTGTGCATTTCTATCTAATCTAAATCAATAAGCAAACTCTCCAACCGTCCATCATTCTTCATTAATAAGCATGAGTTTGACGAAATTCGTCTGCTCAAGTAAGCAGTATTTGCAGGCTTTTTTTTTTATTTTTTAACGAGTTGGCAATTTTTTTAGGCAACCTCAGTCATCTTGATTGGTTAATCAACTAAAGTCGTAATTATTTCTTCGATTCCTTCGGTTCCTTAACTAGAACGGGTCAGTGTGGGCAGCTGTAGTCCCTGACAGAATGAGAACTGCAGGATGTCCAATCCTTCCGCCGTGCTTTGGCTGCGTGCGCGCGCTCGAGGTGCACAAGAGGCCGAAGGGTTGTCGAACTTCAGAAGCTCGCGCTGGAGGCGGGACAACTGAAACTCCTCTCTGTCGTTCTCACCTTGTCATTGACTATATGGAATGTGACAATCACAGATTTGTGCTCACCACAAGAAGAGTGTGATGAGGAAGTTCCTTCGGAGAGTCGGAAAACGAAAGACGTCCATGGTACTCGTTTTCTTCATTCCATCGCTCTTGTCCGGGAACTGTTGTAAAAAAAAAAAAAAGATATATATATATTTATTTTCACGCTCGTATACGTACGGAGGGCGGAAAATTTACTACGAACAATCAATCGGTGTTTTTTAGTTGTCTGTTCTTTTTTTCTTACATATAAAAGTGCCTTCTTCAAAATTATGATGAAACGTGCCCATCCTGGTTACCAACATAAGCCGTAAAAGGGGGTGTTTTTCAATACCGGCTCTGAGCAAACAATGAAAAGTGACAATGTCGTCTTGTTGAAGGAGAGCGTGCTGGTAATTTTACAAAAATAGTCGAAAAGAAATAAAAAGATTGGTCTGTGCATAGCAGACATGTATGTACAAATTACTCAAAAAAAGGTAGTTAAGTTACTGAGTATCGACGCCAAAAGTAGTTGGAGTAGAGTAGAAATTACTCATTTGTAATAGTAATTGAGTAAACTACTAACTACTGTAAAAACGTAGCGAGTTACTTTGAAGTTATTTTCGAAGTTTGTTTTTATATTTTTGTGGCAGAAAAATGAACAGCAGTTTTGATCAGTGAAAAACCCTGCGAGCTTGAAATAAATGCATTCGTTTTATGACTTCCAAAATAGTTTATTCGCTCGCAGAAGCAATTATTTTTCAAAGTTGTTATCGGAGAGTTTTCCCCTTTTCATTCTAATGACGTCCTCAGTCAAGCTAAACAGATGTTCCACCGTGGCGCTGGATGCGAAGGCAGCGTTCAATTTCAGAAGCAGGCTGTGCAGGGTCGGGTAAGCGAGTGTCGGCATATTTGTGTCCATGACGAAACATGTGAGGCTTGCCTCGGCCTAGGGGGTCTTTTATATCAAACTCTCCTCCTTTTTTTTCTCTTTTTTTTTTTTGGCAAGTTGAGATTGTTATGACTGGCCCCTCTTTATTCTCACGACGTTCAGAGATTTCACCGAGCGAGTGCGGCTGACCGTCAAGGGATCATGTTTCGCGCCACGACGATCAGATCATCCGAATGACTGCGCGTCTTGTTGCACTGTTATAGCTACGTCACTGAAAAAAAAGAAAAGAACTTGCTTTTCACCGTTGACGTTGGGTCCAACAAAAGGATCTCCCAAAAGTGACTCGCAATTCTCCCCGGCGACTATGGCATCCCGACGCGCCTGACACGCCCGACAAGTAAAACGTTTTCAAGGAAGAGGAGGTCTCCCTGGCGGTGGAAGGTCGGAAGGACGCGAAGGATTACGTGAACAAGCATCGTCGCTCGTACAGTTGCAGCTGGAAGCGATAACGTGCTCCCATGAACGGATTATCCGTGTCTGCGTTTGTGCGCGGGGGAGTCCGGCTTTGCAAGGGAGTGTGCGCTGACGACGAGGCGACCATGGGAACAGGCGCCCAGCTGCGAGGTCATTCCAGTGGCACCTACCGTGGAACCTACCACTTGAGTCAGAACTCACTAAAGGCACACAAAATGAAAACAACAACAACCTTTGGAGTGTTCCCGTCTTTTTGCGGTTGCCTGGAACAGGCGCAGACGACGTTGAGATAGGGGGTCGCGATCAGCCAATCAGGGCTCGGCGTTCTGACGTCACCGCTACTTCCTTTCTCATGCGCAGAAGACGAAAATGAGCCCACTTGCGAGGCGTATATAAACTTCTTTGGCACTCTGTATGCAATCAACTTATCAGTCACGGCCATCTCCACGGATCTCTTAACAAGTAAACTGTTCTTCTTGCGCACTGGAAGACAAGACAAGTATTATTCAATGTCTGCATGCACCGACACCGCATGTAGTTACGGTACAAAGATGTACGCTTGTTTCGCCGGTGTATAGATAGCAAAATCGCTTTATAAAGCGACCAATCACCAGCGAATTCAGATTGGCTCACCAAAAACGGAGAGGTCAAGGAGAAACTGCACATTTCATGAGCCAGAAAGGCGAGCATACGGGGAGCTTGGCGCTACTTTCCCATGATCTAGTGACTTTAGGTGGCACGAGAAATGAGAGGGGGGTTAACGCTTGGCCGAGTCGCGCGAGAGAGTCACGTGAACTGCCCGTGCCGCAGACCACGCGAGCTCGGTCGCTCTTCAGGGCCTCTAAACTCGTCAAACACAAAGTTGGGCCGAAGTTGACGGAGCACACGATGACATCGCGCTTTTTTCGCCGACGTCCAATCGGCGCGCTCCGCGAACTTTCGGCTCCAACTTGGTGTTTGACGAGCTTAGGGCCCCAGAGTGATGAGCAAAGATCGTGGAATCACGTCTGCGGGAGCGGCGTCTGTCGCCGTTTCAATCGGAGAGGAGCGCGTCGCGTTAAAGCCAGCAAACGAGGAAGCCAAAATATAAGACATGACGCGTGTGCGCACTGCGCAGTTCTTGGCAGTGTTATGTGCTTGACGTCATTCCTTGACCAAGTTTTCGTGACATCGACCTTCCAGCTTGGGACACCCTTCTAACCGCAGAAACAAAAACGTAATTGTACGTCAAAAAAAAAAAAAAAGAGAGACAGGGCGTTATGGTGGTCATGCTGTGTAGCGTGGGGTATTCATACGCATCGCGGAATTTCCCTTTTTATTAATGCATAATTAGTCATTGGAACCTAATGTTTCACATCGCTCCAAGTTTTACGGGTCGCAGCGGTGCCTGACAACATCTTCACTAAAGCACTGGCGTTAAGGCAGAGCAACTGTCGTTAAATGAAACGTCTCAGTCACTCCGCGCACATTGAAAGTAACGGACAAACATAAATAATAATAATAATAAAGCAGCGCGGAGACCAGGAAAAGGTAACAGGTAAACGACAGGACAAAGCGCCGTATACCAACTGAATGGCAACGGTGTCATTCACCGTAGAATTAATGATGATTTTGATGTTATCAAGCTCCAGACAAACATTAACGTTATTCATCATTGGACTGAAACTTGGCATCCATGGAGCTTAATACAACTAAGTGCAAAGCAATGAGAGTGTTTCGTAGTTATTCAGTTTTTCCTTGCTACTGTCTTAACAATGTTCCTATACTTTCTGTGTCGTCTTACAAGTACCTGGGCGTACACATAACATGTGATCTTTTCTTGAAAATACATATTGGATACGTTATTAGTAATGCTAATCACATGCTTGGTTATTTTAAACGGAATTTTTTTTAGCTCCCTCCTCTTTCATAGAGGAGGGAGCTAAAAAAGCTCCCTCCTCTCTCGCATATTGGTCGATACGTCGTATAGGTCGACCCCCTAACTTCGGGACCCCCGAAAAAAAAAAAAAAGTTGAAAAATATAATACCGGGATTTGCGTATTGGTCGACCCCCCAGTTTTGATGAGGCGATTTTTGAAAAACAGGTCGACCTATACGCGAGTAAATACGTAACTCTTTATAAAACATTTGTACAGTCAAAGTTTGAATAAGCGTCGTCGATCTGGAACCCGAGCCTTTTAAATATAGTTAGCCCCCTAGAAGCTGTTCAAGATCGTTCCGCTCGTTTTATTCTCAGTAATTATCAACGTACTGCAAGCGTCACCTCTATGAAATCTAACTTATCTTTGCGTAGTCTTGCCTCACGCTTCCATGAAATATTTCACACTAACTCATACCTCAGTCAACGTCCCCTCGCACCACCTATGTTTCATCCCGTCCTAACAATCCTCATAAAGTACGTGTACCCCCCCCCCCCCCTTATGTAGCACGAACACATTTAAACAATCTTTAATTCCGAAAACGCCTTTGAATTAGAACCGCCTCCCCACCTCATCGCCATAATCCAGGCAGATGATTTGTTTAAAACTGCTGTTACTAATTTCTATTGCTCATAACTAAAATGTGCTTTGCCTTTAAATTATTCATGGTATTTTTTTACTACAACCCACACCCTTTTGCACTGCGGTTGGAAATGAGGGTATTTAAATAAATAATTAATTAAATAAATAAATATTCTGCCGAGCTCGGCGAGCTAGCCCAAAGGGGTCGCTTGGTCGCTGGGATCGTTGCCGTTGCATCTTTTTCCGGATGTCTGTGGATCCAGTGTTCACGTCTGTGATGGTCAGTTTCATTAAGTACCTTCTTTTTTGTTGCTGCTTTAAGTCGGAACGAATGAGAACAGCACGTAGAAAAATAAATGTCCGTAGGTCGTCGCGGCCATGTAACTTAGCGACGCTGTCGGCCATGTTGATTTGACCGTAAAAAAGTGAGTGAGACAGCTCAGGAACTGTCGTAAAATTCCATCGTAACCTACGCAAAAAGTACGATAATTTTGTTTCTTGAACACGAGTTTGTTTTTACGATTTGTCGTACGCATATGGCGTAAGATCGTTTCGTGAATCTGGCCTCAGATGCTCTTCATGAAAACCCATCAAGTGCTCTTGGCGAAACACCTGTTCCTAAGCTAGTTTTTAACCTTTTCTTAATAAATCAGTCTGCCGTTCGCTAATATACAGTGATCTGGACCGAATATGCTATACATGACCGTCCGACATTATCTGATGATTTTTTAGCTACCCTAAGCAAAAAGTCTTTTTTTTTAATTTTGTTTTTATTCTTTCCCAAAAACATAGGTTGCGACTAATCTCATCATGGAGACCCACATAATTCCTGGCTCTCTTTTTTCCCACCTCAATAAAAAGTAACAAACCATTTCAGCAATGCACGAATTAGTTGCTGCTGCAGCAATGTATACGGTTTTAGGGCCGAACGGAGTGCCTCGATGGTGTTCCTTGCGCGTATCAAACCAGCATATACTATCATAGTCCCTAGCGGTGTTATCATCCGGTGTGACATACATCTTTGCAACGTTTCAGATATGAAACATAATATGAGGTCTCCGCAGTTTCCACCTCACTTCATTTGAAAGCGCTGGTAAACCAGCCATTTTATCGACACAAGGCCGGTAGTGAATCAGCGCTGTTTCGAGAGTTGCACTAGCGCTGAATATAGTGCTGGTGTAACTATATTTCGACAACTAGATAAGCACTGAATAAGCGCTGGGTTGGCGCTGCGCTGTATATGGTAACAGACTTTTGAGACACCCTGAACCCGAGTTCGTTTTTCAGTAAAATGGATTGGTAATTTAGTCTGCGATGCACTAAGGACCTATGGAATAAATAGTACGTACGAACATCGTTTAGTCCTTAAATTAACTATGCCGCGAGCAGTAATAAATGTTGGCTGCATTTTGCTTTTCCTGGTTGAAAATACGGGCAGATCGTAATAAGCCATTGACGCGTTTACCTGAAGAGAATCGAAGGCATCCGGGTCCACTTGCTTGCCATTCACTTTTGCTATCCACTGAAGAATCTTCTTGGTTCTTTTGATACTTCCCTTGGCGATTAGCCATCGCGTTGATTCAGGAATAAACCTGCAAAAATACAAGTGAATAGTGACTTCGTACGTTTAACCGTCGAGGTGTTGTGAAGCAATTTATCAAGTAGTGTTGCTGCCTGTGGACATCATCATTGTTTTTCCAAACAACAGTCAAAACGATTCGAGAAGACATGCAGCTAGGAGCGTGCTCAGCACTCGCGTGTTTGCAATGGCCACGTGTATTTTTTTAGTCCGCCAGAATTGCGAATTTTCACACGCGGGCAGTAATTTATGTATCTAGTATAATCATTACTTTGTACGTTCCAGCTACGCATACCTCGGCAGACCTTACTCATGAGGGCCTTCACTCACCCTCACTCACTCTCATCTTCACTGGTGAGGTGAAGACGAGTGAGAATTTCTGAACCAGGAAAATTCATGAGTGCGAGGGTGAGTGAGGGCCGTGAGGGCTGTGAGGACCTTGAGTGCGTGAGGGCTGTGAGTGCGTGAGGGACGTGAGGGCAATGAGTGCGTGAGGGCGGCGAGTGCGTGGGGGGCTGTGAGGGCTTTGAGCGCGTGAGGGGAATGAGGGCGGTGAGGGCGTGAGGGCCATGAGTGCGTGAGGGGCGTGAGGGCGGTGGGTGCCTGAGGGGCGTGAGGGCGATTCGTGCGCGAGGGGCGTGAGGGCCCTGAGTGCCTGAGGGCGGTGATTGCGTGAGGGGCGTAAGGGCCATGAGTGCGTGAGGGGCGTGAGGGTGGTGAGTGTGTGAGGGGCGTAAGGGCCATGAGTGCGTGAGGCGCGTAAAGTTCAGTGAGGGTGAGTGAATGGCTGAAGGTGAGTGTGACTGTGAGGATGAGGGTGAGTGAGGGGCTGAAAATTAGTGCAGCTGTGAGGGTGAGGGTGAGGGCGAGGGAGGGGCTTAGGTGAGTGTGGCTGTGAAGGTGAGGGTGAGTGGGGGCGACCTAAAATGCCGACCTTTGCAGCTACGTAATGGCCACCAGGCGGAGTTCGATCAAACTAATACTAGAAACGGGCGTTTAAACCAAACGGACGTGTCTGCGTTTATCTGCCGTTGCCTGCGCCGAAAATTATAAAAGCTTTATCGAAGTTAGTTTATGTGTCCAGGATGTCCGAGCCAGGCCGTTGCCAACACAGTTGGCTTGCATGCACCCACTTCCAAGAGACAAAATGTAACTAGAAGAAATAGAAAGATGCAACAAGTGCAAAAACATACTCAAACAGAAAATTCTTTTTTTTAGTTACCTACGACGTTATTATGACTGGCATCACGATCATAATTTGCTGTAAATTCAGGAGGAATTGGGGTGCAGGCGATCCGGAATTTAGTGCCTGCGATTCCGTTTATAAAAATGCCAGGCTAAAGGGGAACTTTGGTTGAGTCACAGTGCCCCCCATGGTCGCTGGAAAAAGCGAATAACTTGGCACAAAACCTTGATTAATCTTGTTGGTGCCTATCATGAGCGCTGTCTTGTCAACCTCCGCCGGACGCCATTCGCAATCTGGCGAGATCCGTGATTGCCTTTTATGAAGCGCGCGTCTGCCACGGGGCGATCGGGATCAACACGGATGTCATCCGTTCGTTGTTTTGGAGAACGTATCAACTCTAGAACAAAATCCGAATCAAACAAGACCTGCTGCACCCAAATTGGTGTGTCCAGTCGGAAGCCGGCTCGTGGTCGCTCATTAATTCTTGTCTTCCTGCAGTTCGCCATCAAGGATATGAAGCAGTTCCAGTAGCTCCAGCATCTCTGATCATCGCACCCGCCTCTAAGGACAAGTTGTCTGTCCTTCGTGAATTTGGCATGCGGCTCCCACGGGATTGCACGCCGTATGGGACAGCTGTACGCCGCTTCTTCAAAACATCCAGTGAAATTTCACACGCGGAATTGGTGATTTGATAGCGGACAGCACGTCCACTTACCAGGACATGAGTGGCCCAAGAATGCAGGGGACGACAACGACAGCGTTGAGGAGGCGCCAGTGGCCCACGGCGTAAGCCACCCACGGCATGCACACTCCCAGCAGCGGGTACGCGAACCGGAAGGCGCTCAGCACCAGCATCCGCTTCTGGGCAGGCACGTACTCCACCGCTGCACGGAAAAGCAGTAAAGCGCGAGAGTCAGTCTCACGCGGGGAGAGAGATCAGCGTATAACGCGGTGTTTATACAATAATAACTTTAAAAAAAAAATTTGTGCAACAACTGAAGTTCATCTTAGTTCTATGCAGCGCTGTGAGAGGTGCGGGCGCGAGCGCGCGTGGTTGCTTCTCTGGAGAGAGTGCTTATGAAAACTATTCGCGGTGAGAAGCTCGCGAGAGGGTGGTGCTGTTTTTTCCTCAGTGCACGTGCCACCCCTGCGGTTATGTTTAAATTTTCATGGTGCACAGAAGCTTGGCATTGCACGTGGTTGCACCAGCAGAGGAAGTCGAAGTGTCCTCACTCGGAGTTTTAAAAACATTTCACCAGGGGTCGATACCCAAACTTATCGACGGGACAATCCGACGACAAGTTAATAATGCAGCGGAAGCTCCGTCTCCAGGTCGAGCTTAGTACCTTCTAAACACTCCAACGTCTTGTGACCATGCACAGTCAGGGCACGACTAAAGGCAACGAGCGCGACAGAGGGAAACGAGAAGACTTCTTAGTCGTCACACCTCCAGCGCGAGCTTCCCTTCAGTAAGGCATCAGCGTCTCGTCAGTTCCGAGTTTCGCCTGTGCGTTTCTGCACGCATGCGTGTTTCTTCGATCGTATTCTGCAAGGCGTGAAGGCCGCAGCCTAAACTTACCAAGCACGAAGGGTATGATGCTGATGGACAATAGCACCGCTCCTTCGATGGCTCGGGTCACGACGAAAACCGCGAAGTTGTTGGAGAAATAGGTAACAACTGCTCCTGCGCCTGCAAGGATGTACACGAGCACCATCACCGGCACGCGCCCAACTCTGTAAAGGAAAGAGTGAAAATGTACACGAGTCAGAGATTGACGTTTAACGTTTTAGACAGTATACTCGTTTAAATTACGAACCAAATGCGATTGCATGTTGTGGACGTTGTCATTTTTATGATTTTTACAATGCGACATTTATTCCGCCTTGAAATATGTGGTTTGGCGTCTCTAACGTGGCGTTTGCCTTCATATGACGGCCATAATTGAAGGGTAATGCAGGCAAGCGGTGCTGCTATTATACAAGAAAAACGACAAAACATTTGCACTTCTCGCAATATAAGAAGTATCCTTCTGTTATTTAATAAAAAATAGGTATATGTTAATTTCGACTAGCTGTTCTTTTTTTTAATCCAAAATTCAGTTATAAGAAAGTGGGGACTCTTAAAACATTGTAAGATTGCTGGGCATGATTTTTCTTGTTAGACCCAGGAACTTTTGAACCCGTTCTGTAATATTCGCTTATTTTGCAGTCACATTTCGTCCCGCCTTGAGTTTGCAAGTGTTGTGCGGAGTTTTCTGACAGCAACTGATGCATTGCAGATTGAAAAAGTACAAAATAAGTGTATTCGACTTGTATGCGATCGATATTTTGGGCGAAGGTGTTTTTATGGCTATGCCTACGTACTTTAAACTTTCAGCTTACAAAGGTTATCAAGGGGCAGAGTGGCGGGAGATATTTTAATGTCGCATTGAATAATTCATAGCCTAATAGATAGATGCTTACTGTCTTCTGTTATCTTTTACGTGCCTCGACGTTTCAGCAGGCACTCCTGTTTGTTTTATAGTGCTTTTCGGGAGAAAGTGTGTCCAATCACCCGCATACAAATGTCTTTTAATGCCATTTCACCAAATACGTCTTTAGATACTTTTTACAAATTATGTGTGCACTTTAGACGCGAACTCAAAACTCAGACCTTTAATTTACTCCTCATAACCACATCGTTATAGTACCTGTGTGCTGTACAAGTTGTATAATAACGAACGTGCCTCATATCAAGAATTGGGTTGCTTTGAGGCACGGAATAAGAATGCATTATTATTTTATGTAATAATATTACTATTTCGGCTGCCCCCTTGGCTTATGATCAGTGTTTTAATCATTACCAAAAAAAAAAAACGTCATTCGTTACTTGCAAATAAAAAGAACGCTTTACCGACTTACCTTACCTCTCTCCCCCCCCCCTTTTATTTCCCACACGCACGCACACACACAATATAGATTTTTAGTATATGGTTCAGACGACTGCGATAACGACACCCGGTACTCCGCCGCCGCATTTGCGCGTTCGTTGTATCGTTACCGGGGCTGTTGGAGATATCGGAACGACCTACAAGGACTCGTAATAAAAGGAACGCGTTACCGTTACCGTTACTGGTAAAAAGTAACGAGCGTTACTTTTGCGTTACATTTTATTTACAAAATAAAACGTTTTACTGTTTCGAATCTAGAGGTATGCCTAAACGCAATATTTAAAAGAATAGGGAGTGTTTGCGTGGGTAAAAGAGAGACATAATTTATGCGGGATGAGTGCCAGTATTATATAACTTGGCACCTAAAAGCACACACAAAAAATAAGTTTTTTTTTTTTTTTTTTTTTAAGAAGTAACGAGTAACGAAACTATGTTACCTGTCACCAGAAATAAATAACCTAAGCATGTTGTCCGTTACTCTATTGAAACTGTAACGAGTACGTTACTACGTTTCCGAAAAAACATAACGCGTTACCACCAACACTGCTTCTGACGCACGTCCTTGCTGGTTGACGATTTGTTTCGAGTATCTTACATTGGAATGTTTATGAAGGCATGAAAAAGCTTGCATGAAGTGCATGACTCACTTGTCGCTGATGGCGCCGAAGGTAATCACTCCGAAGGACATGCAGCCGAAGAAGACCGAGTTTGACACGTAGGCCTTCCAGGTGCTGCCGCACACCCAGTCCATCTGCGTGGAAGTCAACACGCGACACACGGCGAGGAACGGGCATCAATTACGTTTGTCGTCGCTTCGGGCCTCTTTTTTGCATATATTTCACTCACTATGCATAATCAAAGCGGTGTATTCAACGAAAGTGACCCGACTTCCAATCAAGCGTTGAAAAGCTCCTTCATCGAAATGCAGTTGGCTCGGCACCTGACGACAGCTGGTCTAGGACCAACCACCGAAACCGATGCGTTACAGAAGGTCATCCATCTTGATTAGCTACGGCCACGGTTTCGACTGGAGGGAAAACGCCGTCTGCAATTTCCGGAAGACGTCACGTGCTTGAAATACACTTTGCAAATGCCTATACGTCTATTGTTCCTAATAGCAGGCAAAACAAAACGTTTCAATAAAAATGCTTTAGCATGACCTTTTGGGAAAGGCTAACGCTGACCCCTTCACTTTTCTCTTTTGGCATTCTCATTTGGCTTTCTATTTTGCTTCCTCTATTTCTGCTGCCTCT
Source organism: Ixodes scapularis (assembly GCF_016920785.2). NCBI lineage: Eukaryota > Metazoa > Arthropoda > Arachnida > Ixodida > Ixodidae > Ixodes > Ixodes scapularis. Next base: position 51,152,991 of record NW_024609835.1, on the reverse strand, counting down.
TTTTGGCCTCGTAACGGGGTCAGTGTTAGCGTTTCCCGAAGGGGGACGTGCGTGGCGTTCCCCAGGGGTCATGCTAACGAATTCCCTAAGAATTCAGCATTGGATCTTCCCGTAATTGTTTGTCACCCCTTTTCTGTACTCTGCTTGTCAGAGTACGTCGACGCCCTTGAATACGGTCATCTATATCACTCGTGGAAATAACCACGTCCATAACACTGGTGGAAGGGACCGCATCCATATCACTCGTGAGGGAACCGGATCCATCGTTTTAACTACACATACACATCATAGCCCACGCACCGCTACTACGGAAACGAAGAGCGAAAAACAACCGCCGACGACTGAGCGGCAACCGAGCACGCCCGCAATCCACAGCGCCGCGGCGGCGCCTCTTTTCAGCTGTCTCTGCGGCAGCTGTCGCTTGAGTGACGAAAACGAAAGCACTCGTTTTGACGAAAACCAGGCGGTGTCTGTCAGTTTGTCAGCACCGGGGAGAGAGGGAGAGGTCGTCGCGCGCTGACGTCAGCGCTTTGAACCAATGGCAGCGTAGCACGCGTCACCCTCTCCCTCTCTTTATGGCACTGAGAAACAAGACACCACCGGGTTTTCGTCAAAACGAGCGTTCTAATTCTAACGCATTAAAAAAATGGAGTATGCGCTATGCGCGACGTTAGCATCTGAAACGTGGACTCAGTGTCACACAGCAGCAGCGCAGATTGCTTTTTTGGTGGACAATAGATTTTCCGCATTATCATCCGTCGAGCTTCTCCGTAGAGCACTCTCCTAAATGTGGGAAAGTATACACACGAGCGTTTTTACATTTTAGTTCGAATAGACCAACATAATCGCCCTGAGATGTTAGGAAGTTTTCGTAGACCCTTCCAATAACTCCGACAGCAATACCGAAAACTCTGCCGACGCCTTAGCGCATTCATAGTATACTTATCGGGTATCGTTATCAGAGTCCTAGGAACGATCTACTAACACTCCTTCTTCTGATATGGCGTTTTAAGGTCTCTAGTTTGATTCTTCGTACTTCTTTTTCATCTTTTTCTGGCTCGTTTTATTCTGTTTTCACTGACTCCCAAGCTACGTTCCAAGAGATGACACTATGATGTGCTAATCTTCTGTTTCTCCTCATCGCTATAGCGGGTATTCATGAATGTCCGCGGGATGCGAACTAATATTTGTGGGTGCTCATTGTACGCTATCCACATTGGATAGAACACTTCAAATGCGCAAGTTGAAAGATGTTGATGTCAAGACATGTTTGGCGTCATGAAAATAAAGCTGCCTTCATCTCGCTGTCAAAACAGTCCCCAACTATTACATATACTGAATCCTCTGCCACTGGCGTTGATCCGTTCCAGAGTTCAGGTCAAGAAATTGTTTAGATTATTGATGATGTCTGTAAAAGGAGAGAGGGGGTGGAAAGAGGAGAATGGAAAAATCTTTTACAACTGAGCTGTTAAGGGCTAGTTTTCCCAGTATCGTACAATAATTGGGGTTGTGTGAATATTTATACAGCGTGTAGTTGGTCAGCCATTTCAAAGTTGCGACTAGTCACTCGCTGTAGATGAGCATTAGCCAGTGCAGTACAACCGTTAGCCTGGGATCTTTAACGTGCACCAGGCAGTAGTGATACACGACCGCACGCCGGTACGATGCTCATCCAGGTCGAAACAAGCAGGGGTGGGGATTGAACCCAGGATCGCTTTGTTCTGCAGCGCGAGCTTTCGCTCCACGTGCTCGAGCTGGTGTGCGCTGGCCCATGGCATCAATCTGTCCTCCAGTATCGTGTCCGTCAACAAACAAATGATGACATGAAACTGGACAGTTACCGACATCTATGAGCGACAGCGGCAACCGGACAATCGGCTTGCCGGTTGTCTGGTTGCCGTTGTCGTTCATAGATCGCGGTAGCTTTTTAGCCTTTCCACTCTAGCTTGCCGACTTGCAGACGGCCGTTACTTAATTCCCAGCGCAGTACAGCTTCGCTGGTCTTCTTTCTTCACTAGAGTGGAAAGGTAGAAAGTTGATTTTAACCTCTTTTGTTTACTGGTTACTCATTAGTGTATTTTTAACTTGCAGGAGTGCAAGTCTTTTAGTTGCTTGCTGTTTTGTTTTTCATTGTTCATACCTGCCAGCCCCCTTTTTGTGTAATACCTTGCTAAAGGGCCTTTAGTGAATCAATAGATGAAATGAAATTAATGAATGATGTTTCCGGCAGATCAGCTCTTCAAGCTCAGCATGAATACTTTCGAAGAAGTGTCATAAATTCTAGGCATTAATGTTTCCACGCAATGTTGTAAGGGCTCAGCCTTAACGTTTTCGCACACTATTGTGAAGGTTACAGGCACGAAACGTGCGGCTTTGGGAAGGCTCATTTAGCATGACTGTGCGCGCACCCATGCGAAAAGCAAGTTCGTCTGCCTTTTGCACAGGGGTTGCGATGATGTCAGAACGCCAAGCTCTTATTGGCTGTTTAAAAAAAATAAAAAATAAAAAACAGTGGGTAGACCTCAATGGCATCTAGCATTGAGGGCTAGCCACCGTCCTTTCAATCAAAACCAATCAGAAATCGGCGTCGTTCTGAAGTCACCGCAACTCCTGAGCAAGAAGCAGACGACTCGCTCTCCGCATAGCCCTGCTCACTGGCACCGACAGCTTAAGAAACGGCGAGCCCGATGCGTCTCATTATCGCGTCGCAGCCAATAAGATAACGGCATTGGCCGATAGCAAGGCCGAAGGACGAATCAGGAAGCAGTAAGCGTTAACATAATGAGCCGCGTCCTGCAGAGCTGTCACTGACCACAAATTGTAAAATGTAAACATATCCGAGATGAGGATGCTGAACGAAACCAATTATAAAATTAAGTTTACATTAGCGGCTCGATAAAATGCTGCGTGCGAATGCAGGTTGAATGCGGAAAACGCGATGACCCCGTGCAGGGGTAACCGCCATTCCGCCCTCATGTGTCTCTCTTCAACTCTCACCTCAAGCGTAGTCTGAGGTGTACAAATCAACTTGTTGCACGGGCGTTTAGACATAACACGCGCGCGCACATACGGGTACACGCGTGCCGCGCATATCCCTTCCCTTTTCGTGCGCCAGTCTACCCGGTGCTGACTGGCGCTTGCATCCAGGCTAGGAAGCTCTGCTCAAAAGAATCCCCCTTTTTTATTTTTATTTTTTGCACCGGGAATCACGGAAGCGGGCGTCAGCGCGACATTTATGCCCCCTTTAACACCACTACCTGTTGACGCAGATAAACGCCCCAAACATCGTAAATCTAAGAGCCCAAAACAACGGAAGAGAGACCCATATCGTGGCCTCGGGCCGTGTTTCTGTTTGTCACTTTTTGTTGTGTCCGCTCTGGTGTCTGTTTTGCTGTTCTTGGAGGTCGACCGGTCCGCATATCTTTTCGACCTTTGTTTGATATATTAGTGTTCAGTGGCGCGTGAACACGGTTACATGGGGAGTTTATTGGAAGTTTTAAACTATAGCTTTTGTGTCCCCGTTAGAAGACCCCTGAAAAAAAAACAAAAAAAAAACTTCTTTTTTAAACAGTCTGGTTGGGTCACTCGTGTCTAAATTTAAATTTTGCGCGGAAAAAAAATTTTAGAGCAGTATTGAAGGCGAGAGATTTATTTGAAATTCTGCGCGCAGAGTCCATGAAGTCGCTGAATGGTCATTCGCTCAACGAGATGGTGATTCGCTCTTTCCACCTGAACGTGAAGGCAAATCCGATCCACCTCTCCTCTACGCGCCCGAAATGCCGAGAGAGAAAAATCGTGGAAAGGTGACTACCAACTAAATTGTGTCTTGCGCCGTAAATATTGCTCTATCTCTCTCTCTCTCTCCCCCTCTCTCGCACTCTTTCTCTCTTTCTCTCTCTCTCTCTTTCTCTCCCTCTCTCTTCCTCTCTTTCTCTCTCTCTCCATATATATATATATATATATTTTCTTGTAAAATTAATTTTTTGACGCGCGTGTCCCAAACAAACTGTTTATAAAAACATCTTTTTTTTCTTTTCTGGGGCCTTATAAGTGCACGCACGCACGCATGGACGCACGCACACGCGCAACCCCACCCCCATACAGACGCACATACAGACATACACACACGCACACTCACGCACACACACAAGTGATGAACATATAAATTGTTACATGCAGCTACAAAATATCAGTGTATATATCTTAGAAAGTACATATTTCCGGATTCTACATATTCGGCGCCATACAGAACTGTGTTGCACACATATGAATTTTCGTCAGGCCATTGCATAAACAGCCCGCGGTTAAAATTAGCAGGGATGTTTGTTGCGATCGCTACACAAGACGTATTCTCCGTTACTTTCTATTTTATTCCAATTTCATTGTATATTTTTACTTTCTCTTGACTTTCTAACTGGTTTGCTAAAGTGCTCATGCTACCGGCGTGAAGTCCTGTCCTTACAGCAAGGCGGTGTTCGCGCGACCTTGTATTTTTGTTTAAATGCATACACTCTTTCTTCTACATTAGCTCATTAGTCTCATCTGTTCACTAGCATATACCTGAAAGAAATGTTCGAAATCACCGCACGTTCCACGTTGACCCCACAAACTTTATATCATTATCGGGTCGCCATTCAAATATATTTAAACCATCTGGACTTAACCGATATACACGTTTTCAATCCAGATTTGTGCTGAATTGGGTTGTGTGTGTGTTTATACAGCCTAGAACTTCGTCTGCCTCACAGGGGCGACGAGTCTCCTGATTTAATAAATGATTACGCCATGTATGTGGTTCATGTATATTTTGTTGAATATTTTGTTTTAGTTTGTTTTTTGCTTTTCTTACCTTTCTTATTTTTTTATTTATTTGTATTCTTGTTTTACGACTAACAAGTGCACCAGTTCTTAACTTAGGCTTTGGCTGTTACTAGACACAATAAAGAAAATTATTATTGTTATTATTATTATCATCATCATTGTTATTATTATTAGTATTTCTATCCTTAGCGACGCACGTAAGTCAGTCGTCAACACTATCATGACCAAACTGCTCAGCAGAGACATCAGACGCGGACAGTTTAAGGCAAAATATGAAAGCGAAAATACAGTTCATATGCAGGCTCTGGTGGACATTTACGATGATAAGATTAAAACGTTGTCGGTCACTTTTTTTTTTCTCTACCACTTTCGTATCCTTTTTGAGTGCCTCAGTCTCGGGTTATAAAAACAACTTTGTCGTCGACGCGAACTCAAGACGTGACAGCGTTGAGCTCTGTGTATCTCCGGGTTACTGCTCCCTCCCCCAACGACCTTATTTATTATATAATCCCTTATTATCTTTCTTCCTTACATTTTTTTTATATACAGTTATACCGCTTTCTTTCAAAGGGATTGCGAGGATGACCGTATCTGAGAGGGAGACTTCCTGCACCTGCATTCTATTCCTTATAAACAATAAGCTACTACTGCTACTTGACCTCTTACCTCAGACACTACCGTTGGATAGATGACCGAGTGATCGTACTCCCAGCCATACTCGCACGGGACCGTAGGCCAGGAGTCTTGAGGCTGGCCCAGTCCCGGCCCGCCGGGCGACAGCGACGACGCCACGTCCGTCCAGTTCAAGTTGTACATGGTGCACTTGCTCCACGCGCCGTCCGCCATCTTCGGAATGCTCATGTTCCTAATCTCATCGCGGGTGAAGTTGAAGCCCTCTAGGAACGGATTGCGACACCAGTGAGGGGGCTCGAGCAGGCTGAAGATGTGCGCGAACAACGGCAGCACTCGCAGAGGGGCCACGAAGACGCAGAGGTAGACGATGAGCAGGTACTGGAACACGCCAAAGTCCCCGACTAGTTGGAGCGCCTCCTCGAAGAGCATTCTGCGAGAGCGCGGCATGATGCATTCCTTAGTAGTTAAACGATGCAGGCTTCGAGCAGAATGTATGCTCCAGAAACGGTATTTGGCAGTCTGTATATTATATTCATTTTTGGATCTTCAGAAAGACCCCGGTGACGGAGGGTACAAGAGCTATACGGGGCACTTCGGTGTTCAGACTTCAGAACGCAATTCATATAGCCTGATTGCCCACTGAACAAACATCTTACAAATGCTGGTCGCGTTATGAATAAATATGTAAGATGTAAACAAGATAATATTGAAAAATCTGATTTGTTACATCTGCGGCCAGAGCAGCCAGCGCTTGTTGTTCTCTCGCATAAATGACCTAAAAAAACGCATAAAAGAAAAAAACTACAACAACAGAGCTATCATTCAGACGAAAGCGATAACCGACCTACTATTTTTTTTCTTCTAAGTAACGCCTTTCCTACTAAAGAACCCTTTAGCAGCAGCGTACCGTGTCTCATTACCGTCCCAGTAAATGTATTCTTAATGAACTCATTCTGCTAGTATGAATGACACCTAGCAGACATCCAGCTGCGTTTCATTGGACATGGTAGAATGAGTTCGTTGTACAAATGACCGTGATTGTATTATCGTCTAACTGAGCTTGTTATAGAGCAGAACCTTTGCTCTAACAAGCTTTGACGATGTATTGAACGTCATTCCTTCGACGTCATGCATCGACAACACCTCTGGGGGGTAGTAGAATGAATCTCGGAGGTGGAGTTACTCCGTCGCTTCGAAATACCGTTTTTCAGAGTTATTTGGAAGAGGGTTTCTCAGTGAAATTCAGCAATGAAAAACGTAAGCATTGTGTATTTTTATTTATATGTGTAAACAGATGACCTTCTGCTACCTCGGAGATTCGTACTGTTTCATTCGTAGACTCTCATACTTATTAAATGTTGTCAGAGTCTCTAGGAATGACTTGGCGCTCTATTACAGGGATCCTCAAGCTCACATGTCCCAGAACGACGACTTTTTTTTTGTTGTATCGAGTGCAGCAAGTTCGCGATGAAGCATACCTATACTTCGTTTCACACGAATTCAACGCTACGAGCTGATGGGACTAACCATTGGTAGGGATAGTCTCCTCTATACTCACAAAGCCTGGGAGTTCGAAGACGGAGCTGTAAAGAGCCCGGTCGCACATTTGGAGCGCGAGGATCTGGTAGCAGAGAGCATTTCTCGGGGAAGCTGGTACTCAGCGCACAGCTTCTGCAGTGGCGAGGACCCGAAACGTGGTTTTTAAATCCGACGAGAAAAGAAGCGGTAGAGCGAGGAACGCGAGGAGCACGAGCGGACATTCCATCGCTCGGGAGAAGTGTGTTTCGGCGTCTCGCCGCAGCGGGGGCGCCCGTCACATGCCTTTTGTCTGCCGCTCTACCTGTTCACTTTTGGCAGCCGCGTCTCGTGGCGATCTGCCAGCCTTTGTCAGTATAGAGGAGGCTATGGTTTCACCATAATAATAAACGAAACCGCAGCCGGAAGCATTTGTTGCCTTGAACGACGCTTGCACTGCCCGCGGTCAGTATGTACCAAACAGTATATAGCATCTCTTGTTGTCTTACAAAAAGTAATATCCAGTTTATGCTGTCAATCCCCCCCCCCTCCCCCAAATACGTGCAAAATTTACTATAAACACCGCAATAAAGGCCGACTCAACGTGTACCTAGCTTGAAGAAGAAGAAAGAAAAGTTTGCTAGGTTGAGTTGCTGAGATTCGTTTGTTTTCGTATGCGTTAACGAGGTAATCATGCACTGTGAAGGTACATTATACTTAGGAGTAACGCCGTTCGTCGTAATAATAATTGTAATCGTCATTTTATGTATACTGCAGTGTGAGGCACGCACGACGACACGTATGACGTTGAACGGAAGGGTGATCATTCTTGCCCAAATTAGCCACCAATGTATACACTTTCAGAACTCACCGAGTGTATACTGCATCGTGATCGCAGTGCACTAGAAATGCAATTGATTGGCTTTTTGTTAACGCGTTCAGCCAGTGGGAAGGCGGATAGGTACCATGCTCTGATGGGCTATAAAAGTCTTAGTGGCAAAAAGACTGCATAGCTAAGCTATATAACTCTTAGTGGCAAAAAGACTGCGTAGTCATTGGGACGTGAAACCACTCGAACTTCTCTTTAAGCCAACTAATATAGCCTTTTCAAAACCCAATCGAGCAACATTGGCGGTCGGTATTTCTTGGTCACGAGGCGTTCGATCGGATCGGAGTCCTCGACGAACGTTGACGCAGTACTCGTTTTCGATCCGAGCTGAGCCGCCTTCACGCCAAACGCTGACCCAGCCCTTGTGACCAACATATACGCTAAGAGTATAGGTGCCAATGGCAAACTCAAAGAATTTGCGCAGAAGCTACTGGTACAAAGCGCACTTTTGAAAAGGCTCTGTTATAGAGAAACCACTGACTAGAGTTTCTAATGCACTCGAGAACTGTATATACGTCCAGGAACATCCGAGACGTTATGATGCGTTAGTAAAAAGTTCTTAAAAACACACACACACAGACACACACACACACAATTATCTGAGTCAGTATCGGGAGTGCCAAAAGTGAAAGAAAAAGCGTCACCCGGATATATGGCTTGTTACAGAAAGAATAAAGAGAAAGGACGGACAAGGACGGACAAGTCATCAAAACCAACGCGCTCACGTTCAACTATACGGATATATTGCTTTTATGTTTCACTATTCACGCCGTTGTAACAACCCCAAGACTAATGAGTATTTTTGCCGCCTCCTCTTGTTTCGCAAAATATCATCACACTGAATGCGACCGCGCCAACTCAGCGACTGAGCGCTGCCGCGCATGCCTGCAGAAGCACCGATTGAACACGCGGCCGAACGCTGCATGACGCAGTACTCGAGTTCCAATCTGAGAACGCTCTCGATCGTGGGGTAATGGCGTCACAATTCGAGTGCACAGACCTCGCTAGTTGATGGCCGTTGGGAGCGTCCGATTCGATTCTTCCATAGCTTCCAAACCACTCCCAGACCCTCTAAGATATTCTCCGTGCGTTTGTTTTATCGTAGAGGCCTGTGACATATACATCAGAAGGAGATTCGGCGCAGAGAAAGATAGTTCTACCCAAAAATAAAGTCCGCGGAGTGATACTTGATTAGGAGGTGAGCATGCATTCTGATTCGCGCAATCTGCCTCCAAAGATTCTGCGCATAACCGTTAAGCCTCGACGTTGATGTACTCTTTGTGACAATTGCTCGAAGGGCTAACCTCGTAAAACGACGAACCACCTCGCTTTTCCTCTTCTTGGTTACTTGTCCGTTAGAATACCGTAGAAACCCGTAGAGACCAGAAGAGAACACTGCGGCATACCTTCGGGGCCCCCGCGTCAGCTTCCACGCGGGAACCCGCAGACACTTGCTAGCTTACACTCGAACACACAAGTGACGGGGAATATGAACAGCGTGTGCCATGTTGGCACATGCGCATTTATCTTTCATTTTAAAAAAATGCGGCATTGCGTCAGAGTCAAGGGAGCGCCGTCCTACGTAACGTCTATGGGGGAATTTTTTCCGCAGCTGCTTCGAAGGCAGAAGAAAAGCTGGCCTCCGTCGTGCCGATATACGCATGGGGGAAAGAACGAAGCTGTCTCCGAGTCTAGAATCTGGCCCGAATCATCGACTTTCGTACTGTCCAGAATGGACCTCTTTTCTGATACTAAACGAGACACTCTTACAAAGCCCCGACAACGGCGAAAGCTGAGAGCAAACAAACAATCGCTTTTTTTCTCTCTCCTTATTTTAAATTAAAATCGTCATAAAAGTTACTAAAGCCGGACACACTACTTATTCCCGGCACCAACCTTCGCGGTAAATTTTGTGATACTGGCGTTAATGCCTTCTCTGAGTAAATTCTGATAGCTGTGTCGCGCATTGGAATAGAGCTAGGATTTTGAGGTGTTCTCGCTTGAAGGGTCTACGTATAAGTCCGTTCGTGTTAAAAAAACAGGACAAAAAAAAACACTGCGTTCGATTAATAACAATTCTCTATTCCTAGTTCACGGTCTCCCATGTAACAATGGAGAGCCATAAACAAAGTTTACGAAAGACTGGGTCGGTACTGCAAATCGCCTTTTAAATTGTTTAAGGAAACCATACTTGGGTATACTACTTCAGAAATGCGATTTAATCACAATTACAACCCCCTTGCTCCAAAATTAGTTACTTACAACCTGAACTGCTAGTGCACAAAAAGAAAATTATTAGAATAACGCGTTACTTTTAAAAAGTAATATAATGACACACCGTTCTTTTCCTTTAGGAGCTACCCGATTCCTATGAGAAGTTGCTGTAATTCCATGTTTTTTTCTTTTTTTTTCGATTCATTATTTGCTTCACCGTTGTAGATTCGGTATACGGTTTTCCAGTGACCACATTTCGTGTCCTTGTTTCGCCTACTTTTTTTAGCGGCACGATTGGGAGACTGTATGATACGAGTCAGCAGTTTGATTATTTAGCTGCACTACCAAGTTTTATTAGGTTTGGTTGTTGGCATGTTGGTTTGTTCTTGAAAGTTTTTTATCAGGGCAAAAGTGCGGAATGGAAGCTCAACCCTTCAATTCTTAAAATGTTGGAAACGAGTCGCTGCAAGATAACCAATGTACACGTCACGATCGCATCACTTTAGTTCCTTCTCTCCATTCTGACGATGGAAGAATTCGCACTCGGGTATGTGGGACATCTTCCGTGCCCCTCTGCGTGTGCCGTGACTTCGACTATTGCTTCTCAGCTGCGCGCGCACCCTCCATTCCCCGGCACAGGCTCGACGCGTTCAAAGACCCAAGTGCAATAACCCCAACACGACAAAAATCCCACAAGGTACTTTGAAAAGCAAGTTTTGCGACAGCTAAGGCTTAAAATAAATGAATTACAACTACAATTACATTTACTCATAAGCAATCAATGAAAATAAAAAATGCTTAAAACTTTATTTAATTTTTTAAATACAAAATGGAGGTAAGGGGATAGGGGGAAAAGATGCAATAATGCAGCCAGACAGACTCCCTGCTTCTTACATTTGTCACCTTGGCACAAAGAAAAAGCAACGAAAATATTCAACAGGAATTAACAATACACAAAAAATATTGTACAGTTATAGAGTAACAAATATTGGCACAACGCCTTTCTGTTTGCAAGCTCAGTGTGAACACATTGCTCGTCTTAAAAGTTCAATAGTGTGGGTTTTGTGTATCGAAGCATCGGTAGCTCGTAGATTGCTTTATAGACACTCTCCAGGACCCGGCGCTTAAAAGTTAAAGCAGTAATTCAATTGCTTTAAGTGAAATACTACCAATATATGAAGTATTTTTTTTAAACATATACTTAGTCTAAACGTTGAAACAAGTGTATAGTGGGTATTCACTGGACGCCATATTTGAGGTAACTGCTCACAGCGCATGCCCGGAAAGGGTTTCCCGTCAGCTCTCGGGCAACCGCAAGAGAAGGGGGGAAGGAGAAATTCTCTTATCACCGGGACTCTCCTTTGTAGGCCCCAGGCTTTCCCAGACGTCGCTATTCTCCCTCTAGGAGATTATAGAAGATTGACTTGCCGCTCAAAATTCGTACAAAATCATCTTTCCCCTTTCTCTCTTCCCCGGTGGTAAGAAAGCAGCAGCGAGCTCAGCTATGACCGCCAGTGAATACTCTCTATAGTGCGCACTTATTTAGTATTTATTTACATGCACAAACTCCTAAGAGATCACGCTTTGCAAGCTCAGAAGAGAGTGCTAATCACATTTCTTGGCAACTGTAGCGTTTTCTGATCATCGTCGTTCCCTCCTTCCGTAGATAGAGTAACGAACAGCTTAAGTAACGTAGGTCATAACAGTTCGTTTGCTAGATATTCAAGGTGTGACAAAAAAAGTAAAAAGACTGGCAACGCTGTGCACGAGCCGACAATGCTGCTTTTTCCCCTTCACATGGCAGCTAGGTTAACCTTCTATTGCTGTAACGCGATCGTTGAGAGCGTCGTAAGTAAAGTTGCGTTTTTGAGGATGCTTTACCAAAATGGACAGGCAAAAGTTTGAGCAGTACGTTATGCCTTCAAATTCTCTATGAAACTTGGCGAATCCGCTACTGCAACTTAAGAAATAAGTTACAAAGAGCTTACAGATAATATTCCCTAATCGGGCACAAGTGTTCAGATCGCACAAGGCCTTTTAAGGGGACCGAGGATACGCGTAAGACTAAGCTGGTGCGGGAAGTCCGACAACCTCAAGAAACGGACGACGGCAACGTAAAAAGAGTGAGAAGTGCTGTGAGGTCAGGCCGTCAGATTACATTCAGAAAGATCGGTAGTAAATTGAATTTAAATCCGTGTACCATTCATCACATTTTAACCCGGGATCTGGACATGAGAGAAGCCTGCACCAAGATGGCTCCAAATAACCTCACGACTGAGGGGAGGGCCAATCCGAGGGTGATCATCTGAACCACCTTGAGAGGGAGCCAGAAATCTACAGCCGCGTGATCACAGGTGATCAATCATGGACTTTTGAGTACGACCCCGAGACAAAATCTCAAAGTCGGGAGTGGCACGCAGCAAACTCTCCTCATCCCAAGAAAGCAAGGGTGAGCAAACCCAAAAACCAAAGTGATACCCATTTGTTATTTTGTTTTTTTCAACAGTTAGGGGTCCGTTCAAAAAGAATTCGTGCCTCCAGAACTAACTGACAATCCCACTTTTTAGCGAAAATACCCTGAGACTCGTGAGAAGCGTGGCAGGTGTGTGACCAAGCTTTGCACGCGCTTGGATTATGCACCTCGACAACGCCCCATGCCATGTGGCAATCTCCATCAAATCGTTTTTGGAAAATAAAATAAAAGAATTCTTGTGCTTCTTGCAGTCTCCCTCTTTGTCGAATGCCAATCACTGTGAGTTCTTTCTGTCCCCCAGGCTCAAAAACTTGTTGAGAAATCGCCATTTGGTGCTTTGAATAACATCCAAGAGGGTGTAACCGACGAGCTGAAACGCATTCCAGCTGAAGCCTTCCAGTAATTCTACGAACAATGAAAACAATGCCCTTGTCGGTGCGTAGCCGTCCAATGAAACTACTCTGAAGATGATAACATTGACGTACTATACAAATAAAGTTCACTGTTAAAAAAATCTGTCTAATTACTTTTTGCTGCATCAGCGCCTTAATTGTGATATTCACAACTGTAGCTCTTTCGTGGCAACTATTTATTTATTTATTATTATTGTTCCGTGCCTCAGAACGACTGAAGCCAGTCTTGGTATGAGGCGCATGCGTACAGTGAACAAAACACATGCGGGAATGCTACATGACTATGAATCGTAGAGTGAAATTTCAAGTTCACGTTTAAAAGAGATGTAATCTGTAAAAGCATCTAAAGAAGATTTCGATGAAATGTCATTAAAACAGAGCTGCATACGGGAGGTCGGACAGAGCTTCTCCTGTGAATCAGGATAAAACAAGCATGCGTGTCGGCTGAAACGTACCGGAACATGAAAATTAAAAGAACATACCAAGCTGCTATCTATCTGGCCATGAATTATCTTGTGCATCAGTAGTAAATCTCTCGCAGTTCTTCGACTTGATAACTTTTGTAAGCCGAGATTCTCGAGTATGTAGCCATAGTCGTAGTAGAACTTACGTTGAAAGTATCGGTCGTAAACAATTCTAATAAACCTCTTCTGAACATTTTCAATCTGTAAAGCATCCGTCATTGTGATAGAATTCCACACAATACTTGCAAACTCAAGCCGCGAACGAATAAGGCTAGAAAATAATCGAATAATACATATTGGGTTTGAAAACTCTCGGGTTAGTCGCGAGATCATGCCCAGCAACCTTATAGTTGAACCCACAATCTGAGAGACATGATGAGAAAAAAAGAGATGACTGTCGAAATAAACACCAAGATCACGAACCACTGACACACGTTATATAATAATGGAATCAATAAAATAGTCGTTAAAAATCGCCTCCCGTCTTCTACACATTGATAGCACTTTCGTTTTATCGGGATTAATCAACAAAAAGTTTGACAAACACCATTACTGCACTCGTGGCAGATCGTCCTGGAGAAGTTCACTGTCAGCGACTGATCGGACATTCAAAGATAACTTCAGATCATCTGCAAATAGCAACAACTGCAAGCTCTTTACGCACAATACAACATGATTAATGAATATAAGAAACAAAAGTGGCCCCAGGTTAGCCCCCTGTGGGACACTGGACGAAGGAACAAACGTGTCAGAAAAACTGTCACCAATTCGCACACTGCTTTTACGATCAGTAAGATAAGACTGAAACCACTCGGTAAGCACGGGAGAAACACCATACAGAGAGAGCTTATGCAAAAGTAATTAATGATTTACTCTGTCAAAAGCTTTGGACATGTCGAAGTAGACGGTATAAACTTGACTGCGAGTGAGAACAAAAGGAATAGAATATTGAAGGAACGAACAGAGGTTCGTTTCCACCGAACGACCCTTTGAGAAACCATGCTGCAGAGCGCCTATTGAGGAGTTTCAGCGAATATAGGGGGCGCTCCGATCGATCCAACATGGCGGACAAGAGGGGGATAGATTCGCGACACCCGTAGACCGGTAGCGTATAAATAAAACAAAGCGTGTCGTTCTCTGTTTGTTGCCGTGTGCGAGACGATCATCGTTTCAACCAAGACCTACCGTGCTGCTACAGATAAAGTGTTCAAGCCAGTAGAAGGCAAGAAATCTTGTCATAGTCAAGATATGTGTGCAAGTGTTCGACGTGAGCTCTCACGCTGGTGCAGCTGTCATGTTCGCGCGTTGAAACTGACGCGTACTTTATCTAAAACTAAACTTATCGGTCTGCGGCTACAAACATTTTCGTTGACGTTGCTTAGAGGATGTAACCATTCAGGCCTCGCATTAAAAGGTGTTGCGAACTCTTCGGTTGCTAAAAAGTGTGCCAACTACAGCATACAAGGGACGCTTGAGGTCTTTATCCTGCGTTCTATGTGTCGAAACATCGGTATCCTTGGTGTTATATTGCTGGTCGCCGACCGTCCTGTTTTTACGCATAATGTAAACAAGCCCCGGAAGCGCCAATCTCATTTCGATGTGCTTGTGCACCCCTACAAGCCTCGTTTTGGCTCTTGTGGAAAGCTTTATTGTAATAGCAATAGTCTCATCTGTCATTCGAGCTGTATGTGCGACGGTGATATCTGCTGTGTGTGATCTGCTGACAAACAAGTCTGTATTAAATGCGAAAAGGAGAACGAAGGTAAAGCTTGTTTAACTGTTTTCTTTTTACAGAACAAGGCAAAGCTTCTAAAACAAGAGCAACCTAAGCTGATATTTGAGTGTGCTCAAGAATGAATGGCAAAAGGTGCTTATGCTAAGTGGTAGACGTACGCAGTTGATTTTCTGTTTGCCTCTGCATTGTATGTATCAGCAGATATGTATCAGCAGAAGACACGTGTCCTTTTGAAAATATCTTTTATTAGGGCAAAAATAGGTTTTCATACAGAACCGAAGAGTTCGCAACACCATTTAATGCGAGGCCTGAACGGTTACATCATCTAAGCAACGTCAACGAAAATGTTTGTAGCTGCAGACCGATAAATTTAGGTTTAGATAAGTATGCGTCATAGTTTCAGCCTCAAACACGCAACGTTGTTGATATCTACCTTTCTTGATGACAACTGCATCAACGTGAGAGAGCCCGCATTGTCGAACACTTGCACACATCTTGACTATGGTATGGCATGGTTTCTTGCTTGAAGTGAAGATCATCTCGCTACGACTAGCTACGACCACCCACCGCAGCGATGCAGGCGTCGAAGGGGCGCAGTCAGTCGCCGTCACCCGACGCTGCTCGTTTGGCATTCACGGCTTTCTGCCCAGGTGCTTTGTTTGACTTGGCCCCGAGTGTTATTTTCTGTGCTTGTGTGTGCTCAGTGGCTGGATATGGGTCTCAAGAGCAGTTCTTCAGGCTCAATAGTGTTCGCCGAAGAACTTCTAAAGAAAATGCCACCCAGGAAAAAAAAAGCACGAACACGCAACACACCAGCTTGGCGGACTATGCACTGGGCGCGGAAATCGGGCCCTGCGGATTATACACCAAATGCAAACTATCTAAACAAAACAAAAAACATTTTTAGGCTCAAATTGGCTTCTGCAGACTATACGCCTGGACGCTGGTGCCTGTTATTATGCATTGTATATTCACTGCTGTTTGTTATGGCTTGAGACTGCCTTCCTGTAATGATGCAGAGGGGTCCACTGAACCTTGAAATAAAAATATTTAAGCACATCTAGATGCAATGTCCCTTGAAGCCAGATGGTCAGGGAAAAGGTGTGCCATTACCTAATATGCCAAGAGCACACCAATGGTCATGATCAAAACTCACTGAGTCAATGGGCAGTTTTCCACCACAATATTGCCGCGTAATCACCAATTTGGTCTATTAAAAATCTTGAGGCTGTAGCCTATCGCACATCCATTCTGGATCTGCAAAGCTTATGCTGTAGACATGCATCATCACATGCGCATGTTTCTTATAAATCTTAAACGTAAAACGCTAGTTATGCAACAAAATTCCCATATCATCACATTTTTAGCAAACTGAATGGTCCCACCTGTTACACTGTTAGCTTTGGAAGTAAACCAATTCACAATACCACCAGTGGCATACATCGTGCCAAGCATTAGTGCCGCATGTGGCAGCAAAATGTCTTAACTAGGGAAGCAAACTTAATCGATCGTGTTGATTAAAGCACTTAAGTACGGGAGAAATTAATCAAAGAAGGTCACTTGAAAGGGAAGTTTTCTCGCTGAACGAATATGACTTTATATTGGGCGTTCCGCAATGTAAGGCCGAAAACATTACTCCGTGACCGGCACAAAAGCATTTGCTTAGCAGTCGGTCGTGCGTGCTAAAAACAACAAAAACAAAGGTGGATTAGAAACGCGATAGATTCGCCTTTGCACGGAGTACTTACACTCAAAATGGTGTCAACATAAAACGACCATGGCCCACTTTGCTAGCAGCAATCTTAAAATTTATCCGTGTAGTCGTCGCACCCGTGCACCAACCGAAAGCGTTGCTGCAAGCCCCTCCGCCGTCAACTTTGAGTCGCTGTTGAGTCTGAAGAACTGCTCTATGGGGTCCATATCCAGCCACTGAGCACATACACAAGCACAGGAAATATCACTCGGTTCCAAGTACAAGCGAAGAACCCGGGGCAGAAAGCCCTGAATGCCGAACGACCTGCGTCGGGCGACGGCGACTGACTACGTAGTACACAGGTTGCGCTCCTTCGACGCCTACATCGCTGCGGCGGGTGGTCGTAGCTAGTTGTAGGTGAACGTGTCACCTCTGTTGCTCGTACCGGAACACTAGAGCCACGTAATATTCTTTCTGCCGAAGTTTATAAGCCTACGTTCGCGGCCAACGCATTCACACAAAGCCAATGCCTAGCGAATCTATCCCCCTTGTTCTCTTTCGGCGACCGGCCGCCAGGGCGGTGACACCGTCGCTGAAACTCCTCAATAGCTTATGCCGAAAGTAGTAAGACAGTCGGGCATGGATAACTATCTCAAAAACTTTAGAAAAGGCACATAGTAAAGAAACCGGTCTGTAGTTGTTTACCTCAGAAGCGTCACCGCTTTTGTGGGCTGGTACGACAATCGAACTTTTCCACAGGAACGGGAATATCCACAGTCGCAAAGAAAGGTTAAAAATGTGCTCCAAAACAGGCGCAAATAATTGTCCGCAGCCCTTAACGATAAAGCTCGGTATCTGGTCAACGCCCACTGAAAACTTTGGCTTCAGTTTCTTTGTCGCTTCCAAGATTTCAACCGCATCCACGCGAGTGATATTCAAAGCGTCATCGCAAACAAAATTTTTAGACGAGGTAGCACCAAGGAATATACCTGAAGAGTAGCACTCTCGGAAGTGATTTGCGAAACCATTAGCTACTTCTTGCGGAGAAGACACGTATATTCCAGACCCGCTCCGTAGAAAAATGCTGTTGTGTCCTTTGTGTGTTGTTTGACAAATCGCCAGAACTCATGCGGCTTGCGGAACAAGTTTTTTTCTATTCGGACCTGGTGAGCGCGTTTGTCGTGCGCAAACAGTTTTTTAACGAGCGCTCTATAGATCTTAAACTTGACATCCCGCAACTCCACGCCACTTGACTTATATAGTTTATGACAATGCGCTTTTTTCTGCATATAATACCGCAGTTCCTTGGAAAACCAAGGGGGATACTCGGGAGGCCTTATGGCACGCTTCGGTACAAACACATCAATGCCCTTTCGCCCTATAGCTGTAAAATTGTCTCGCACATCGAAGAAAAAGAGTATGTAATAGATTTATCTCTTTTTCTGTATAGAATACGCAGGTAGCCAGTCACTGCGTATGTCGGAAGAATCCTATCAGTGCCGACAACTTTTTAAAAAAATCACACGAGGCTTCTTATGTTGGCACTTGGTGCATCGTGATTTGCTGTTCACTGCACTCTGCAAGGCGATAGTGAGATTCTCCGAACTTGCCACATCCTGTGGATCTTAGTTTGACTGGGAATATAGACTCACACGCTGTCTACAAACGACGCCGCGTTTGCCCACAGCCGACAGCAGCGCCGCCTCGGCGGTATGACGTCATAGCCGCGTGTTAGTGCATAGCGAACGAAGGGGCTATCATGATCAGGCCTACCGTCGTTCGCGGTGATTGGTTAAATGTTCAGAATGTTATGCCCGAAAGTGAGAGACTACAGGCCCTCCCTGTCACGGTGTTCGCCAAAAAAGATCAGAGCCCACGAGACCCCCGCTTGAAGAAGCCTGGAGCGTCTACTTCCCGCAAGTCAGCAAAGAAAGCTCGGCGAAAGACAGGCTGAAATTATGTTTACCCCCCCCCCCCCCCCCCCCTCCAAAAAAAAAAAAGCCTTTGTTGTGATATTGGGCATGACGTTTCACCATGCTCAATGCCAAAGCCCGTACTTTTTTTTTTTTAGGTGTATAAAACATATTTTTAGCCTTCTCATTTGCCGAGCTGCCTAGTGATAGGCTCTATCAAGTGCCTTGCCGGAAAGTATGCGCTCCAGGTGTCTTGAGTGCAGATCAAATATAGTATATATCACGACGTATTTACAAATATTTCTCGAGAAGTAAATGTTACCTGAAAAATCCTCGCTGAGGCGAGGTGGCGATCTCCCGATCCGAACAAAGTGATCCGGTCTTCTGAAGGTCAGGAACAGCGGCGAATTCAGTGACGGCAGAAAAAAACGGGTCGGAATGTACGGCGCTTTATTTCGGCTTTTCACCGCATGTCTTCCCGGACCTAAGACAGCTTCGTTGAACAGGAAAAGGTTTCGGGAGCGTTCCTATCGTCGCTACAACCTGCTTGTTAATCGTCGTTGTAGTGTCTCATTGCTTTACGATGAGATGGACTCATAAAAACAACACGTAATGGGCGATGAGGCCGCCGAGGTGCCCGCTATCTGGGGCCAAAGGGCGCCATGTGATGAGACACGTAACTGACTCGATGGAAAAAGTGGTAAAAGGAGTCTCCCCCTTCTTCTCCGGGATAGCGGATGTTTTGGCGAAGGTCTTCTAAAATCTCTAAAAATCGGGTAAATGAGAAAAAAAAAAAAAACTGCATCTGGTAACAAATTGCCAGCCACGGCGGACTTCTAGGGGTGCCAAAAAACATATTAATTGGCGAGATAATTAACTAAAATTTACTAATCAATCTTTTAATTAGTAAAATAAACATATGGATTCAAAAAAAAACTTGTTAAGCATCATCAAAAATCACAAAATCAACTCGTTTTACAAGGATACGACACAGAAGCCGCCCTTTATGGTGTTCCAAAAAAAAAAAAAAACGCTCAATTTGGACGCGTTTTTAGGTTTCTGTTTTTTAAGTACACTAGCAGAGCGCGTTCGGTAAACTACAGTTCACACAGAAAGGATAAAAATACTAAAATGGACGGGGGCTGTGGTGTCTGTCTCACGTTCATTTCACTGTTTTTATTCTTTCCGTGTGAACTCTTCGGTTTCTTATCGGAGCGCATCTTTCCCGCTCCCCAGCGGCCGAGGAGCGAAGCTACCGCATCCCTCGTACGATGGAGGCAAGTATAGTCAGTCATGTGTGTTGGCCGTCTCGACCACTGGGGAGAACAGCTACCGCAAATATGCGTACCTATAGGAAACCGAAACCGAAAATCGCGTCCTAACTAAACTTTTTTTTTTTTAACTTTGTAAAATGATGTTTTTGGCTCATATATTTCTAAAATGAGTTGAATTAGTGGTTTTCGAAGATGCTTATCTAGTTTTTCATTGGAACCATGTGTTTATTATTTGCACTACTAAAAGTTAAAGGGAAACTGAAGCGGTTCTGTATTAGAGGAAAAATCGTTCAGCCCATAGGCGTAGACTATGGGGGGGCATCGGGGGCTCGTGCCCCCCCCCCCGGGTAAAATCCGGGGGGGGGGGGGGGGGGGGAAGGGGGAACAGAGCCCCCCTCCCCACCCCAGGCCCGGACCATGATCCATATCGAGACGCTGTTTACGTGCCATGTAACGAGCTTCTAGTAGCAGCATGTAAAAAAAATAATGCCCACGTTGCCTTTATTCACAAAATACATGGGAAATGGAATCCTAGGGTGTTTTTGTTAGCTTCAATCTCCAGTTCTGGTGACAAGGTAGCGCGAAGCACCCCCCTCCCCCCGGGGGAACTCAGCCTGCCCCCCCCCCCCCCCCCCCCCCCCCGGGAAAATAGAAAGTCTACGCCGCTGGTTCCACTCTCGTGAAGAAGGAAAACCAGCGGAGCTGTACTCGACACACTGTGTGCTTCTTCTTCGTCGTCGTCTGTTTTTCGCGTTGTTTCCTACGATGAATTCCCACCAACGCACACATCTATTCTTCTATTATAACTGGAAAGGTTGCCGAAATCTACGAGCGACGGCGGAAACCATACTGGTTGTGTGCCTGCCGCCGTCGCTTATGGATGGTGGTAGCTGTCCCGGTAGGTTTGTGTCGACATACACGGACACAATCCTGGGGAACCTAGCCCTTAACAGCTCCGCTGTAGAAACGCTTAAATCGTCTTCGTTTGGCCTATAGGATCACGATAATCACGATTACTTTTCTATTTGGTGCACAAAGGCTGCAGAAAATCATTTTCAAAGTACTGCTGAAGCCGCTCCTTCCCCGAGCGTGACGTCATATCTAAAGCTTTCGGAATCTCCGCTCTCGGGCATCTTCAGCGCCTATCAAAGCTATGCACGTGCACTCTTGCTATGTGCAAAAAGATTTTTTAAAAAATTAAGAAAAAGTCCGAGGACATTTAAGCACTTTTTTATGAGTTGCGAATGCGAAAGCATGAATGTCGCTCTTCCGCTGCCTTAGTTTGTCTGCGGCGTAACGGCGAGCGCTCGCTTTCGTGAATCGGCCGCGCCGAGCTCGGCCGTGCGACCGCTCTGGAGTCTGCCCGGAAGGACCTCCCCGACTGCAACTCCCCTTCTTTTTTTTCCAACAAATTTTCCCGGGGGCCCTCCCCCAGTTTCCTCCTCGCCGGGGGACGTCCCCAACCTCAAGTTCCTTTTTTTTTCACAACAAACTTTTAGGGGTCCCTTTCCCAGTTTCCTCCTCACCCACTTCTACTCCTCTCTCTCTATTCCTCCTCTCCTTCCTTCTTTCCTCCTATCCGATCTTCCTCTCCCTCCTTCTTTCCTCCTCCTCGAGCGGAGTGCGACGCCAGACGAATCTGTATCCCGCTCCTTTCTTTTACCGGCGGCCGCGCCGCTGCGTGCGCTGCGCCGCCATGGAAAGGGCTTCTCTGGTGGCTTTTTTTGGAATTACGCCGCCCGAGAGCCAATGGTAGCCCCGTTCCTGGATGACGCGCGCCAGCCAATGTGTAGTGTATGTAGTGTAGTTGAATGTAGTGTATGTAGTGTATGTAGTGTAGTTGAACTACTCAACGCCTTGGATGGAGCCAAGGTATTCTCCAAGCTGGACTTAACAGCAGCTTACCATCAGGTTCTTTTGTCGCCTGAAAGCCGTGACCTAACTGCTTTCATTACACACGAAGGCCTCTACCGCTACAAGAGAGTGTGCTTTGGCTTGGCATCTGCACCTTCAGCTTTCCAGAAGATGATGCACGACATTTTCGTAGGATGTTCGGGTGTCCTTTGCTATCTCGACGACATTATCATCTTTGGTACTGACGCAGAGGACCATGCAAAGAACTTGACAAAAGTTCTGCAGCGCATCTCAGACACTGGCCTGAAGCTAAACGACAAGTCTGTTTTCGGAGTAACAGAATTGACATTCGTAGGACATACTATCACTTCTCAAGGTGTGACTCCTCTACAAGAAAACGTTCAAGCTATTCAAGATGCGCCTATACCAAAGGACCATCATTCCCTGCGCTCCTTTTTAGGACTTGCGGGATATTACGCAAGGTTCCTTCGCAACTACTCGGATGAAGTTGAACCACTAAGAGATCTACGTGGCGAGAAGACATTCGTTTGGACGAACACAGCACAATGGTGCTTCGATAGAATCAAGCTGCTGATTGCCAACTGCAACGCGCTTGCCATGTTCAGTCCAGGATTGCCAGTTCTTGTCACAACGGATGCGTCCGGATACGGTATTGGCGCAGTGCTCCAGCAGGCCAACGGATCCGATCTGCAGACCGTTGCGTTTGCTTCAAGAACACTTTCACCGGCAGAGCGCAAATACTCTGTTGGGGAACGGGAAGCCCTCGCATGCGTTTGGGCACTAGAGCATTGGCACGTGTATCTCTGGGGAAGACCATTCACCCTCTGCACAGACCACCAAGCACTTACCACCCTACTGAGCTCTCAAGGCACGGGTCACCATCCGCTCAGAATCGCTCGATGGACAGCACGTCTGCTCAACTATAACTTTGTAGTGCACTACAAGAAGGGCGAAGACAACGTCATCGCAGATGCACTTTCCCGACTACCATTACCTGATGCGTCTCCTGACCTGATTGAAGAGGAAGTTATCTCCGTCATAACTGAACAACCCATTTCGAAGAACGACCTGCAGTCTGCTACAGCCGCTGACTCGGTACTTAAAAAAATCAAGCATTTCGTCGTTACAACCTGGCCATCTAAGACCAAGGTAACTACTGAAGTGTTACCCTACTACCAAGTGAGATCCGAGCTGTCAGAGGTCGATGGATTGCTCCTACGTGGCGAGAGAATCGTTGTTCCAACTGTATTGACTACTAAAATCATCGCCCTGGCTCATGATTCACACTTGGGAATCGTCCGAACCAAGCAACGATTGAGGCAGTGGTACTGGTGGCCAGCCATGGATGCAGCAGCGGAACACGCTGTTCGTGGTTGCCTGACCTGCCAGACAGCTGATAAGTCTGCAAAGACTTTTCCTGCTCCACTACAACCAATACCGCTTCCCGCACGTCCCTGGGAGAAGCTGGGCATCGATATCGTTGGTCCCATCGAAAAAGCACCCCAACGACATCGTTTCGTGGTCACCGTCATGGACTATTACAGTCGCTGGCCTGAAATTGTTTTGGCTAGCACGGTAACCAGCGAAACAGTGACTGCATTCCTGCGGACGCTTTTCAGCCGTGAAGGATATCCGACAGAAATCGTCTCAGACCACGGAAGCCAATTTACATCGGCAGAATTCGAAGAATTTTTACGGGAACGTGGCATTCGACATACGTTCTCATCCGTTTACTACCCACAGTCAAATGGTATGATTGAAAGATTTAACCGAGTGCTGAAGGGGTTTATTCAGCTGGCTCTCCTTGAACAACGAAACCTCGAAGAAACACTGACCGAATATGTCGGAGTATACCGTGCAACACCACACTCAACTACGGGTGTGTCGCCCGCCTTCCTGTTGCACAATCGGCATCCGCGGACCAAGCTGAATGTCGTCGGATGGCCATCAGAAAGTTTTTTCACGGAACCGACCGGAGCAATGACGGAGCTGAGAGAGCGAATTAGAAGACAGCAGCTTGCTGCTCAAGAGTACGTAGACCAGAAGAGAGGCGCACGTACGCCAGCTTTTCAGCCAGGCGATTTCGTTCGCGTGAAGTTGCCAGGTCATCACGCCAAGGGGAGTTTGAGATACTCCAAGCCACGCAAGATACTGGAGCGTCGAGGATCGAATGCATTCGTGCTCGACGATTACAAGGTGTGGAATGCAAGCAAACTCTCAAAACCACCACAAGAAGTCCTGCCACGACTTACTTCGGGGACAGACAACGGGCTGTCACCTGCCACTTCGTGGAATCCTCCACCAAACACGCCCCAGTCACACGAGTTTTCCCCGGCGGGAGACCGACCGGAATCGAGATCATTGTCAAATGGTACAGACACCCACCGACAAGAACTTCAACTCCAACCTCTTCGCAGGAGTTGCAGACAACGAAAACCTCCGGAAAGACTAGGAAGTTATGTGACATGAACATTGCCATATAGGCACTCGGGTTTTCGTTGACTCGACAACTTTGTTTATTTAGATGCTTCTTTTCTGCTTTGGTTGTTTTAGTATGTGCATTTCCCTTAAAAAACGGGGGAAATGTAGTGTTTAAAGAAAAGAAAGACGAAGCAGAAAGGAGATGATAAAGGAAGAAGACGATGAAAAGGCGTACAACTGAATCGGCGTTCCTTCATCTTACATTCAACTACACTACATACACTACACAATGGGAGCATAATTCATGAGAAATCGGCTTCACTTGGGAAAAAGGATTTTAGGTGCCATTGACCAACGTTTGGCGTGGTTTCTAAGCTGATGGCGTCGTTTCTTTCCATGGTACAGTTAATACTTTCGCATTGAAAGAAGGGGGGGGGGGGGGATATACTACCAAGCTTGCCTTTGCACGCGCTGCCCACACGAGCGACACGCGTTTGGCGGCCAAAAGATGTAGGTTGGACATGACTGGTCGGAGGTTTTTCGTGTTTTCTCGCGTTTAGTTACATATTCGGGGAAATCAAACGTGATATTCAAGTTCACGTAATAAGAATACTGGAGATTCCAGCTCTATTTTTTTCTGAAGAGCCTCTTCACCTTTTTTTTTAATTATAAATTTTGGGTTAATTATTTAGCTAATTTGTTTGTTCGCTGCCCTTTCTGACGTTCGCCGTGGCTGGCAGTTCGTTCCCCGAAATAGTTTCTTTTTATTTTTTCAACCATCCTATTTTTCGAGATTTTTGAAAGCCTTCGCTGAAACACCCTATATATGATAGAATGAAGTATCTGTAAATGTTGACCGCTTTATGTACTTGCCCCTTTGAGGTGGCCCACTGTTAATTTTTGGATGATGGGGGGTCAAGGCAGGTGGCTCGGCCCAGTATGAGGTTTACGGATGAAATATTTAAAACGATGATGTGATTGTGCCTCGCTCTTGGCATTCTGTACACTCCTCCTCCTCGTCCGTACCCTCCCCTCCTCCTCTACCATACCGTCCTCCTCCGAACCCTACCCTCCTCCCACAGCTTCCCCGCTAAATTTAGCTGAAAAATTGATGCCACGTGACCTCAACACCACTTCAATTTCCCCGCAGAATTTAGCGGGGAAAATGACGTCACATGGCTTCATGTCCTGTCACCTATGAACAAATTCAGTTTCTCCGATTGATTGAGCGAGAAAATTGACGTCACGTGACCTCAACACCAATTCAATTCCCCGCTAAATTTAGCGGGGAAACTGTATGGTGTGTAGGTCTGTGACGTCCCATAATTCAACACTGCGCATTCAGTTTCCCCGCTAAATTTAGCGGTAAAACTGTCGTCACGTGACCTCAACACCAATTTTGTTTCCCAGCTATATATTTTGGGGAAACTGTGACGTCCCATAATGTAATGCGCGCGATTACGCCGACGGCGAGGGCGACGCCGACGGCGAGGGCGACGCCGACGCCGCTCAAGGCGGAAACAGGCGATGCTGCTCGCACCGAAAGCTCTGTTCCGATTGTGTTGATGGGAAACCCATGCAGCTTCGTTATGACACGTAGAACACTTGTGAGTTCTGCGCACATAGCTTCAGCACCTATCCTTCGCCCCTCCCCCTCCCATTTCTTTTAAGCATGGAATGTTTCTTAAAGCTGCCTCCCAACCCCAAACTTTTATGCGCTAAATTTTAGCGGGAAACTTCACGTCTTGTGACCTAGACCAATCCAGTTTCCCCGCTAAATCTGGCGGGGTTAATCGACGCCACGTGACCTGACGTCCCGTGCCCTACACAAGCATTCAGTTTCCCCGCTAAATTTAGCGGCAAATATACGTCACGTGACACACCGCGACACACCGAATTAAACAGAAATTAATGCCGCAGAGGCCGCAGGCGTGCACGTGATCGTGAGACTTTCGCCGTATCCACTGACAGTTTAAGAAACGCAGGGCCATGACGAGCCCGCGATCATTTTATTATCGTTCCACAGCCTGTGAGACTGCGCCATTAGGCGATAAAAAACGTCCAAGAAGAGACCAAAAAGTGAAAAAAGCGTGAACATAGTAAGCCACGCCCTGCGTATCTTAAACTGTCAGTGACTCTCGTGTGAACGTAAGAGCATGCTAAAATAAAAAAAAAATAGAAATCGCTGCAGAAACTACTATTGTTGGTTGTCTATGAATTGCGATAGCAATCGTCTAGGACAACTTCACACACAAAACTTTTGGCTCATAAAACACTCATTCGTCTGTTGATAGAGTAGGCATGCGAAATCTGGAATCCTAATATTCTACAAGATGTGCTAAAGCTAGACTCTATTTCACCTAGGGTGCCTCAATGTCCTTCTGTTTAGGGTGATGCCACCCTTTGTAGTATCCGATGCCGACAGCACGCGCTCACGGGGAAAATACAAAGAAATCAACGAAAACTAAATGTCGCCATAGTACAGTCAACGCCACAAACGCGTGCAGGACCACGCTCTTTCACGCGCTTCTGAACAAAAAATACTAATAAACGTGTGGGACAAAATGGCGAGATGCCACCACCCTAAGCAAAGCGCACATGAAGGCACCCTAATTTCACCTTATGATGTACCGCAGGAAAGGCTACAAGCGCGAGCTCCTTGCTCTGGGGCAGATCTCGGTGGCACAAGCTCTCGTGCATTAAGGGCAGTGGACAAAGCTATGAGATCGCGCTTATAGCCTTCGCTGCGGTACAACATAAGGTGAAACGGTGTATAGAAAAGTTGCTACAACATGCTTTGCGTTTTATTTTTGCCCAAATATCGTCGGCTGGGTTCATCTACGGCAGTGTATTCAAAAGCCAACATTCGACTACTTAAGATGAGGCGTAAAGAAGAAAAGATTGAAATTTCTATATATGATTATCGATGACTTATTGCAAATAGACAAAACAGCTTACCTAGTTCCTGACGATTCGAGAATAACTCGGAACAAGCACAGTCGCGCATTTCATCAGCCCCGGTTCTTCAAGGACTGTTTCAAATACTTGTTCTTTCCACAAACCACAAGTGACTGGAATCTTCTTTCGGAGCCAGCTGTGGTATGCCAATCACATGAAGCTTTTTCTTCATATATTGCATCTTGCAAAATGCGAAATAATTTTTTTTTCTCTTTTTATTGTGTGTATTGTTTTCCGTCAACGCATTCTAACCCATGACGGATATCATTTTATTTGTTATTATCAAAGCATTTTTTTTCTGATTATTTAGTGATATCTTTTATAGTACTTTTTCAAGTGCGTGCTGCTCTTGTTGTTGTTTTCTCTGTACATTTGTATACCCACCCCATCATAGTCTCAACAGAGACTGATAGTACTTTGAGATAAATAAATAAAAAATAAGGATGACGTCTAAGAGGACGGCATTCAATACGACGTCTAGAACGCCCTCTAGGGCGATTTTAAGGACGACCTCTACGACGACGTCGAGGATGATGTCCTAAAAGACGGCATGAAAGACGACGTTTATGACGGCCTCTAGGATGTCGTCCAAAAGAACGATGTCATGGACGACGTCTAGGACGACCTCCGGGAAGACCTCTAGGATGACGTCGAGGACGACATCAAGGTCGTCAGGTATTTCGAAGAGGATGCGAATGTGAAGGAGTGTGAGAATGTAAGTAAAAATGGTCTACTGCGCATACCCACTGCGCATTAGGAGGCCAGAAAGTCGAAGAAATTTGGGGAGCAGAGGTAGCTAAAGGATACTATAGCATGAAAACACCGCCGAAATTCGATTAGCTCCGGGCTTTCAGGGTCCCTGCCAAGCACGCGCGCTCGTGCAGTGCAATAAACACTGTTCAGGGCCACATGCTCGCGCTTGTAGCATCTGCTGCGTCTGGACTTAACCTGAAACGAAGTTAGACAAGCCACATTTATCACATTTATTTGCAGGAGATAAGTCTACAGGTGAACATATAGAAATTCATTCCCGGCTTGTGCAAACTAGCTTTCTGTGTGTTCAAAGCCTGCTACGAACTGAACGCGCAGTCACACTCGGGATTCTTCGAGTGTTCACCGGACGTCTCCGAATCTTCGAGAGAGACGCAGTTTCAAAGTCTAGGACCTGACTAATATGACAGCTATACTAATATGACAGCTATAATAATATGGAGTTAGTCTGTTGCGAGAGGTTCATCGGGGATGAAACTCTTAGCCCACAAATCCATTCTCTTCAGTCTGTTGTCCGGTATTCCAGCGCTGGTTAGCAAAGAAGACCTGAAAAACACGCCCGCACACACACATGTATACAAACATGCGGAATCGGCGTACCAGATGGGAATGTTTTGTGATGTGTAACCTGGGCTTTCCACTGACGGCCACCCTCCTCCGAGCTCTCACATGTGGAACGCGTTGAGTGTGCTCAAAGCTGGTGGCCTTTTCTTCCCTATTGCAGATTCGCAATTGAAAGCAGAATTACAGCGTCGAGTGGTTGAACGGCGTTGTACAAAGAATGAATATTCCGAACAATTTCTGCGTATTATGTTTGTAAGGCGTGAACCACTGGGGTTTACTGGCATGTGGTATGAGCTAAAAATGCACTCGACAGTAAAATGTTTTTGTCAGTTCAGATTTATCGGATAAACTCTGATTTTCGAAGTCACGACGGCCGAAAAGCAAGCCGCATACCGCGGCTTGCTTTTCGGCCGTCGGTATGTATGTAAACGGCTTTTCGGCCGTTTACATACATCTGGTCAAAGCGCAGGGTCAGCACTCCATCTGGTCAATCGCACTCTCCGGGCGATTGACAAGAAAGGAGGGGTGCTTATCTCGTCAAGGTTGGCTAAGAACAGCGGGTCAACAGATTTCTCGGCCACAACAGAGGTTCCTAACTTCCCATAGATTAGACCGTATACCATTTCTGCTTCCAACAGAAAAAAAAGCTAATGTGTTTCTCACTTTTTTTTTTTTTTTGTGTAACCCCCCACATTAAAAAAAAAAAAGAAAAGTCCTTATACTCCCTTCATCGCCTCGCACTGCCAAGACACATCTCTGTCAGAAAGGTAGAAACAAATATAAAAGGGCTGCAGTGAGCTACGCTAAAGCGTTAATGATTTTGAGGAATCGACAGCGAAGAAATCGATTTTCGAAAGTTTTATCGTTTAAAAGACCGAGCTTGTAATAGCGATGCCTTAAAATTGCACATCAAACTTTCATGTCCAGCTGAGAGACCTCGTATATAATATCATGAATACACTGTTGACAGCTGGTACTACAGATGGACGAGTAGGTAAACCTCTACATCACTGCTTTTTTTTTTTTTTTATTCCAGAATTTTTGAATTTCAGAATATTGGGAATTGAACAGAAACAAAATCGTGTAAACACGAATTTTGCAGTAAAAAATAGACTCCAAAAAACACCCTCGGGATTTCGCCAAAACTTAACATTGAGAAAACGGAATCCTAGGTAATAACAATGATGTCAGGGTTTGGTTGACTGTTCTGCCTTCGCAACGAGTTGTCTTTCTCCGATGGCATGTTGATGCTGTCAGGTGAGCCTTTATCGCCACCGGTGAGTTTCATTGCTACGAAGTCGCAAATAAAGCAGCCTAAGAGCACGTTCAGAAACTGTAACTGTCCTGGCAAGTTTCCTTTTCTCTTTTTTTTTTTCCGTGGTATCTAAAGGGAGACTGAAGCGGTTCAGTACAGTAAGAAAAAATACCTAAATCGTCTTCATTTGACCTCCAATATCACGAATATCGATATTATTTTTGAACTTGGTGCACGGAGGCTGTAGAAATTAATTTCTAAAGTACCGCTAAAGCCTCTCCTTCCCGGGCCACGGCGTAATATTAGGAGTTTTCGGAATCTCCGCTCTCGCGCAACATCGGCGTCTGTCAAAGCTATGCACGCGCACTCTTGCTGTTCTTAAGAAGGTCAAAAAGAGACGTCACGACTGGTGTCAGTGAACGTTACTAGATTACCTCAGTTGTGGAACTCCTGTGGAAGGGGGTTCCCCCCCTCACTCACTTCAATCAGACTGCCGTCGTTCGAAGCGCCATCTAGATTTTCGTTTCATAACTGTGCGTTCCATAGAGCTGGATGGATGGCTGGATGGGTGGATGAATACAGCTTACGCTACCTAGCCATTTTGTTTTACTATTTAAGCTTAGAATATTTAAATGTGAAATCTATATTCACTCCGCAGTGCAAAGAAAGTGAGGCTATAAAACCCCCTTGGAATCAGTGAATAAGAAAATACCTATTTTTCTCTCGATTTCTGTCACCATTCTCTTAATCTTTGCTCTTGGTAATCTCTACAGTCTTGAAATCCACACTCCCTTCGCTGTCTCTAAAACCCAATGACTTTATTAAATCTATGTTGTCTTCGGTAGGCATAGGGTGAAGCCCTTAACAGTAGAGTATCAAGTGCTCAGCCGTCTCGTCCTCCTCTCCACAAGCAGTGCACACTGTATCCGACGGATGGATGGATGGATGAATACGGCTGAGCCCTTTGGATCGGGCGGTAGCTTACGCCACCCAGCCATTTTGTTTTACCATTTAAGCTTAGAATATTTAAATGTGAAATCTATATTCAGTCCGCAGTGCAAAGAAAGTGAGGCTATGAAACCCCCTTGCCATCAGTGAATAAGAAAATACCTAGTTTTCTCTCGATTTCTGCCACCATTCACTTAATCTTTGCTTGGTAATCTCTACAGTCTTGAAATCCACTCTCCCTTCGCTGTCTCTAAAACCCAATGACTTTATTAAATCTATGTTGTCTTCGGTACGCAAAGGGTGAAGCCCTTTACAGTAGAGTATCAAGTGCTCAGCCGTCTCGTCCTCCTCTCCACAAGCAGTGCACACTGTATCCATTTCCTGGTACTTCACTCTGTATGTTCTGGTTCGCAGAACACCCGTCCTCGCCTCAAACAACAATGAGCTTCCCCTAGAATTGTCATAAATGCTTTCTTTGGCAATAACTGTTTTGTTTAATCTATAGTTTTCCAGAGCCGTCTTTGTCTGCATTCCCTCTAGCCACCGATCTCTTTCTGTGGCCTTAACTTTCTTCTTAACTGAGACTTGCTCTTCCGTATCTTCGCTATAGCCCAAAAACTTTCCTCTTAATTTCCTAGTGCGCTGTCTCCACTTTGTTTCTACACTCCTCATGTATTAATAGCTGAAAACTTTTCGTGCCCATTGCTCCCCATCCATTTGCCTCAACCTATCCTCAAATTCTATCTTGCTCACCGATTCCCTGCTCTCAAATGACGCCCATCCCATGTCTCCTTGTACTCCCTGGTTTGGCGTTTTTCAATGTGCCCCCAAAGCCAGTCTACCTACTCCGCGCTGTTTTATTTCTAGTCTCACATGCACTTCGGATTTCATGCATAGCACTGCGTTTCCAAAAGTCAAGCCAGGCACTATGACTCCTTCCCAAATCTCTCTCACCACCTCATACCTGTTGTAATTCCAAAGTGCTCTATTTTTCATTACAGCTGCATTTCTGTTGCCCTTACCTATTATATACTTTTCATGCTCTCCGAGATATTCTGCACCATCACATATTCATACTCCTAGATACTTGTATTTACTAGCTCTCTCAACTGTAATATTCTGTATATTCAGCCTCTCAACATCATCGTTAAAAATTATGACTGCTGATTTTTCACTACTGAACTCTTAGCCTAATTCCTCTCCTTCCTTACCACAGATGCTCATTAATTCCTGCAACTGTGTCCTGTTGTTAGCCATTAGTACGATATCATCCGCATACATCAATCCCGTTAATGATTGCTGAATTTTTTGGCCTAGCTTACTCTAAGAAAGGTCGAATCCAAGCCCACTCTTCTCTAGTCTATCCTCCAATCCTCTCAGATACAACATAAACAGCAAAGGCGATAACGGGCACCCCTGTCTAAGGCCTCGTCTTATCTCTATTTTCCCTGTCGCCTTTCCTTCTCATGTTATAATCACATTGTTGTCTTTGTCCTTTCCTTAATAGTGCTGTTAGTCCTTCATCTAGGTTTAAGCTCTCCATTATGTCCCACAGGTTCCTTTGGTTCACATTGTCATAGGCACCACCCTTGATATCCAGAAATGCCAGCCAGAGCTGTCTGTTTTCTTTTTGCGCTATTTCTATACACTGTGTTAGAGAAAATAAATTGTCCTCCAACCTTCTTTGTTTCCGAAACCCGTTCTGTAACTCGCCCAGTATGCCCTCGCAATCTACCCATTCCTCCAGTCTGTTCTTTATAATATGCATTACCAACCTGTAAATAACCGGTGTCACGGTTATGCGACGATAATTCCTAATATCAGACTTATCTCCCTTTCCCTTATATATCATACTAATCCTACTAAGCCTCCATTCATCTGGAATATTTCCTTTTGTTATCATGGTACTCACTACCTCCCTTAGTTTTGCCCTAGATTTAGGACCCAAATTCTTCACCAGCTTGATAGGGATACCATCTGTGCCTGTCGACGTGCCACTAGGGACTCTTCGTTCCGCCTTTTCCCATTCTCTTTGTCCAAAATCCGCGATGTCACAAACTGGACTGCTACTTCCTTCGGTTCTCCTATCTTCCACATGTACCCGTTCCCGAAATTTGTCCTCCATCACTGCTCCTATATATTGTATCGCATCATCTCCCTCTAATTGATCTCCCTGATGCGAGAGTATGAACCTCTGTCTAGCTTGCGTCGTTTCACCGAGTGAGTTCAAGTGCTCCCAAAACTTCTTGGCAGCGTTTCTATCTTTCTTACTTACATTACTCATCCATTCCTCACCCTTTCTCTGAATTTTCGCATTGATCAAACTGGATGCCTCTCGGCGACATGTTATAAAATTGTCCCATTTTCTTTTTACTTCCGTTCCGGACTCCCCACTACGCTTGGAATACCTGTGTTCTCTAGAGGCTTCCTGACGTTTATGTATCGCTTGCTTATCTTCTTTGTCCCACCAGCTTTTTGGTCTCTGTCCTCGCTTCCCCTTTCGTTTACTCTGCTTTGTAGAGTTCCAGAGCAAAAAGCCTAGTTCGGCTCTCATAGGTCCAATCTGTATACCGTTGCCCTGAAACTGCTTCCTCTATTCTTTCAGCAACTATTTCCAACTCTTTGTCGCTGCAGAAAGTTTGCTTTGAATTATGGTGTCTAGTTTCAGCATTTAGTTCTCTGGTAAAATTCAGCTTAATACGTTTGTGATCACTACCAAGACTTTTGGAACCTTCTTCATCTATTTTCATTACTTGTAACTTACCATATATTTTGTGTGACATGAGTACGTAATCTATAGTTGAATGTAGATTGCCGGTTTCCCAAGTTATGTGCCCGTCACACTTCTGACTGGTATTACATAAAACTAAGTCATGTTTTTCCACCAGTTCCAGTAATATGCTTCCAGTTGAGTCCGTATACCCATCCAGACCCTCAATATGGACATTCATGTCTCCCATAATAACTATTTCAGAGCCTTCCCCTAGTTCACTAATGTCTCTTGATATGCAATCAATAATTTTTCTGTTTTCCTTTTTAGCACCTGTCCCTGTCCATAAGTAAACAACTCCAAGGACGGTTGGTTCCCCAGCGACTTTTCCTTTCAGCCACAAATGTTCGGCGCACTCCTTTCTGATCCTTTGAAAGTTCATATTCTCCTTAATAAATGCTTCAATTCCACCTCCCTTCCTCGTTCCCTCCATTCTGTTGCATTCTTCCCACACATAGTCAGGGTTGCAAGGTGGCTGCTCCATGTCTCTGAGATGTGTTTCCACAAACCCATACACCATTAAATCCTCCTTTCTTAGTTGCTCCTCTACCTCTTCCCATTTTAACCTATTTCTACCACCCTGCATGTTAATATATCCAATGTCTGATTGTGCTGTTTTTTTATACCTGTTCTTACGTTTTCTCCTCTTTTTAACCCTGGGTGCCTCTCCTGACTTTGTTGGGTTTTCAGTTACTTCAGTGCCCCCAGGGCCCTCGGTCCCCCCAAAAAAGCAGTCACCGTGCGGCCCATCCTATCCCCCACCCTGTAACCCGTGGCCTCACTGTAGTGAATGCCATCTGCAAAAGGGCGGGAGCCAGCCTCGTACTCTTCTCTGTTTACTTCCATAGAGCAGAGCTGAAACGCCACCTAGACGCCGCACTTCGAAACGTACGTATCCCATAGAATAGACCCTTTCCGAAATTCAGTGCCATCTGGTGGTTTGTAAAGCAGTTTAGGTTTTGCCATATCAATGGCGGAAATTGAACTTGTATCGGCACCACCACTTTCGCAAGTCAACGGCACGCGAGGAATTGTCCAGTGTGAGTTTTTTCTCGATCACTTTCAGTTCGATAGTGACCAAGAACCTGCATTCAGAACAAAGCTCCAACCCACTCAGATGCCTCGAGAAAATTCTATACACCAAAGTGCTTTAAAGCCGATTGTGAGCCGCCCACAGATTGACTGAATCTGAGCTATTAGAAATAAACGCTTACGTAGCTCTTGTGTTCCATTCCCACGTCGCGTCGTACTAACCCTCCGAATGTACAGGCCTCGCAAGATCCGCTTAGGAACATCTTCAACGTCTTCCATTATCAGTCACTAGAAGGCCGCCATTGGTATGGCACAGATGCCGTTCCACAGATGATGATAGTGATCAAAGCGGCCAGACTGAATTTCGGGAAGGGTCTATACACTGCAGTTACCAAAGCAGCCGCCCGGCGCGTCGAGCGACGCCAGGTGAGTCGTGGTGAGTGAGGGGCGGTATTGCTCGTGCATGCAGCGTCTATGAGCAGTTCCGTAACTGAGCTAATCTAGTAACGTTGGCAAACATGCAATTGTGCGTGCCACCTGCACGAGCGACACGCGCTTGGCGGCTCAAAGGTCCTAGTATGACGTCACGACTTGTCGGAGGTTTTCGCTTTTTGTCGCCTTTAGTTACATCTTTGGGGAAAACGAACATTATATTAAGATTCCCGGGATGAAAATACGCCATAATGCACCTCTAACTTTTTTTTTTTTTTATAATGATTTATGACATGTTTGTTCTCAAAACATTTGACGTGATGATGCGAGCGTGTCGCCCCAATCGGTGTTTCGTGCGTGTACGCGCACGTAGCATGCGCTTGAATGCGGTTTTGACAGGCTTTCAAGTCGAACGTACTTGTCACCGCAAGAGGACACACGGAGGAAAAACAAGGGAGCAAACAACGTCAATCACATTCATTGTCAGTGACAAATTCACTCTTGGTATATGCGCAGGATGCTACGTGCCGGGGCCACAGGTGCAAGCTTATAGATTTGCAATGTGGTTTCTTTGCAAGAGCACTTGCGCAGAGAGTCTTTTGAGATTGAGTATAACGCCTTACGTGGCATTCACTGTTAGGCAGCGTAGCTTTCTCGGTCGGTTTCCGTAGTGTACGAGCAGTTCCAGTAAAGAGAAGCCAAGCCACATTCCGAGGTAACCACCGATGTAGCCAAATATCTCGATTGCCTGTGAACGACATACCATATTGTTGTCCCTCGCACTTCAAATACATTGTGCTGTTACACGTAAATACAGAAAACTATTTTATCCATTTTAGATATTATGATTGGTTTATATTTCTTTTTGCACGAGTTTACTTAAATTACCATTACAATTACGCCACCAATTAAAACGGTTAAGCCGAGGGCGAAACATTTATGTGGGATTAATGGTTGCTGTGCGTAACAATAGGGTTTCAGAAATTTAATATGCGTTTAAAGGCTTTTAGAACATTCAGAAAGCACGCAAAGAAGCGACATCAATAAAATATACGCGAACGTTTAAGTAAAATAATTAAAAAAACGCAGGCAAAGCTTAAAAAGAACGAAAGTAAGATGATAACGTTCATGCGCAATTGCATGCTTCGTATGGTCAATTATATCTACCCATGACTTTGAGTATATTACACAGTAATATCTTTTAATTGTTTGCGTGAAATATCGCCCGCATAACATACTCTTCAAAATATACGTTAAAAGTAGTGGAATATAGGCCCAAATTAAAGGATAGGTATAAATACTGCATAAATATGTATTTTGTGAAAGGAATGAATGCTAATAATCTGGTTGGGGAAAGTACACACACACACAAACACACACACACGCACACGCGCACACACACGCGCACGCACACGCACACGCGCGCGCGGTCTTAATTGCAGATGGATTTTTTATTCACCAATGAACGCTCAGAAAAAAGGAGCGGAATGAGAAAGACATGCCCCTGTAATACTCGAAGGACATTTTAGCTGTCTGAAAAGCTACAAGGTGAATAAACCCAGAGTGTTTGAGATTTTGCGGTTGTGAGGGAACCATTCAGACAGCGTCAAAATTGCACCATCATGGCGCTCGTCATGTTTGTGTACGTGTTTTATCATTGCTCAACCAATCATAAGCAATAATATCCAAGTGACTTGGGTTTTTGACGTTGCTTGATTGGTTTCATTCGCCTGCAGCGTCGGCTGTGTCTGGACTTAAACTGAAACAAAGTATAGTTCTGCCCGATTTTGGTCCCCATTTTGGAATTTAAATTATATATAAATTTCTTTGTTTGTGGCCAAGTATTTTTAATTTTCCTCGTTGTGATTTTAGATTAAGTTAGCTCAGGAAAAACTAGCCTAACCATTTAGGTCTGAAGACCATTGTCATGGATGGGCTGCATATTTTTTTCTTGAATGTTTCAATGATATTGAGGGTATAAAGATTTCTCAGCTTTCCTGTTCAAAAAGTAAATGCGTAAATATTTCAGCTTCTTTTCCCATTGTATTGCGAGGGTGCACCAAGCAAGCATATACAGTGAATATTGGCAGCACTAGTGCCCACCGCCAGTGTCACTGGCATATTTTATTTACAGTCAAACATTGCTAATACGATCGGACCTTAAAAGACGCACTTACATTTAAGGTTGGCTGCTCTGTGAGGCGTTCCAGGTCATCGGTAGCAAATTTCAGAACGATTCCGTACGTTTGTCTAGAAAGACAGAAAGTCGGTTTACCGATCATACCTTACGTATCGAGTGTGAACTTGATACAACCTAATTACAGTATGTTTAATAATTAGTGAGCCTTCCGGCGAAGGATCGAGTTTTCCCACGTGAATTACGGTTTAGGACTTCTCTACGTAAACCCCCGTGATGCAAGCTTCTCCTAGTGGTGCTCCAGTGTTGCCAACCCGTGCAGAAAAAAAAAACAATTTGTCTCGATCCTCACACTGCTCACACATCGCGTCCATGACGGCGGCGTCACAGTGGAAATGTACTTTCGGGTGTTCTTTGAGTGCAGGAAACAAATGAAAGTCCCACGGTGCCGATTTCGGCGAGTGCGGTGGGTGGGGTAACAGGTCAAATCCCCATGCATGAATCTGATGCAAGGAGGCGCGGGCTGTGTGACAGCGCGCATTGTGTTGGAGCCAAAATCACGCTACGTTCCAATTTTCTCGTCAATGACGGTCCGCAATTCACGCAAGAGGGTGCAAGAGGGTTGAGCCAGAAACTGACCAAACTTCGTTCTAATGCGCCAGCTCATTCCCCGGCAGGCTCACTACTTCTCAAACGTTCCCGTATACCTTGGCAGACATCATACTTACTCGTTAGATCCGTTTAGCTTCTGGAACATACCACCCAGAAGCCAGTTAATGACTGATGGTGGAATTCGTGGAGCTCGTTCTCCGAACTCACCTGCACGTTCTGAATGGACGTTACATGGCTGTCGTACGTGATGTCCCTGAGAGAAACGCAGCATGGTTATCACATCGGAAACGCGGCATTGTAATCACATCGGAACTGGAGCAAGGTTGCGGCGGTAGTTCTCAAAAATTAAGCGTTTAGACGCAATATTGTGCTGCGTCCATGTTTGAGACTTAAATTGTTTGTCAGGTATGCGAAGGAAGAAAACGCGAGCCACCAAGAACTAAATCATATACACGCAGAAACGAGACAACAGCACTCGTCTGTTGTACCTCAAATATCACGGTTTCAAATTTAGCACTTTGTTTGTTTGTTTGTTTGTATCGAACGCGTCTGAAATTAAATTGAATTGAATGGTTACCTCACTAGGTTACAACTTTATGTGTCCACAATGTGCAGCATTTATATTTGAGTCAGCACTGACAGAATCAGAACTGCGGGATGTGTCTTTCGAACCTTCCGACCTCCAGCGTGCTCCCCTAGCCTTCGGCCGTGCTTTGGCTGCGCGCTGGAGGTGCACGAAACGCCGAAGCGTTCTCAAAGGTAAGAAGCTCGCGAAGTTCCTCCCTGCCCTTCTCACCTCGTCAGCGAGTATAACGTGTTTAGATGTTGTAGTATTTGAAGCAAGAAAATTTACGTTACAGGAGGAGAAACAAAAGCAGCATGTTTAAGGTGAGAGTTATGTGATCGTAACTTGAATATTATACACTAAAAAGCATAATTCTCTCTAGTTATGACCAATTTTCTGGTACATCCCGTAGAATAAAAAGCTTTTTAATCAAATATCAAAATTCTGATTGATTTGTGTACTATGATGCCCAGGCAAGTACAGACCTTGAGAACATTACGACATTTCGTCAAGAAAAACAGAAATTAAACATTTTGTGAATGTAGCCAAAAAAACAAATAGAGACGTGGAATAAAAACCATACGTTTCTAAATGTTTAATTACTGCTTATTGATAGTCTCTAAGTGTCACCTAAAATATTACCGGGGAACATTGCGATGTTTGTTGTTGTTCAGCTGAAATTTTAATTTTAGTGCGTGCGCCGAGGCGTTTATGTCCCACAAAGTTGGCGATGTTCATTTTACATCTAAATTATAATTTATCGATCGCAGTCCTAGAATTTATATTTTATTAGCACGAGGTTTTTTTGTTTATTTTATTTATAATATACGTATACACAACCAGACGGAACAATATCGACAAAAAGCACCTATCAACGATGTAGTAAATCGAAATTTGAACAGTATGTAACTACAATTTCAGACCCAATCCTTTCTGCAATGTGGATCGCCAGTGATATATACTCGTGAACTCGGAAGTTTTGTTCAAAAAGTTCATCGACTGGTGAAAATTACCTCCGCCTGTTGAAGAACTTACGTTTGATATCTTATCTGAGGAAACGTGATGAAAGTTTACAACTTGATTACACAATAAAGCAATCTTAGTTAAAATGAAAGTTAACCATATTGTTTATGACAATCGTACTAGAAAAGCAATCTAATTTTAAAGGTACACGAAAATATGTCAAAGACGCAAAAGCAAAGATTTACAAAAAAATATATAAAACGCAGATGCTGTCGTGTGACCCTTATATCAATATTTACGTCACTGATACTCAAGATATGTCTATACAGACAAAAAATGCAAATTCGTTTCGAACGTGCTTTTTTTTTTTCTTTTTTGTGCTTTGAGTTGTGTTTGAAATAGTGCAGAAAAGTAAAGACGGCATATTTGTGTGAACCTTCAAACGAGTATGTAAGAAGGCGAACTTGTGGATTGAACTAAAATGTAAGGGAACTCATTCTGCGAGGGCGACGGTCGCGCGTTTTACCAGCTACGGTTCCTTCTATTCAAATCATGCTGTGGTAACTTTCTGGGCAGTACATCACGCGATGCTCCCAGACTCTACTGGAAGGTTCCAGAAGAGCAGCGAAGGTTGGGCTGTCCGGGTTCGAACCCCGTGCTTACAGCTGCAATACATAGCATATCTAGGGCTAGCTCTTGGCGATCTCGTGTCCGTAGATATAGCTTCGCTGACGTGCGCAGTCTCACGCACGTGACGTCAAGTGAATCTGATGTTATGCTGCTACGTGACGCGACCTCAAGTGACGTCACGTGGTCACATGACACCATGGCGTTACGTGGCACCGTG
Organism: Ixodes scapularis; assembly: GCF_016920785.2. Classification (NCBI taxonomy): domain Eukaryota; kingdom Metazoa; phylum Arthropoda; class Arachnida; order Ixodida; family Ixodidae; genus Ixodes; species Ixodes scapularis. The sequence continues at coordinate 51,112,804 of NW_024609835.1, read as the reverse complement.
TTGTCACGTGACCCGATGTCACGTGATACCATGACGTCGCCTGGCACCATGAGATTACAAAGCAGTGACGCCACCTGACATAACGTCGTGATATCCGTGACGTCAGGTTACACCATGACGTTACATCGTGGCTCTACGTCACGTGACACTGGCACGTAGTGACGTGATGTCACTACGTGACAATGTGGCGGCTTCGTATATCCACGAAACCTTCGCAGTGTGCCCTTCAATGGCCTCCTCACTTCGCCCGCAAAAGGAGGAGCGCGGTGAGGCCCAGTGAATGAAGTGCACTATACCGCCTTTCGAAAGTGCCAAAGAGACAGTCAATTTATTTGTCTCGTTTTTCTCGGTGAAGCGCACCGCAATATGATCCCCATCGGGCACATTCATGCAGTGCGTTCGCTTGTTGTCAAATGTGTCTACGGTGCGATCCTTACTTGCAGGCTGCTTTACAGCGATCCATGCATTTTTCGAGTATCTTGTTCTCAAATACTGTGTCCCAACATTTGGCTGGAAAGAAATGTTCGTGTATGTCATTCTCAACTCATAGGTGATTTATGAACATAAAAGATCGATTACAAAAAAAAAATGTAAATATTAATATGGAACAGAAATAAACGCGCGATATAAGACAGTCATTGTTAGAACATAAAGCTAAATAATAACAGTTGCAAACACATGAATCACGTTTTATTAATTGAAGTTAAATGTACAATGGCCCAATTTTTTAATAATATCAAGCGACCGTCAACCGCCGGGACGGCCAGCGCTGTGCCGCGGAAAATTGCGGCTTCACGGGAGAAATTAAGCGCGTGCGCACAAAGCTCTTTCTGTTGCGAGCGTTGTCTGCTAGGCTATTCCGTGGAACGCACACAGCCCCTGTTCATTTTCTGCTGGCATAGCCTTTAAGCAAAGATCTGAACAGCGCTTGCTTGCGTGATACTGCTCAGGCGTGGCATAAACTGCGTGTCATCTCAAATTAATTTACTTTTCTTTCTTGTTCATTTCATATTTGCGTTTATTTTTGTGAACACCAACAAAAATGAAAAACACGGTGACGCGACAAACTGGATGCAACGATGCATTAAACTATATACCGCAGACAATGCTACGAGGCATCAAAACTAATCCAGTGCTTTGACCCTGACACGTGACATCGTGCTTCCCTGTGCAGTTGTACCAAACGGGAAGGCCACGTGACACACGTTTAGCGAGCGACTGGCCAAGATAACTCGTCTGCTGCGGTACAACACAAAGTGAAACGGAGTATAGACTGGGTTTCCGCTTGGGCTTGGTGTTTTGTATTATCAACTGCGCTGTTGCTGTCGTCATCTAGCCTGTGTAGCCGGGTAGCCACAGTTTTCTTTGGCCAGCGGGCACGCGCACATGTTTATGCCTCCTCGAGGGCCCATAAAAACGTGGGAACGCATTGTGAGAATGTCAATGGGCGGCATGACGCAAAGCCGGGGTTACACAGACTAACGTCAATAGGATTTTGAACGCATTTCAAGAGCAGGGAGGGACGTATCGGCGATGCACTTCGACATTCCGAGCGCCCTGTCCTCTTTTGCTACGGAGCAGGGACTGTGTGCGGTCACCGGAATAGCCTAGCAGTGGACGCTCCCACCAGAAAGGGCCGCCGGGACAGCGCTGACCGTCCCGGCGGTCGACGCTCGCTTGATATTATTAAAAAATTGGGCCACTGTACAATGTTCCGTAAACTATAGCTCGTAATCTAAATACAACTTTCCTTTTCTGGTGATTTCCTCCCGCGATTATTCCCGATTTGACTATCATGGAACATTTCCAAACCTTCAGCCTTCGCCAACCGCTTTTGTAAACGCCCAGCACGGTTTGATAAATGCATAGGTCTAAATTCAAAACTCAGCTGAAACCACTTTCTTGCAGCTAGTCAGTTTTTACCATAGTATATGTTCTACAGTCATAATGCTACTAAAAATACCTTTTTAGTGCGTCAGTACATTGAACTTGAGGTATGTTAATTTCATCCAAAAAGCATGTCTACATTTCTTTGAAGTGCAAAGCTTGAAGTTGTGCTTTGCATTACGGGATCTAGACATTTTTCTCCCTGACACTCATAATAATAATAATAACAATGTGTGCCGGGTAGTGGCGTATGATCGGGCAGTTGGGTTATTGGTTTCACAAGCAGAATTTACGTCGAAATATCCGACCCCAGCTGCTTGACTCATCGTCAATATTTGTGACATAATGTTATCAACTTTCTTATACAACCTGTGTTGTCGGTTTTTTACGTAACACGGTAATTTAACATCATAAAGAAAAGAGTTTTAGGCTAATATAATATCCACAAGTACTTTGAGGTAGCCTTTTTATTGATCAGGGTAAGTGAGAAAGTTTCGAAAAGTTCGCGGGACAAACATACCGCCTTCAATAATAGAACACAAAGGTCCCACAAAGGTCACTGAATACTCGTGATCCGTAAGAACGCACGCACAGTGGTTCATTTCTTCTTGCATGATGCACTCTTGGGTACATGACTGGGTAAAACAAAACACGGGATCCGTTAGTTTTGTCTATGGAGATCAACTATAGAGATACGACGATGCAATTAACGTCCCAAATACGCGACAATATACGCGATAAAAGGTTCACCTTCAGTCAGTCACTCGGGCCCTCGAACTCAGCGAGGCTAACTGCACTTTGTCAAGGACAGCAAAACCGTGCATAGATTTGTTACACATGATTGTGACCGAGGACGACGGACGACACACGCGTCTCTTGAGACGTGCCTGTTTGTCCCTTGTCTCCTTTGTCGCCCGTCGACTCCGGATCGAATCATGTGTAATGTGAACCAGTTCTGTTCTTTATTAACCCTGTCTTCTACCGAATCCCGGACAAAAGCTCACCGGACAAAAACTCACCGGACAGAAGCTCACCGGACAGAAGCTCACCGGACAAAAGCTCACCGGACAAAAGCTCACCCATTTTTTAACAGACCCGGACAAAAGCTCACCAGGAGAAAATTTCATGTTTTATGAAATAGAGAAACGAAGTTTAGAGAAAAAGGCGATGAGCCTCCTTTTAGCGAATCCGGCCACCGCGATGCGGCGTGTACTGATAAGTCAGGTGAGTTAACATTTTTGTAATGAGCCGCCGCAGACTGCCTCCGCGAAGCGGCGGGAGCGCAGCCAGTGGGTTAGGTTAACACGCGCACCAGTGAAATAGCGTCCCCTTTTCGATAAACAGCATATCTCTAAACTGAGGCTCTGCTTTCTCTAAACCGTGCTTCAATAAAACGTGCCCGTTCTCTAAAAGATATTTCGACGAAATGGCATTCGATCAACCGTAATAAACCCTTGCGTGGGATATGGTACAAGTTCACCTAAAAATGGTGCAATGTCCATCGCGTCCGCATTTTATTTCAGCCCGTGTTTCGCCCGGGTAGCGAAAAAGTGAGGTGAGCTCTTGTCCGGGTCTGTGAAAAAACGGGTGAGCTTTTGTCCGGTGAGATTTTGTCCAGTGAGCTTTTGTCCGGTTAGCTTTTGTCCGGTTACCCTTCTACCAGAGGTTTGTACAGCATTTATAAAACGACATGAATGTTCCTTCCTTTCATGAAATAAAGAAGGAAAAAAATGGATAGCAAAACTGGGGGACCGGTGGCGGATTGTATTAAAGCACCAAAGCTCGAAGCACATGGAGCTCGTGCAGCAGCTGGAACCCTCCTGGGCTCAATCCCCACCTCTCCCGGTTTGAGCTGGATTAACATCATACCCGCGTGCGTTAGTAAATTCACTATTGCGTCATGCACACCAAGCATAGCAGTCGTATGCTGCACAGGCGAGATTGTTAGTCTATCTAGCGGAGACATAAAAACGCCTATTGGGGCAGGCTAGCATTCAGCTGTCCACACATACCCGGAACCCAATTATTATGAAACTTTGACCTGATATAGGCACTCAACGTGGAGACAGTTCACAGGCTGATTACTTGTGTTGGGGATTCAGGATGATGGGTACTCCGCGCGGCACGGTTATGCCTGATTCACATGGTGCGATTTTGCAACTGCGACATTGAGTACGAGTCACCTGTTTCCCGCAAGAGCAATCTGAATCAGTCATGCTTCAGTCTAAACCACACCATGGCCGCCCCGCAAATGCGTGACGCTTTTGCTTATTTTTCTTATAATTGGGTAGCGTAAAACTGCACCTTTTTTCAAATAAAATCTCCCACACGTATGTGCATTCCAGTGCATTAGTAATTTTGTTGGTAGACTTGTAGCCGTAAAAAGAAAACCGGCGATTGTTTATTTGCCGTCGCGCTCTGTACCTTTGACACTTGCATATTTAATCACTAAAGGTCACCAGCTGGTGCGCCCGGCACGACTCACCTCTTTTGATGGAAAACCATAAAATTCATCTCGAGGTCCCTCGTAGAGGTAATCCTTGCAGTCAGACGGGTAAGGAGCAGGCAGTCTGTATTTGACTTGCTAGGAACGAGAAAGGGGCAATCAACTGAACAATTGACGCTCAAAAGCCTCGCCATGTACGCATTCATTACTGTCTGCATTGTGGAATTTTCACGCCCGCCTTCTGCATCCTATTTCACGAAGAACGTTCAGTTTTCTGCAGTGCTCTAAAGTCTCTGGCCTCTATTTATCATTAACTCAAAAGTATAAGTTTCCTTCAGAAAGCGCCGGAAATACCGCGGCAATAACGCCCGTCGTATTCCTTTCACTCGTAAATATATAAAAGAGACACAAAAAATGACGAGTACTGAACTAAGAAAAGATCTCAAGGACAAAAATATAATTCACAGAGTGCAGGAGAATTTCGCTTATCCCATTTCGGGGGCATACATTGCAAATGCAAACTACACGAGCTTGTTTTCAATTTAATCTCCCAGTCCCCAGATTGCTACGGCGAGTTACACGCAGGTACGTAAATACTCCGGAGCTGCAGGGTCAGCTTTCCACCCTCAGGCGCCCTCCGGTCGTGCACCCCCCTTCCCCCCCCCCCCCTTTTTTTTTATACGCCCGTATATTCTAGGTACGACAGCACGTTGCCAGTAAACGTGTGAGTAGTGGCCCTACACGAGTGTTTTGTCAGACGAGAACCGGATTACAAAAACGAACGGCGACCAAGCATATGCGGAGAGCAAGTCGGCTGCTTCTTGCCCAGGAGTTGCGGTGACGTCAGAACGACACCGAGCTCTGATTGGCTTTGATTGAGGTCTACCCACTATTTTTTTTTTCAATCAGCCAATAAGAGTTTGGCGTTCTGACATCATCGAAACTCCCGTGCAAGAAGCAGACGAACTTGAGGCTCCGCATAGCATCATATCGGGCGCCGTGTTCAAATAAATCGGAGCAGAAAATACAGACTACAGGCTTCGCACCATCGGACAGGGGAATTTAGGTGCCGTTTGGCGCGGCTTCGAAAGCTGATAACTCCGGTTCGCTCCATGGGACAGTTTAGTCTTTCGCATTAAAAATTCAAAGGGCGAAGCGGCGCCGCTCCCCTTTCGATGGCGCCCATCCCTACAGGGCCGGCCCTAGACACTCCGTGAGCGAGGTTTGCCTGTTTGACGGCGATGTGGTAGATCTGGTTCGGCTCCAGGGCCACGGGCGCCACGCGCTCGGGCACGCAGTGCCCCGGCGGCTGCACGAACACCGGGAACGGCACCGTGTGCATGAGCCGCAGAGTTTGCGCCGGATCCACGATCATCTTGGCTTCCAGCTCTGCGCGTCGCGAGAGGGAGAAAATGTAATTAATGTCATTGAATCTAACGTATACACTTCCCTTAAATAAATCAAACAAAATAAAAAATAAAAAGGTTGCAGCCGCTATTGGGGAGGAGGAGCGACAGTGACGCCCCAAGCGGTTAACTTTAGAACTACACGGATGGGGACAACCTAGGGACAACAAGTACAACGATTCAGCGCTCGGCCGACATAACCGAACGCGGCGTCAGCGTTCGGCTGGAGTTCGTGTTCTCCGGTGAGGGGGAGGAAGAGCTCTTTTGTTTTCACCCTGGCCTGCATGAACAATGCAGCATGCACGGTCCCAGCTCAGCACGAAAGCCGAAGTGGGTCAAGCTCGCATTCTCTGAGGATAGATCTGGCACTTAACGTCGCTTCGTCGATTGTTAGTATTTTTTACATTAAACTGTGCCCTGCGCTCTATTGCAGAAGATGACATGGACATGCCCATAAGGCCTGTTGGCATGTGCGCAGGCCTTGTGTTGAGTAAACACCGAGGGTGGGGACAACAAAGGAGTCAGAGCCCAATACGGAACAGCTAATTATGTCATAGTCACGTCAACCAATAGGCGTTGGCGCGTTTTTGCTTTGTTCTGTTTTTTTCTTTGCCTCTGCCTTCCTTGAGAGCATACGAATTGAATCTACGCAAAGTTCTTTTTCTTTTCTTCGTTTGTAGTTATTCAAGAGAGGAAGAAGAAGGAATATTCTGCTTAGGTCTCTGCAGGCAGGCGACCTCGAGGCTACCAACGGTGCAGCGATAAAGAGCTAGTGGAACTGAAACTTCGTTAACTACGATCGCTCGTACGAAAAGCAGAATAAAAAAAATAAAAAAAGTGTTATGCACGGTCGCGAAGAGCACGAGGAGTGAAACTCACGTGACTTCCGGCGAACCCACTTTTAGTGACGTAGGTCGATGCCTCCCTTCTGACCGCCCTGACACCTTGCGGTACACTGTTACGTCACAGTGCACTGTCGGGAACTTTGAATTGGGCTTCGTATTTCTATTGTTTATAAAAAAAAAACTACGCAACACTATTGTGAAACAATTTTATTGTAATGTCCTGATATGCCATTTCAACGCCTGGCATTAATAATTTTTTTTTGGCGTGTCAGAGGTTTTTTAAGCATATGATCTCCAAGCCCAAGGAATATACCTCCATGTAAAAAGGTTTGATACGGGCAATATTTATTTGAAGTAGTGGTTGAAACAAGTTACCTCCGCGAAAGCAATGTCGCTTCCCGCAATAAACCCTAACACTCTTTCCTAACCAATGTTGAAGAAAAAATCTGTTGCTCGCTTTTGGAATCCCTTTATGTCCGATGTTATAGTTGCAACACGTGACTGTGTCGTCTTCGTCTTATACATGTTTATTCTTTCTTCCATCGGCCCAAACCAAACGCTCTTCGACTAGCTATACTCCTGCCTACATCCCTTTTACTCCCTGAAGAAAGGGAAGTGTGTTCCACTCAACAACACCCTCCTTTATGATTAAATAAATTTTTTTTTTAAATAACAAAAAAAGGTCGCTTTGCCGTTCTTTTGTTAATAAAAAAATTGACCTCACCGTCGGCTTCGGCGCTGCCGTCGGCATAACCGCGCGCGTTGTGTTAATTATGAGACGTTTCCCCGCTAAAGTTAGCGGGGAAATGTAAACGCGCGCGGTTACGCCAACGCCGACGGCGACGCCGCTCAAGCCGGAAACGGGCGCCTAAGAGCTGCGCTCTAAAAGTGCGTACACCTCTAGAGATTTCGTAGAATTTCATCATAAGTTACGCAAAACTTACGATAATTTCGCTTCATAAATACAGATTTGTTCTTTGGTTTTTCGTAAGCACCTTTTTTGTCGTAAGATTGTTTCGTGGATAAGCTTTGTTGCCTGTGGCGGACGACAAAGGTAAGGCAGACGGGTCATGCTAAGCGACTTTAGACCGAACCGCTTCTTGGCCATCATGACCACTGGTGATGTGGCAGCGTCTTCGTCCTCATTAATGTCATCATACCCACCGCTCTCGTCGTGTTGGTCGGCCATCACACACACGAGGCAGCTCCGCCAGCTCCTCGATATGTTACAGTCCTCGGGTACTACCGACTAGCGAGATTGTAACGTCTTGACGCCCTAGGTGGCAAAGCTCATATAACTACGGTACGCTTGGCCCTGCATGACATGATGACGCCAAGGCCGCGCCGGATCTGCCGAGATGCATCGCACTCTCGATGGCTGACTTAGAAGCGCTCGCCAAAATCCAGGCATTTAGAATAAAAAATAGAGCCATCAGCTTAAGATACAACCATGTGATTATTAATTAGAGGTTTAGAACATCCTACTTGACTGAGTTCTTGATGCTTTTTGTATATATTTTAAGTTTCGATTCAGTATCCCTTTCAAGCATATAAGTATATAGTCCGTTGCAACTCAAGAAGGTAAGGCGAGAGAAAGGACGGCCGGGGAGGAGGAAGCAGGCGGAACGCTGCAGAGAGGGGGAACCTCCTCCTCTCTCCAGCGTTCCGCCTGCTTCCTCCTCCCCGGCCTTCCTTTCTTTCGCTCTACCTTCTGAAGTTGCAACGGACTATAGAGATGTGCAAATATTTGAAACTTTGAGTAACTCTCAAATAGTGCTCTCTATTCGATTCGAAAAGCAAGACACTTCTACCGCTCAAAGTATTTTTGTGTGAGTGTGACTGTGTGTGTGCGTGCGTGCGCGTGCGCGTGCGAGTGCGCGTGCGCGTGCGCGTGTTGCTGTGTGTGTGTGTGTGTGTGTGTCTGTGTGTATTTTCTGAAAATTACGATAATGTTTTGAGAATTCTCCTATTTTTCGCGTCACCCTTCAGTCGAGACCAGCGCTTTGGCATCAAGCTTTACCGTTCGCAACAAGGGGAGTGCGTCGGGGAGGCTCTGGTCCGATGTGCTAGGAGAAACGGCTGATATGAATTGTTGTTTGACCAACCACAGAACCAATTTCGGTTCGTTACATAGCATCAGAAATTTCGCTCACCACTGTGGATCAACCTTCTTTGGTTATAATCATTGTTCGACCCCTGATTTAAAACAGTGGCGAAGAAACGAAACTCCTCAAGCTACATTCAAACAAATGAAAGAGTCGTGGCTTTGCTTGCCATATGCTACATTAGGTTTACCTATCTCATCTCATCCAGACCTTTTCCTTTTTTTCTTTTTGAATGCATATATGTGAAATGCTTTTCATGTAACACAACTCTTTATTTTCATAGGTACGCTTTCTTAGAAGAAATTTCCAGCCACGACTTCCTTTTTTTTTAGTTTCCACGCTCAATTTTTATAAAATGTAAAATATTAGCACTCAAAAATATTCGAATTTGATTTGCACTCTAGTTTTAATATTATTGATCCATTCGCGATCAAAATTTTTATATTCGCGCACCTCTGATAAATTCCGAAACCGCTGTAATTTACCGCGCAGGTGCCGCGCCAGATGTAGATACAAAGTTCTTGCTTTTCGCTTCGACTTTAAAAATGCCTAAATTCAACGAATTTATAAAATAAATTAGCTGTTCATTTGTAAATTTCTAGTGAGGCAGGTTTCTTCTTTTTTTTTTTTTTTCTTCTGTACTTTTTTATAGAACAGATGCACCACTGCCCACACCCGGCTTCGACCTGAATAATAGCGTCTTACGTAGATTTCAGGCCCGATTTCTTCGATAATGATTTCGAACCATCTGAAAAACTCGATATCTAACCCCATGTTTGCAAGATATTGCCACGGGGGTCGGCAGGCGATCGAGTGCGTGGCCGAGTGAATACCGCGCTTGACTTTCTTGCGGAGGCCCAGGGTTCGAATCCTGGGCCCGTTTTCTCGAACGCGAACCGTGGTTTAAAGTTAACTATTGTCCCTAGAAGAGGGAATTTTAGGTCACGTGACTGGAAGATCAGGGGCGCCGAGGGAGGAGCAGTACCTACAAGCAAAATGGCCGCGACGTCGCTAAATTAGGGTTAATAGTTCTGCTTGGTTCTGCTGAACATTCATTTCGATCCGGCTGTTATATTAATGACGCACCATCAGCTTATTAGCACGTCAAGCAAAGCGGTAGTTCTGAGGGACTACTAAACTACCGACGGCAGCATTTCGCGAAAGCATCACTCTTCAGCAGTCCGGGATCCAAGACATATGACGGTGCTTAATCCTTGCAAGTGTTTTTATGGTGAGTAAAAAAAATGTTTTGCGAACGAGTGTTGGTATATATTTATACTAACACGTTTAATTTGTTACACTATGCACGCCAACTCGTGAGTAGCGATTCCTTTGCAGAAAAAGGGGGTTATCCTCGATAAAGTCTTCATTCCCGGTGAACAGCTGGGACATTGTACTGTTTTTTTTGTTCGCAGTGCGCCGACAGTATGCCGACACCATCGAGGTTTCTACATATCCCCGGTGGCCAGCAATTCAACGGTGACGAGAAGCTTAGCTTCTCGTCCCCGGTGGATCGGTTGGGCAAACGGAAGAGGGGGCAAACAGTTTAGATCAGCAGGAATCGCAGAAACATGCGTCGCAAGGAACAAAAACGAGACTACAGCACCGGCGTTGCCAGACTAGAAGGCACACGGGAAAGTTGTGCGTTGTATGTGGCGAAACATATTGAAGGAAATGTTTCTTACATTTTCGAATATTTGTCGACAAATTCTAGCATAGTAGCAAACATTTCTTCGTACCATCTGAAGCAAATGAAGTGCTCTTCAAGTATAACATTACTATATTTTGACTTAAAATACCATACTAGATCGATAACAACCAGAGGAAAAAGAGGATAAACAAAACGACTGGCTTGTTTCACCCATAGATGGCGCATCTTACTGCCCAATCATAAATAATTATGGTTGTTCTATATCCAGCCGTTTATTACAGTACCTAGGTACTTTTTCCTACCTAGGCACCGCGGTTTACCAAAATGGGTTTACCATCGCTTCGAGAAAACCTGCCCTGGGAGTTACGCGTCTTCTATCTATTCTTTCAGTTCCATGTTCTGGTAAATTCTAGAACTCTGTTGCTTGTTCGAGGCCCGAATGTTCTAGTCGCCGAACCTTCTAGGCCGACTGTTCTATAAGCCAACGCGTGTACACGAGGGGCTCCGCGTGGCGATCCGCATGTCTCGCCCCATCATTCGATCCTGCTGTTTTGCCGCCTGCGACGCTAACCTTTTTCTATTTTGTTTTGGGCACAAGTTCGCCCCATTAAACGTTTACTTTGCTTCAGTTTTCGTCGCCTCATCCCTTGTCATTCGGGGCAATATATAGACTCCACAATTCTAACCACGATCGGCGGAATATAAACTTCTTAATTCTAACACGGTTAAATATTTATAGATCCCTTCATCTGAACCCTGATTGGTGGCCAGGCTTCAAGACCATTACCCTTCCGAAGGGGGACCGCGTGTGAACAGGGTCTCACCGTACAGCCACGGAGTGTCGCACTTTCCCAACTCGGTCTCCGGAGCGCCGTAGCGGGTGCTGTCCAGAGTGTAGCAGAGCTGGATGGGCAGCCTCAGATATGTGATCCTAATGCTGCAAGCGACGAACCGACGGAGAGGAGTCAACGAGAGGGGAATGCTTACTTCTAGCCGTAACGACCTTTTTTTCAAAAGTGCTTCGTCATCTAGTAGCGGCTGCGTCAATTATCGGAGTCCGCCTTTGTTGGGCCATACAATTAGTGCACGTCTTGCATACCAGTGCTGCGCCAGTGTTCGGCGTGGACAGGGCCGGGCTTAGCGCCGCAAGCGCCCTGGGCAAACTACGGCCATGGCGCCCCCCCCCCCCCCCCCCTCCCCTATTTTTGCATCCAACATCACGTTGTTAGTAAATATGCCAGAGTGACCCAGTGCGAATGGTCGCGATTTTGTCGTTGTCAGTCGACAACCACGTCCTAAAAACGAACGACGCTACTCTATATTCGCAGGCTCTTGGCTGACTATGGCGTCCCGGATTTCTGCTGTCAGCTTGCCACAATGCAGGATCCGACAGTTCGTCGCTGGCGGCCTTTATCTCTTTCGATGTGTCATCACCATCTTGTTTAGTGTCACAGACTACTCTGGCAGTGGAGCACTCGGCGTCGTCGGGATATTGCTGCGGTGTCTCACTTTCCTTTGTATGGAAATAATCATCGCTCGTCGAGGTCGTTTCGTGCAATGTTTCTCCTTCTGCTGGTTCACCGGAACTTGAAGGGCCCTCGTGTACTTTCACACACTTTTTCAGGGCATCTGCGCTCTTCCTGGATTCGGCATCTTGTTAAAATTTTTGTTTTCTGTACTGTGCTCCCGATGGTTTCTCTCAAGGAAGTGGCATATCACTGAAATTTTTACCACCAGACTAAATATAAATTTTACACCAGTCACCCTGACCCGTAATGCATATCGTAATAATACTTAGAAAACAAGCTGCCTGGTGGTGATTCATAGTAATAAAAACCCGAGACTCGGGAATAGAAAATTGATAGTCTACAAGCCGAAGACGCTCCTTATGTGACCTCGGTAGATCCCACAATACTTTTGAGCAGCTCGTGGCACCTGTGTATGCAGTACCGTAGGCATAGCACCAGATTACGTGATACGGACCCCGAAGGTCAAAGTAAACGCAAAGGACAGTGGCCGAACCGATGAAAATTCGCCCAGTTTACATTCAGCAACACGTGCACTCTGAGCATTAACAATTAAAACTCTAGAAAGTCGTTACGTAATCATATGTTCGTGCCACGACAATTGAGTTTAAGGTACTCAGGTGTAAAACATAAAAAATAGCTCAACAGAAAGACAAGGACAAGAAGTATACAGGACAGGCGCTAACTTTCAACTAGTTTTATTCAGGAAAATTGAACACATATATACACACGACAGGCGAAGCAGCACCACGTAAAAGTTGATTAATATTTCACCCTATCACTCAAAAACTGAAATTCATCAGAATGAAGAACAATAGAAGTGTCGCTGACACATGCCGTCCCACTTTTTTTGATAAAGAAAGCTTCCAATAGCTCTCGAGCGACCGTCTCTCGGCTTCTTCGTAGTATCCTTATCAGCTGAAGTCGCGTAACACAGCCACATCTGTTGCAATGTATTGGAAAATGCGAGCCATATTTATTTTTTACTGATAATGCGTGCTCCCGTGCTCGGTGCTTTTGCCTTCTCATCAGAGATGCGGGAGCACAACCCAGCCAACTTCTTTGGGGCAGAGAATACAACGGGAACATCGTACTTGCTTGCAACTTTCTTCAGATTGTGGGCAACCTTGTGGATGTACGGAATGACTTCTGGTATTTTTGTTCTCTGCCTCGTTGGGACCTTTCTTTTCAACCCCTTCATTTTTTGTAGGGCGGTCTCCGCCACAGAAACCAAGACCGAACACGGGAAGCCAGCCAAGTCCAGTCTAGAAATTTGATATTTAAAACTAGCATCCGCCTGATGGTCACAAGACTTCAGCAGTGCAGACTCCAGGCACGAAGCTGCAATAGCTCTCTTAACAGTCTTTGAATGAGCTGAATCAAAAGGAAGTAACTCTTTCCGCGCGCGAGGTCGATACATCCAGCACACACTCGTTCATTGATGGTGATGTTAATATCTAAAAACTGCAAATGATTGTTGTCAGGAAGCTCATGAGTAAAAAGTAAACCTTTCCCATGTTGTTCAAAAGCTGACAGAATACTTTGTACTGTATCACAGTGCGTCACAGAGGTGTTAGTTTTTAAAAAGTCGACTGGAATTCGAACAAATGCACTTCAGGATCTCCGTGCCAATATAAGGCGAATGCAACTATGCACTGTCTTATCTTGACAAATGAAATGGTCAGTCTTTCACCAACTGAAAACAGCAATGAAAGAGATCGGCATCACTGTAGCCAGTTTCGCAGTTTTCCCGCAATTTTCCCGCTGACATCTTTTTTTTTTTTTTTTAATACCCCCTGTTGCCACCAGTTTTTAGTCAAACAAGTATAGGAAAGTACCTTTTACAATATTTGCTATATTTATGCGTATTCTAAAATAATCAAGGAAATAAAATGCGTTAAAAGTCATTCTTGCGCAACATTATAAATTTAGCGGTTTTCGGGATTCTTGCGGCGGGTTTCTGAATTTTGAGATGGCAACACTGATCGGCATTGGGAGTCCGGAGTTGATGCTGGTCGCTCAAACACAAAAAAAGAAGGAGCTGCGTATCATAAAGTTCTTTACACATATTATTTTCAGTCGGCGGCCCTTTCGGCGCCCCCCTATGAATGGCGCCCTGTGCGGCTGCACAGGTCGCCCACCCCAAAGGCCGGCCCTTGGCGTGGACTTGGAGCTGAGCACATGGTTCGCGCATGAAGCGGTGCCCAAAAAATAACGACGGCCCAATGTTGCTTGATCTATTCGTCACTATGTGGCATAGGAATGATGTGCATATTTGAGTATCTAAATGTATACCGAAGCATGCACAGCGGGACGTAAAGTCCCTAGATCAGTGCTTCCTACAAGTAGCGACATTCTTTGAAGCGCCGATAGCGTGAAGGTGCAGGATTTAGGAAGCAAATGGCGACGCGCAGAGGTTTGAACTGAATGCCGCCATTTGTTCCAGCGGAATGTGCTTTGCCATTTTTATTGATTGTTGTTACTTGTAAAAGAAGTGTTAAAGGACTTTATCGGGAAGCAGTGTCGCTGTGCTTACCGCGATATAGACGCTTTACACACGCGCCAAATTACAGCCGCCATTGCTGACCTTCTCTTGTCTTACCGAGATGCCGAGTAACTGAAACGCTAGTTGCCGATCCTCTACAAAGGCCGATGCTTTAGAAAAGGACACAGTCGAATCTAATATGACAATAACCTGGCCTGCTATGGTAATGATGAAGTGAAATAAACGAAATCAGAGGAAGCAAAAACTGAAGGTCAGTTATGGCGTCGTCCATGCACAGCTGCTGCAAAGCGTCTATACAACTAAACACTTGGTTGGGGTGCGCAAAGGGGGTGTCATCTATGCACCCACCGGATCGCTTATCACCCAGTTTATAGAATACACAGCAGTTACCATTAGCATCCTTCCCCCCAAAACGTTGGCGTGTGGAACGACTGGAGGGCAAGCATCGCCTATGGGCAGTTCCGTAACTGAGCTAATCTAGTAACGTTGGTGCTGGGTGATGCGTTGACGTCATTTCTTTCTGGGAATTGAAGGTTGAAGCCTCTTCTTCTGCAGTCCTTTGAGACTCAAATGTAATGACGATCGAGTTGAGAATTGTAAGCATTTTTGCTGCGACTGTGACGGCGTAACACCGCATCACGTGGCATACGCGCAAAAAGACACACAGGCGAAAAACAATAATACTAGTAATGCTTTTTTTTAAAATTTTACTACGAAGAAATTAAAGAGGTGTTTGCCTCACATTCACACAAACACCGTTGTGTCGGGTTCGTATTTTCGCCGTGTTATAATTAAAACTAAAATGTAATTTTTAATTTAAAAAAACTACATATTGCACGGCGCAATCGCGCTGTGAAGGCCTAAGTTTTAACTAACAAAATATAAAAAAAAAATCAAATTAACTGCCACGTGTCATGCTATGAAAATCAAACCACATATGGGCTGTTTATTTCTTCGTCTACTTTCTTTTCTGGTTTGATTACTTATATGTATTGATGTCATTGAAAACGTTTTGTACTGGAGCAAACAGATTTATTGAAGGAAAGGCATATCACGAGAATATGATCCTCATGTGATATTTGTATTTCGCTTTGGATTTTTAAACCCCACGTAGCACTGGAAAAACCGAAACGAAAATTGCGTATCTCGAAACTGGACCTTGCACTTAAGCTTTCAAATTCTATGCCCAAAACATTCCTGAAAGCGATTTTTTTTTTCACGTACTATGTTTTTTTGCGGAATTCGAAACATGCTTTCCGACGAAAAATAAAATACTTAAATACGGAAGACATTTATTTGTATTTTGAATTTAGTTTCGAACACGAGTGTACAAACGCGCGCTCAAAACAGTCACGATCAACACTTGCATCGTAAATATCTTGGTGAGCATCGTACCGGCGTGCGGTCGTGTATCACTACTGCGTGATGCACGTTAAAGACCCCAGGCTAGCGGTTGTACTGCACTGACTAAAATGCTCATCTACAGCTGCAGACTCGTCGCCCGTTGAGGCAGACCAAGTTCTAGGCTGTATAAACTTACACACAACCCATTTTTTTGCATCGTAAATCGCACGGTCACACAGTGCGAGCCTGATTCTTCCTGTTCTAGCAAAAGACCGCGGATTTGCGCGTGCCACTCACTGTTTTCTGCAGTCGAAGGACCCACACGTGGGAGTGGTAGATCGCATGAGGCACTCGAACAACTCGTGCGGTGCGTAGGATATCTTCCACCGCAAAGCTGGCTCGTACTGGGCCCGGAACACGCCGAGGACTATTTCCTTGAAAAAACCACGAATGCACGTGATCAGACGTATACACGAGCTCGGCTATTATGTCCATGGTAATGTCACGGCGCCGTGGTGGCGCCTCGGGCGCACTTCCGGTCTCAGACTGTGGGCGGAAGTCACCATGCGTGACATGCACTGCTGTGATACTTTGAAAGAAACTGGTCAAAAACCTGCCTTTTCGTTAAAAAACCGCGACTGGGGCTGTACCAAGAGTGTCGGGAAAGGTTTGAAGGTCAGTTTTCATGTGTTTTCTGCCTGTTCGGTTCGTCCGAGAACCAAGCAGGCCGTGAAAAAGGAAAACCAGACGCTGTCCGACTACGATCGCTTGGGCAGGAAGCAAAATGGACTGGATTCACAGATACTTGTGGTCGTCAAAATTATTTGTTTTGTTCCAACATGAACGCGGGAAAACCGCCAAGTTTTACAGACCACCTGCGGACTACGCTGCGTCACCAAGTTCAAACGGCCGCCTGATCGTTCGAGCTGTCGTCTGCTCTCTCAAACGTTTCTTCTTGTTGACTGCTCGTTCAAACGACAGCGGCCCGTAGGCGAAACGTTGACCTTATAATTGCGATAAGAAGTAAGTGAAGGCCTCAAAAGACTTCTAAGTTTGAAGGTTGGTTGGGTTAAATAGCCTCGGTGTAAACAGTAGATACAAGGAGATGTTGATAAGTGTTACCAGTGGCCATCACCGACTTGTTATGCCTGATCTACTTTGTCCGATTCTGCTAGCGGTTCTCAGTGTCGACGTCGACATCTTAGCTACGGTCCATTCTGCAGTGTCCACGAATGTTCATGAATCGCCGCGTGACACCTTGTTCACGGAAAGTTTCGCGGTGTAACGAGCCTCGTTAATTTCGCTAAGGTCACTAAAGTAGTCATACGTTGTTTGAAAGACGTAGAATAAACAATTCCAACGCGAAAAAGAGCACGGGGACTCACACCGACGCCGACGACGTCGCATTTCAATGGTTTGTTTATGGGCGACGGCGAGCTTCTTGCCGACACTCCATCGCGCATGCGCGGCGCCGGTCTCTGCTTTGTTAGTCAACATGAGTTGGTCTATCGACGTTTGCCAGTATGGCCTATGGGCGCCGCCATTTTGCTGCCGGTGAGGATAGAACGTCTGATAGCCAAGCATCGCTGAGGCTGTGGTACGCCTCAACGATGCTTGGCTATCAGACGATCTACCCGCACCAGCAGCAAGAAGGCGGCACCCATAGGCCATACTTGGAAACGTCTCTATAAACCAACATTGCGTTTACCAAACAACCCCGCGTCTGGCCACACCGGGTGGGAGCATTGGGCGTGCGCAGAAACCACATTCGCGTGAGGCGACGCTTCTGCGCATGCGCAGTGCAGTCAGCAACGCCACCGCAGTGGAGTGTCGTCAGCGTACCGTACACGGGGTTCGTTTGACTCCCGTCGTCGTGTTGCCAACGGGGCGAGGAAACTTTTGTCCTGCGCATTTTTCGGAAACAGTGGTATCCTATGAATTAAAACTTGTGTTTGGGCGAGTTGGTTCATACTGATTTAAAAGGTTAAAAGGTATCCTATGAACATGTTTGTTTGCTAAGAAAAACCGACATAGTTCAGAGTGGGCTGACATGTGCTAATATCCCTCTGTGATGTCGCGTGTAATATTCTGCTGTCCCTGCACTTTTTTTTTTTTTTTTTTTACACAACATGAGCGATGTTGGGGCGAAGGGGACTATACCTCTGAACTATCAGCTGCTACTTCGTGTTGCTGTTTCTTCTTTTTTTTTTTCCCCTCATCCCGACAGTTGAAACTTTCGAGATTTTGTGTCCCCATTTCGTAGAAACGGACCGTTTCAAGATTACCTTATGTAGAACCTAATTTTACAGCGACTAGCACGACTCTTCTACTTAAAGGTTATAAAAAAAAAAAGGTGTTTCAAAGATATTGATTTCGTGAAACTGAGCTTGCTTCTGCAGAAACGAATATAACAAACTCACTTAACACATAACATAAAGCTATGAAGTTATTCTAAAGCAGCCCTCTCCTGAATTATTGAGAAGGTGGGTTTGCCTACGATTGTGTTCTGTATTCAAAACGTGTATGGATTGCCGGATTCTAAGTCATGTGATATTTTTGCAATTTTATCCATCGAGATAAATGAAATAGCCTCTACGAGAGTAATATCAATTCTTAGAAATTGATTACTCGGTAGTCCGAATAATGAAATTATTTTAGCAGCGTAATCAAAATATAGGTTGATTATTCTAAACCAAATACATATAACAAAAAGCGTACTCAGCGCACTTCAGTATAGAAACAATTAATATAATTTAAAAAAAAAGCAAAATGATTTCTAGTCTCACCAACATATTGCTTACCTGTTGATATTTTGTACACAGTCGTGGGTTTTCCCTACAGCCGCTCGAATTCTTGTTTATCCTAAAAAAGTGTGAAATAGAAGAAAGAAATCACTGCTCTGGAAACTGATTCGAACAAAAATACGTCTCAAGAATATCTGAATTCAGACCTTTGGCACTGCTGGAAATGAAAATCAGAGTATTGAGCGAATAATAGGAACCCCAACATTTTGTCGGAAGAAATATCTGGTCGCATTCGGTTACAAATTAATGCTGAAAATGGTGTTTTGTGTGATGTGTTTGTTCCACCGCAAAGTCCAGCCCTGAGTCAGCCCCATCCCCTTGTGGCCATCATAAAATTCAAGCGCACAAGTTGTTCGAGCGATATCCTAGAATAGATCACTGTATTTTGTTTTCTATCACTTACCTTCAACGTATAGAAAGAATTATGTATGCAAAAATATGAAGGGCATATAATTGTACATATGCAGTACAATACGCTTTGGTGTTTATGGTTGACTCTTCTTTTTTTGTGGTTATTTGGTTACTTGAGAACTTTGCGAGCTTATTTTGCAAAGTGTTCTACATATATTGCTAGTATTATAAAGTTGATCAATTACTCAAATGTTTTGTTTCGATTCTTTTTAATAATATATGGGTTTTTTTAGGCTTACACTTTACTGGGTGTGCTCAAAGATGCGTTTTCCCCTCCTGACTGAATCATATAATCTGCAATGCAAATTAACTAAAAAATTTAAAAAAAAAGTAGAACGATTGGACGGCAAAGTCACGCTGGTGCATGGTCAATGTCCGTCTTTCTCTACGATACTTCTCAGCAAGCAAAAAAGCGCCGAAAAAATACAGGGACACAGACGAAGGGAAACCGGACAAGGCGCACTCTCAACTGATGTTTATTGAAAAATTCACACGTTATATAGCCACACACACGAACACACACAAAAAAAATAAAAAAAAATCTTTTCTTTTCTATCTACTCTGCCCGCGTTTCAAAAATTCAAACTCATTTGTAGATAAGGATACCGACGTGTCACTTATGCAATTCTTGTCTCTGGTCCTAATTGCATACGCCATCGTGTAATTCCCGCGACAATTTATCTTTGTATCTAGCCGAAATCTTGGTGTCATTGAAGGCCGGGGTGCAAGAGCATCTATTGCAATGAATTGCAAGGTGCCCCGAAGGCGTCGTTCTTGTAGAGGCAGCGTGCTCTCGGGTGCGATCATTAACGCACCTGCCCGTCTGGCCCACGTATGTCATCCCACACGTCATGGGGATTTCATAGACGACGCCAGTGGCACATTCAACGTACTTATTTCGATGTTTGGTAGTGCAGGGATCTGAAGATGGCTGTGGTGAATTGATCTGGCGACAAAGTCGCGCCATCTTATTGGGTGCTGAAAAAGCTACCGGTACATTGTAGCGCTGGGCTACCTTTTTCAGATTGTACGTTACATTGTGCATATATGAAATGACAACAGGCCTCGTGGTCGGTCTATCGCTGTTTGATTTCCGACTACCTTTAATCTTTTTGATTAAGCTTTCTGCCACTTCAACCAAAGCTCTCAACGGAAAACCAGCCCTCTGCAGGCGTTCTATCTGACCCTCGAAGCTGCCTTGCGCACTGTGCAAACATGACTTTCTGAGAGAAGCCCCCAGGCACGAACTGGCTATGCCCCTTTTCACTACCTTCGAGTGGGCGGAATCAAAAGGAAGGATGCCCTTCCTAGTTCGAGGCGCGTACTTCCAACAAACATGGTCCCCATGGCTTTTTTGCTTGCAATGAACCAACTGGCCCAAATCTCCACTTTACCGATACTTCTCAGATGTAGGTTCTGGATACGCTCAAAGCCCAACTATAACCACATGAACCAATCAGGGACGTAGAGCGACTTTAGAAAAGACTCACCAGCTGCCAGTACAGATGGTGACTGAGGGAAAGACGAGACCCTGGCGCTTGTCTGCAGTCATCACCGATTGGTACGGGTGGTCCAGGTACGCCTGCATCACAGAGTTGGCCTGGTAGAAAAAACCCACGGTGCAAAGTACGCCCAGCAGGACGCTACACGCCAGTGACCAAGCCGATCGTTTCTCCATGTCCCTGTGAAGCTCAACTGACCCTCCGCAACTGCCTGCTGCTGCCCCAAGCCCTCAGCAGAGGAAGGCGCTTTATAGCGTACCTCTAGAGTGCGCTCCTGTGGAAAGATGTCACGTGATTAATTGAGTGACTCTAATGGACTCGCGGGAACCGTTGCTTTCGCTCTTTGCCAAGTTATGTTGAAAGCCTAAACCTGAGTATCTGTATAATGCGTCCTTCTGAAGCCACGATGTCATGATCTCCGACCACAAGAGATCATCCATGTACTCGCTCGGTTTGTCTTGTCAACGACGGAGGCTGACGTATTTTGGGTTGATCGATGTTCATGCGTGTTCATCCACAAGGTCATTTATGATCCCTCTTTCGTTTAGTTGACGTTATGAGCCGTGCCGCATTTTTTAATATTATTTTGTACGGGACATAGACAAGCTTCCGAACATGTTTACGACGCAAGTGGTTTCATTTTTGCTTCGTGTCGGCATTTTAGTTGGGAAGAAAGAATCAATAACTTAACACAGGGTGAAATAAAAAAATAAGAATAAAGAAATAAAGGAGAGCTGAGATAGAATATCTGGAGCTGAAAGTTTTCAACATAAATCAGCTCGTGTATAATCTTTCCAGTTTTCAGAGCAATGATAGCGAAAGCAAACTAAACTTAACGCTGTTCCCCCATGTTTAACATGCCGAAATTTTCCAGCCACACTCTGCGTGACCGTTGCAATTACCATATGTCCAATGGACGCAATTCAATGTCTCTTATATAAAAACCATAACAAAATAGCGCCGATGGCTGATGGGACCTTTACTTTCAGCAGGGCTGATTGTGTTTTCGTCACCTTAATTGGTAAAACAAGACCACTTCAATGGCAACGATTTTTGTACTTCTCGCAAATACCGCTCATAAGTTATAACGCATCCTTAACGTTATTGACCTGTGAAACACCCGTTCGTTTTTCACCATACGCAATTGAAGTCACAGAAAAGAAAAGAAAGAAAAACGAGCAGTGTTTACCCTCCCCCCTACCCCCCCCCCCCCCCCCCCCGCTCAAACCGCTCACAGCCAGAACAAGGGGCCACGTGATCTGGAGCCGGTTATATGCCGCCAATGTTGATCATAGCCATGAACTCGCTGGGGTTGGCAAGGCGCAGGACAGGACGCGGGGCTATTTTCGTTATTGCAGCGATTGGACACGGCCCACTACCCGAATGCTTCTCGAGCAATCGATTATAACGAGCCCAAATCGAGTGTCCACACAATGCTCGGGTCCAATCTATAAGCCGCAATCAAATGACGTAGCTGGGCGGTACTGCGCCCGCCCAGCTACGTCATCAAGTTTTGCGAAAGAGAGATTGAATAAAAACGCTCGCTTTTGTCTTGGAAATTACACCGCAACAAAGGAGTTTCTTGGCCAGTGGCGTTGCATGCGAGTATCCTTGAGTCCCACCTGTGCCAGTAAGCTCGCGTAAGGTGAAAAACATTCCAATTGAATATCGTTGCACCGCCCCTTTAACTCCGCTGTAGGTCACTTCCGGTAGCCTGCCTCCAGTTGGTTGGCCCCGCTGCCAGTCTCTGTCAAGCAGGACAGGAAATCCGCTGACCAGATTCTAGTTGGTACCACTGGTAAACCCCGCTTGCCAGGTACTGAACTTTCTTAGATTTTAGAGATTTTAACTCTAACATTCGATGACAAATTTTACCGGTGACGTATGCTCACCTCCGATCCGAATAAAAATAAATGAAAAAAAGAAGTCACATTTAGTTGTGGCGCGCGAAATCACCTCGGGACTGCATGGTCACGTAATGTTGCAAAGTTTCACGAAAAGGAACAAATAGCCAGGCCTCATTTTCAAATCTTCGCCTCAAAAATCATGTTTTTGACCCTTTACTGACACGTGTGAGTTCCCTTCTGTCCCATTAGGCACACAATGATGCGAATGCATCATTATGTGCCTAATGGAAGTCTTGTCCATTGGACGCTCTGCCAACACCTTACAGCGCCAGTCAACGAACCATTTCAGTATAGGTGACATTCACTTGACGTCACTCGCTAGGTTCGCTGCCATCGCCCACCACGGTCGCCATCTTCGAGGTCTCTTGCTATCGCGAATGCCATCTGGCCGGACCTTTTGAGCGTGGTTTAGCGGTATTTTACAACTTTAAAGGGTATTTTTGATCGAAACTAGGGGTTATTCGTATACTTTGGTGCTTTTGAAGCGCCGTGAGAGTATTTTTTGTGTGTTTTAGTTCGTTTTTGGCGCTATCGGACTCGTTTACCGCGGCCGCGTTGCTCCCTCGGCTCCATGAAGCGCTCCGTGTCGTCCGCCGTGCCGACGGCGGTAGCTCTTGCAAGAACAAATTTTTCTACTTTGGTGCTTTTGTAGCACGGTGTGATTACTCTTTGTTTTGTTATGCTGGTTTCTTTATTGTTTTTCTCTAGCGGATTTTTTGTACTACGGCCGTGTAACCGTGTTGCTCCATCGCCGCTGTGTCGTACATACGTCGTGCCTTCGGTGTTTATTCCTGTGCAGAAACATACCGTGCGGCTCAGAGAGTGCGCAGCTTATGAAAAATGCGGCGCATTTTTCATTAGCCCAAGCGATTTGGCGAGCGGGAAGACAAGCGACGGCGACCCGCTTCGCTGCCGCTCGGTCACTCGCGCGACGAGGCAAACCGCATGAAAGCGACGGGAGCACCCGACCAAGGCGATGAGCGCTAAGTTTTCTAGAAATCCCAAAACCGAGCTACGCGACGTGTGACAGTGAAGGGCGAACCGCATGTAAGCGATTTAGCGAGCGATGGCGACAGTGACGGGAGTCGGTGACGAGCTACGGAGATTTCTCGCGATCGGTTGTCGCGTCGCTCGGTTTTTGGATTTCTAGAAAGGGTCGCTTATCCCCTTGGTCGCATGCTCCCGTCGCTTTCATGCGGTTTGCCACGTCGCGCGAGTGACCGAGCGACAGCGAAGCGGGCCGTCGTCGCTTGTCTCGTCGCTATCGCTCGTCTCGTCCCGTCGCTCGCCAAATTGTTTACATGCGGTTCAGCCTTTACTCACGGTACTCGGCGGCAACAAGGAAAACGGCCCGCCCCCGAGACCAACTTTTATTCTCTCTTCTGTTCAACGAAATTTCAACGATATGAAATTAGCACACACTAGCATCGGACGACCGCGTAGCGTACCCAAGTCAGTCAAACAGAGACCTCGAAGATGGCGGATCGACGGTGGCGCTCCCTGGCAAAATCGAACCTGCAGGCTCAGTGAATACCACCTATAGGCAGTGATGTGATTGCTGCGCCAATTGCGCCAAACTGCGCCAAGGGGCTAACCCTGCTACATCTTGCTACATTTTGTCAATATATGGCTAATCTGCGCCAAGCCTGCGCCAAAGGTCCAATTTCGGTCGCCTTTCAAAACCGAAACTAAACTGGCGGCCGCCCGACACAAAGTATCCGGCATCAATCCTCCATCCGGTCTTGCATGGTTTTTGCCACCGTCTCGCGTTTCGCGCCCTCGCCGCCCTCGCCGTCACGGGAATCTCATATCGCGTCTTCTTTTTACATTTTTTTTCGCGGGAATGTGCGGACGCTCCGTCGCTAGGATGCCGGGTGCCAGCTATGCCATCATGCTGTGAAACAAAACCACGTTTTTGCGCGGCGAGAGTTACTTTGTGAGCTGAAACGCTCGCGCGACCACTGGGTGACCGTGGTCGTGCGACGTCGGGTGTGGCGCTTTCTAAACTTGTTCATCGACATTCCTCTTCTTCTAAAAAATCCATCTTTAACTCAAAGACTGCTCGTCAAAATATTTATTACCTAGATTTCTCTCGGCGGGCTATCTTTCGAGAGGGACCCCGCTACGCGAAAAATCTGCCGCCAAAAAAACGTTGGTGAGGAGAAGTGAGCTGAAGCAAAGAAGGCAATG
Organism: Ixodes scapularis; assembly: GCF_016920785.2. Classification (NCBI taxonomy): domain Eukaryota; kingdom Metazoa; phylum Arthropoda; class Arachnida; order Ixodida; family Ixodidae; genus Ixodes; species Ixodes scapularis. The sequence goes on along the minus strand of NW_024609835.1, from coordinate 51,088,274 downwards.
TCTGCACGCTGAACCCACACAGCGCGCTTGTTTGTCTCGAGTTCAGTCCTTGCTTAGAGCGCTCCAAAAAACTTTTGGCCCTGGCTCACGATGTCATGCATCGATGCGCTTAGGTTCTGTTTTTCTTTCTATTTAGCTTGTACCTCGTTTGCCGGCCTGGCAAGCACACGCCGCTGGACTGTTTTATTATTATTATTATTTTTTTTTTTTGTTGAATGCTGGACAGTTGTATTTTGCATTTTGGGATTCAGTTGGCGACGGAGCGGAGTGGCATTGTTTCGGTTTCGAATGAACAGCCGTTGTCTCTGCTCACGCGACAAAGCACGTGCCACTGCAAGCTTGCCGAAGTTGCCCTCAAGTGCATGTGAACATGACGGCACGACAGAGCACCAGCCGGGGCGCTTGCGATCCATTGTTTTGTGTCCGCTTACTTTTAACGAAAATCTGGCACGTCAGGAACCAGGAACCAGTAAAACGGTAGCGAGCGTTCTTTTCGAACTTTCTCGGCAACGCCTACAACACTGTACACTTGTGGGATGTCTCGGCAGTAAAAACAGAAACAGCGAGTTCCGTCATAACACAGCAAAAAGTGCCCTTCGTTTGTCCAGCACTTAAAACAAATATTTTTATTTTTGTAAGAATATTTCCTCCAAAAGCCACTTTTGCTGCTCCAAAACACTATTCTGGCTGCTCCAAAGGTTACTTTTGCTGCTCCAAAACACTGTTTTGGCTGCTCCAAAAGGTGCTCCAAAATGGCTTAGGCCAATCACATCACTGTATTCGCAACTCCAACGCCCTATAGGTGGCGGGTCGGTAGTTCCAAGATGGCGGAAGAGACGGGGATAGATTCTCCGGGATATCCCATGCGCCTGCTCGCTGACGCTGTTCAGCGCGCTAAAAATGATTTATTTGTCTACAAATGCAAAGCGGTTAGAGAGGGACCATATTACAGGTGACGGAGATGCTGATGCACGTTAAGAAAACGAGCATGCTGTTATTTAAAAGTTGCAGAAGTCTCAAAGTGCGAAGCTCTGTGGTGAGCGAGCGCGTTTTAGGCACCGGCCAGGTTACTGTTTGTGGCAGAATATTTTCGAAGGGGATGAAGATATGCTTGCGCTTTGCCTGGCCATTAGTGCTCTAAAAAGAGAGATGCGAACGGTGACCGTCAAGCTTCGGAAGAGCAGCAATACAGAGTATTGATGTCTTCACGTCACAGCCTCTCAAATCGCTGCTTGCCGTCTCGGTTTTAGTGTATTGCAACACGTAATCAAACTGCTCTATGGTTATTGATATAAAGTTTATTACCGCAGTCTACCATGCGGTGTAGCATTACAACCGCCAGCTCGCGCTGCGCCTTTGAAGCACAAATTTCAGTGCGCGCCAGAAGCGTCGCCGTGCTCATCACTCTTAAAAAAAAAAAAATGTTGTAGTCTTTACACTCTTTGTCACATATACGACGCTCCAAAACTTCAGTTCGCCGTGCAGCCCACTGACGTCAAACTGACGGCCCCAACTTTTACGAGAGGCTTGATGACGGCGATATATAAGATATTGAACAGCTAAAGTACGCATCAAAGAGTCCTGAAAAACAAAATAAAAAAAAAAAAAACAAAAAAAAACACCGCGGTTTTGCAGTAGGGCCAAGAAAACCCCGATTACATCTTTTTTTTTTTTACAGTCATTTACACCTACTTAAGCTATTTTAATAAGTTGCACAACTCGGCTATCAAGCCGCTCGTGAAAGTTGGTAGCGCCGGTTGAACGTCAGTGCGCTGTATGTCGAACTGAAGTTTATGGGTGTCGTACGCTATGCAAAAACTGTCTATTAACATAAGCAGCATGTTTAGGGGTTTTATTTATTGCTCTGTCAAAAAAAAATATTTTAATATACCGTACATTTGTGGTACCGCGTTATTTGCAACATTGCGGTCCCCCTGGCCAAAACTGCGCGTTCTAAGCTCTCGTCACAAACGGCTGGCTAACACAGACGTGCTTAAAATGCTTCGAACATTTCTTTTTCTGCTTTGTAATTACCTGAAAGCAAGTACGGGTATTCTGTCTTTTAAAAGTGCTTGGAATAAATGGTCATGTTCCTTGGAACGGCCTTAACGCGAACCCATTCCCGATTTGTATTGCTCGACATACCGTTGCGCGACGAGTTTTCTCCTAGTTATGGCAAAGAATAGACTTTCCGTAGACCGTACTATACAGTTCTTCATTATTAGCGGGAGCGTTTTCCGTCACGTTAAGCACAGATTGAGCTGGCGGCCATGCACAAGACCAGAAATCCGCAGCATATGCGATACACGAAAAGTCCCTAATGAAATTAGATCTCCCGGTCCTTTGTGCAAGGCTGTTGCAAAACGGGAGCACAAGAATTCCTTTTTTAAAGCGCTCACTTTTTACGTTAAAACGGCTTCACGTATCAAAGCCGACAGTCCCTGCCACCGTTTCCGCGCCGCCGCCGCCGCTGCCGTCCCCGCTCCTCTGGTTCTCCGTTCGTCCGCGGGAGGGGCGAGCGGCGCGCTGGAGTTGCGAATAGGCCATTTTATCGTAGGTAGCGCCATTTTGAGAGCGAGAGAGAAAAGAGGAAAGGGCGGCGCTTTCCCCCTTGCTGGAGCGTTATAAAGAGTGAAAGTCCCAGATGAGAGGCTTCGCCGGTGTTGGGCTTATGCATTGCCCGAACTTCGTTCGCGCTTTCCTCTCTAAGAGCCACGGGCTACGATGGCGACAGTCGCCCGGTCATCGAGACACCATTGCTCGGTTACAGGGTGCACGAATAACGACAGAAAGCGTCGAATACTGTGTGAGGATCCTATGCAGACTTGTACGTAATCCGTTACAAGTAACGAAATTACTTGTAATCCCTTACATTTTTCGGTAATTTAGTAACGGGAATAATTACATATTTTCTAGAGTAATTTTAAAGTAATTCCCTTACATTTTTGACGTAACGGATTCCTTGTAATCCGTTACATTTTTTTTTTGTCAGCTCCAGCCCCCCCCCCCCCTCTCCCATTCTAAATAAAGTTTTTTTAATTTTTTTTTTTTTTTTTTTCATTTTTGTAAAGTCGAGTGCAGTGACACTGTCACGCGAATCGACCAGCGCAAAGATAGGCTTAACACTTCTCAGTTCCGCAAAGCCTTTTTTTGCAACACCAAGCCCCTGAATCTATCTTTTTTTAGACCCTGATATCAATGTCAAAAAATCCAAATAAACAATTCCTCAAAAAAAAAAAAGGGGGCGGGGGGGGGGGGGGGGGGGGGGGGGGGGGGTCAAGCTATTTCCGCTTTTTTTTTGTTTTAGTCCCTTTGTTTTTTCTTTGCGATCGAAGACGGGGAGAGGAGGACACCAAGTGATTGTGCGCCTCTTCGAGAAGCTCGAGGGGGTAAGTGCACTGAAAAGAATTAACAATGTTCTTCTCGGTTATAGTGACTACGACCATATTCATAATGTCACAACACGAGACAACGCTCCGTGTACCCTACCCTTTTTGTGAGTCAGCTTTTTGCGAGCACTTAGAAAATGGTAATAACCTTCCTTTTTCTTCCTGTTTTGCCCCAGCAGGACGCATCTTATCTCAAGCAGATATTTTTACAAATGAAACATAATGGTGGCTGACCTAGACTTGATATTCTTAGGGTGCCTTCATCCCTAGATATTCTGTGCTTGAGGATAGAGTGAAATTCGCGAGTGGGGCCATAGCGCGGCTTACTTAGTACTCTACCCTTTTGCTGCCCGTGGCATCAGTGGACGTCTATCTGGAGAACACCGGAGTAAACTGCAGTCGGTTCGTGCTCCGTGCGTTTTTGAACGGCACCAAGGTGCACACGGTTGTTATGAGTGTCCTTCTTTTTCTTTTATTACTTATATTCATATACTGGAAACTTCTTTTATTCACCAACGTCTCAAGTGAGGCTCGAACTGTTCAGAACCAAAGGAAGAAGAATATCGAGACAAACCTTATTTATTATTTAATTATCACCTTACTATTACAACTATGTTTTGCTATTGATAACTTCCACAGCTTCGCGATTTAGACAATAGAGAATTTTAATAGATCGGTCCGATAACGATATCCGATACTTCGCCGCCGTCTTTGCGTATGCATCATATCGTTATCGGGTACCGTTATCGCGGGTAATGGAGGTATCGAAAGGATCTACTAAATCTCTCGAATAGCAGGCAACGGCTGCAACGACGAAGCTTTGCTCTACATTCGAGGTAGATAGTGCTTCCCTTGCTTCGCTAAAAAAGCTCAATGCAGAGCATGAAGCATTCGTGAGGAACAATAAGGCACTCCCATCCAGTGCCTCAGGTCAAGTGGTGTTCAGCGTAGCAGTCGACATATTGAGTAAGAAATAACGCGAAATGTCTGACGAGACTTTCGAGAGCCAGCTGTTGCACAAAATACTCAAGTCATTAAATGGAACAGGTGGCAACAATAAGAACTTTAATAGCCCTCTTCCCTTTGTTCCTTACTTGAGGACAATAATGTTAAAAGCAACGCCACGAAAGTAACGGATTACTTTTTGTGGTAACGGTCAGTTACTTTCATGGGAGGGTAATTGTAATTGTAATAAATTACAATTTAGCCTTGAGTAATTGTAAATGTAATTCCTTACTATTTTTCAGTAACGTGTACAAGTCTGATCCTATGTAGCTAGCACGGAATCTGGCAAAGTGAGTGCGGCTGTTTCCACATGATCCCGATCTCCGGTGGCAGTGGGTTGCGTTCGTAAACCGAAAAGACTTTTCCCCAACGCCATCCTCTCTACCGCGCTCGGGACATTTTGTGAATGGAGCGCGCACCGCACCGAAAGCTAAAACGTCGATGAACATGGGGGGCGCTCGCAAGATGCAAGTTTTCTCGTGATAATTGCTGTTTCAGCTTGTAACTTTTTGTAGCTGAATTTATCTTAAAAATTGATATTTTGAAGTGTTGACAATGACTCAATTTTATCAACTACAACACATAGTTGACGGCTCATTTCCGCCGCCGGGTGTGGCTGGAAATTGTCGAAAAATTTGTTCTACCGGTTTTCCTGAATCGCGATCTCCTGCGCGACACCAGAGAGCCGTGAACCTATGTTGACCATCACAACGCCGACAAGATTCTTCTTATTTTCAAAATTAGTACATAATGTAGCCGGAAATAAACCTTCAGTTTCTGTTGCTGAAAGTTGAAACATGCTCGTGCATCGATTTTGAATCGTTGAATCATCGATCGACTCGCTCCGGTAGTAGGCCTATCTCGACTTCGCAGGTTTCCAGTTCTCGACAAAAGACACACTCGTCGGCACGGGATCCTCAAATAAAACGTTTATAAACACCGATGCATGAGCCTGTTTCAACGTTTATAAACATCGATGCATGAGCATGTTTCAACTTTCAACAACAGAAATCGAAGGTTCCTTTCCAGCTACATTATGCACTAATTTTCAAAAATTGAAAAACGAGAATGAACAAGCACTTTCTAGAACAACAAAAGCAGGGATAAACGATAGAAGTTATGTCCGCAGCAAGAATAAACGAGAACTTTCTACAAGTCCGTGACCCTGCGCGCGGCATTATCCCCCCCTTTAAGAAAGTGCATCGTCCCGATGCAGCACAAAATGAAAAACAGACGCGCGCACTCGCAGAACGCGCGCACTCGCAAGCTCTCGATCTGCCGACCGGTCGCAACGGCCGGACCAGAATGAATACGAAGTATTCCTCCTGGCGTCCTAGGGGCCACTAAAGCTCGAACGATGTCGTACGTTTCTGGCCCGCAAAGCGTAAGTAGCAGTGCCCGCTTCTTGTCCAAGCTCGTGATAGAATTAGCCACGAAGTAGAACCCTAAGCGTTCGATCCATGACGCCCATGCCTTGCCTGAGAAGGCTTCGATGGTACCTTGGGTCGGCATGGCTTGCGGTGGCTGTCCAGGCTTCGTTGGCTCGTACCAGGTCTCGTCGCCAGTGTTGTATTCGAGCAGGCAGAAAGACTACCGCCGAATACTTCGTATTTATTCTGGTCCGGTCGTTGCGACCGGTCGGCAGATCGAGAGCTTGCGAGTGCGCGCGTTCTGTGGCTGCTGTGCCAGCATCGTCGTCCTCTAGCACACTGCAGTGTTCCGACACCGGGTATAACAAAATCCAAAACAAAAGGGCAGCAGAATTGCGAGCCGCAGTTCACAGTTCACCCGTCGACGAGAGTGGAAAGTTCTATCGTTCGTAATACGGCTTCAGCCGGACGACGTGCACCACCTCGGGTCGCGGCTGACGTCTTGCAGGTGGGCGCGTTCCGTCGGGAAGGATTTCGTAGTTCAGATCGCCGAGGCGTCGGATGATATTGTAGGGTCCGAAATAGCGTTTCAGAAGCTTCTCGCTGAGACCGCGGCGCCGTATTGGTGTCCAAACCCATACCCGGTCTCTGGGTTGAAAGTGGACGTCCCGGCGACGAAGGTTATACCGGCGTGCGTCGACTCGCTGTTGGTCTTGAATCTTGACTCTTGCCAGCTGACGAGCTTCCTCCGCGCGCTGGGAGATCAGTTGAGCGTCGTCGTTGCCATAATCGCTTTGCACGTGAGGCAGCATGGCGCCGAGCATTGTGGTAACCGCCCGGCCGTGTACCAGTTGGAAAGGCGTCACTCCCGTGGTCTCTTGAACCGCTGTGTTGTACGCAAATGTAAGGTACGGCAACACCTCGTCCCACGTCTTGTGCCCCACGTCGACGTACATGGAGATCATGTCAGTGATTGTCTTGTTGAGCCGCTCTGTTAGTCCGTTGGTCTGCAGATAATAAGTGGTGGTTCGTCGATGGTTGGTCTGACTAAGCCGAAGAACCTCTTGAGTCAGGTGTGCCATGAAAGATGATCCACGATCTGTGATCAAAACTTCGGGTGCGCCGTGTCGAAGGAGGATGGACTCGACGAAAAACTTGGCGACTTCCAGCGCTGTTCCCGATGGCAGGGCTTTCGTCTCGGCGTATCGTGTAAGATAATTGGTAACGACGATAATCCACCGATTTCCTTGCGTCGATGTTGGGAACGGCCCTAGTAAGTCCATTCCGACCAGCTGGAAGGGCGAAGTCGGTGCGGGTATCGGCTGCAGGAGTCCTGCTGGCTTCGTCGGAGGCCTCTTACGTCGTTGGCACTCATGGCACGATCGTGTGTACAAATGGACTGTTTTCGGGAGTCTAGGCCAGTAGTGCTTGTCACGAATCCGGGCGAGCGTCCTGCTGTAGCCGAGGTGTCCAGCCGTCGGGTCGTCGTGGCATGCTTGAAAGATTTCTTCTCGCAGGCTGGCCAGGACAACCAGCAGCCAGGCAGGGTTGCTCGTTCCAAAGTTCTTCTTGAAGAGCACGCCTGGCCGCAGAATGAAGCTTGACCAGTCTCGGGCCAAGACTCGCGGAACTGAACTTCCTTGACCTTCGAGGTGGTCGATCACAGCGCGAAGTTCCGGGTCGTCTCGTTGAAGTGCTCCCATGTCGGTATCTGTAACTGCGCCGAGAAAACGGGTGTCATCGTCGTCGTCAGTGCTTTCGGTAGGAGATTCGACTGGGGCCCTAGACAAACAGTCGGCGTCGTTGTGCTTGCGGCCAGACTTATGGACAATGGTTACGTCGTATTCTTGCAGTCGAAGGCTCCAGCGAGCGAGGCGTCCTGACGGGTCCTTGAGGCTGGCGAGCCAACAGAGAGCGTGGTGGTCCGTGACAACGCGGAACGGGATCCCGTACAGTTACGGGCGGAACTCGGTTAACGCCCAGATGACAGAGAGGCATTCCTTGTCACTCGTTGAGTAATTTTTTTCTGCCTTGGACAGTGCCCTGCTTGCGTAAGCGATCACCCTCTCTGCTCCGTCTTGCCTCTGGACGAGTACCGCGCCGAGTGCGTCGTTGCTGGCGTCCGTGTGAACTTCCGTTTCCGCTGATGGATCGAAGTGTCCGAGGATAGGGGGTGACTGGAGTCTTTCCTTCAGTTCGTTGAACGCTTGTTCTTGCTGCGCTGAAAGTTCACGTCGTCCTTTGTCAGACGCGCGAGCGGTGCAGAAATGTTGGCCAAATCGCGAACGAAACGTCTGTTGTAAGCGCACAGCCCAAGAAATCTTCTGACGGCTTTCTTGTTTGATGGCTTCGGAAATATAGCAACAGCGGATGTCTTCGCAGGATCAAGGCTTACACCCTGAGCACTCACGACATGACCTAGGAATTTGAGCTCGCCGTAAGCAAACCGACATTTTGACGGCTTTAGTGTCAGTCCAGCATCCTGGATAGCCTGTAGCACGGCTCGCAAACGTCTCAGGTGCTCGTCAAAGTCGCTTGCGAACACCACGACGTCGTCGAGATAGACGAGGCAGCTTTTCCATTTCAGGCCGGAAAGAACGCTGTCCATTACGCGCTGGAACGTCGCCGGCGCCGTGCACAGTCCGACGGCATCACCTTAAACTCGTACAGTCCGTCCGGCGTGACGAAGGCAGTCTTCTCACGATCCCGTTCGTCGACCTCGATCTGCCAGTACCCACTCTTCAGGTCCATCGACGAAAATAATCGGGCGTGGCGCAGCCGGTCCAGGGTGTCGTCGATGCGTGGAAGCGGGTAGACGTCCTTTTAGAGCGCAGCTCTTAGGGGCCCGTTTCCGGCTTGAGCGGCGTCGGCGTCGCCGTCGCCGTCGCCGTCGCCGTCGGCGTAACCGCGCGGTGCATCATGGGAAATATCCCATAATGCACCGCGCGAGCCCCCCACCGGGGTCACGTGACCCCCCCCCCCCCGAGGTCACGTAGCCCCCCGAAGTCACGTGACTCCCCTGATGTCACGTGACCCCCTCCCCGAGGTCACGTGACTCCCCTGAGGTCACGTGACCCCCCGAGGTCACGTGACCCCCGCCGATGTCGCGTGACCCCCGATGACGTCATCGACACTGATGACGTCACCGGCATCCACATCGTCATCGTCATCATCACTGATGACGTCATCATCAGTGATGACGATGACGATGCGGATGCCGGTGACGTCATCAGTGATGATGACGATGACGATGTGGATGCCGGTGACGTCATCAGTGATGATGACGATGACGATGTGGATGCCGGTGACGTCATCAGTGATGATGACATCAATGATGATGACGTCATCAGCGACGATGACGATGTGGATGCCGGTGACGTCATCAGTGATGATGACGATGACGATGTGGATGCCGGTGACGTCATCAGTGATGATGACGATGACGATGCGGATGCCGGTGACGTCATCAGTGATGATGACGATGACGATGTGGATGCCGGTGACGTCATCAGTGATAATGACGATGACGATGTGGATGCCGGTGACGTTACCGACATCCGCATCGTCATCGTCATCATCACTGATGACGTCATCAGTGACGTCACTGATGTCGTCACCGGCATCCGCATCGTCATCGTCATCAGCACTGATGACGTCGTCAGCGACGTCACTGATGACGTCACCGACATTCGCATCGTCATCGTCATCATCACTGGTGAAGTCATCAGTGACGTCACTAATGACGTCATCAGTGACGTCAGTGATGACATCATCGGCATTGGGGGTCACGTGACCCCCCAAGGTCGCGTGACCCTCCCCCTGGTTAGTCTAACCCCCCCCCCCCCCCCCAGCGCCCTTCCCTCGTCCTCCTCAAGAGCTGCGCTCCAATTCGGCGTTACAGGGAGTTGTAAGCGGCTTTCACTTTTTTTGTTACGGCATTTAGTCGACGATAGTCCACGCAGAACCGAAGAGTCCCGTCTTTCTTTTTCACCAGGACTACCGGTGAATCCCACGGACTGTTTGAGGGCTGGACGATGTCGTCGTCGAGCATTTCTTCGACCTGCTTCTGGACGACTTCTCTCTCTTTCACAGAGACACTATACGGTGACCGATGAGCAGGAAGCGCGTCGTCATCAGTAATAATTCGATGTTTCGCAACCGTCGTTTGGCGCACCTTTGACGACGTGGAGAAGCACTCTCTGAACTCGGCGAGAAGGTCACTGAGTTGTCGTCGTTGTGGGGTAGGCAGGACTGGATTGATGTCAAACTGCGCATGCGGCGTTGTCTCGTGTGGCCCCGAAGAGATGTCTTCTGCTATTCCGGCGATTGCGGCTGAGTCCACGAGCTCCTCGGCGTGACCCACGGCGGTGCCTTTCGTAAGGTGCTGAGCCGCCTGTCGGAACTTCGTTACGAGTGCAACAGTGTGTCCGTCTTGGAGCTCCGCGACGCCTCTTGCGACGCCGATCGCTCTTCCTAGAAGCAACCGGAGGCTTCCCTCGAGCAGAACGTCGCCGCAGAAAGCCCCGTCAATCCCGATGGGTACGAAAACACTGGACTGCGGCGGTAAGTTCCCGTGATTTGCGAGGACTCGGACTGCGGATGACGTCGCTGGAGCAGGTTTTCGTAGCGTCAGCCGGTTTTCTCCGAGGTCGATGACGGCGCCATACTCGCAAAGAAAATCCATTTCTAGGATAACGTCTCTCAAGCAGTCTTGCAGAACGACCAACTTGACAGGGCACGTCTCACCGTGGATCTCGACGCGAGCAGTGCAAATCCCGACTGGTGTGATTAGGTGCCCACCGGGCGGTCCCTATCTGTGGGCCATCCCACGGCGTCGTCACTTTCCGAAGGCGTTGGGAGAGCCTCCCACTCAGGACGGAGTAGTCTGCTCCGGTGTCGACGAGGGCCGACGCGTCGTGGCCGTCGATAACGACGTGTAGGTTATTCTTCACCGTTGCAGGAGCGTCGCTTCGGTCTCTGGTGGTGTCTGAGTGGGGGCCCTCCGACGTTCGTGGAGGATCTTGGCGTCGGTCGTCTTCGGCAACTCCACCTCCAGGGGTTGCCGCGCCTAGTTTCCTCGGCGAGGAGCGAGGGGCGACAGGCTTTCACGTCGGGGTCGGTACATCGGCGAAGCTGGACGTCGTGGCGACGGCGATCGGAACTCTCGGCGGGACGTAGGCTCGGGGGACTAATGTCGTTTCAGGTACTCGTCAATCTCCCGAGGGCATTCACCATACTGGGGGCGCGGGTCGTTTGGGTGGAATCCGCGCAGCCCGAGTCGTCGGTATGGGCATCGGCGGTGCACATGGTCAGCTTCCCCGCAGTGGTAACACAGCGGGCGTCGGTCGGCCGTCCTCCAGACGTCTGTCTTCCTAGGCGCAGGTCGCTCTGGGTGAACGTGCGCCTGATCTTCATGTCGTCGGGGGTACTGCGGCGTTGGGGCGTCTCTTCGGGGCGGCGCCGGGGCTTGGCGGGAAGCTTGCGGCGGTCGTCGGGCCATGGCGGTGTAGCTCAACGTCGGTTCCTCCGGTGCCACCGTGGTGACGGGAACCTCCGGTTGGAGCGCCCGATGCACTTCTTCTCGAACAGCCTCGGCGATGGAAAGGGGTGGCGGACAGCTGGTGGTTGGCAGCAACCTTCGCAGTTCCTCCCGGACGACCTCTCGGATAATTTCGCGGATGTCCGTACCAGGAGCGTTTCCTCCGCTAAGCAGCGCGGCTGCAGTGACGCTTGGCTGCCGCATGGTAGTGGGAAGCGCGCGCTTGGAGGGCGCGCTCGATGTTAGTCGCCTCGGTGACGAAGGCTTTCGACGGTTGCCGGCGGGTTGCGGACGAGGCCTCCGAAGATGCTGTCGCTCACCCCGCGCATGAGGATTCGTAGCTTCTTCTCTTCTGTAGCCCGAGGGTCGGCGCGAGCGCTCAGGCGCAGAACGTCCTCTACGAAGCCGGTGACGCTCTCGTTGGGGCCCTGGGTCCTGGTTCGCAGTAGGTCCTCGGCTCTCTCTCGGCGGTGGTGGTTGACGAACGTAGCCTTCAGATCGGTCTTGAAAATATCACACGACGTCAAAGAGGACTAATGGTTCTCGTACCAGTGCTTGGCGGTCCCCTTAAGCGAAAAGTAGACGTTGTGCAGGCGCTGCTCGTCGGTCCAGCCCTTGTGGCGGGCAACGCGTTCATACTGGTCAATCCGGTCTTCGACGTCTTCGTAGAGTTCACCGAAGAAGGGGGCAGCCGTCCGCGGTGCGACGGGCGTGTAGACGACGGAAGGAGCGGCGGGGGCTTGCGATTGGTTGGCCATCATCGTCTTCTTCGGCTTGGGTTGTCCAACAGCAAACCGTACTCAGGATCCTCTCCCTTGGTGTGGCGGCTGGTCTGAGTTTCAGGTTCCGCGGAGAGTGGTCTTCTCACCGAGTCGGGAATCGGACTTGCACTGCGGACCCTTGGAGGGGAACGTTGCACGGGCATGCGGTACCCCGCACCTCCACCAAAATGTCACGGGTGGTGACCAAAAAACAATAAACAGGAAGAAATAAACGTTTAATGCGGCGAACTTGTGCCAAAAATAAAAGAGTACAAAAGAAAACAGCAGAGCGTCGCGGGCGTCGATGTCAGCGAAACCACAGGATCGAGCGCAGCGGCGAGACTGACTCGACAAGGTCGCGGACGGCCTCTTATCTAGAGTGAGTCACTATCTCGAATATTCGGCGGAGAAGGTTCCAGCGTAGCGTGCTCGGGACGAGAATGAACAAGCACTTTCTAGAACAACAAAAGCAGGGATAAACGATAGAAGTTATGTCCGCAGCAAGAATAAATGAGAGACCCTGCGCGCGGCAGTATTAGTATATTCTTCGGGTTTAAATATGGGCTTAGTTTACTAGCTGTGAAGCGAACTGCTGAATAAAAGTATATTTTACAGACAGAGATACTACTTAAACTCAGCCAAATGGTAGTAGCCGGTAGCACGGAGACGAATTCAGACAAACTGAAGAGAACCTTCATCGGAGATTTACGCAGAACCTCTCTGGGGCAGTGAACTTGACTTTGAGTCCTGGACGGAGAAAATTAGTATTTTTTGTGGCCGGTCAACCTAAACAATGTAGACGTGTATTGCAACTGACTTCGAAGGGGGTATAATACAAATATGGGAGGCGCGATAGGTCATAATGCCGTGACAGCTTCTAACTTTGCGAGACGCGTCCCCCACCTTTTTATAGCAGACAATTTCCCTCATTAATCGTATGCAGCGAGCAGGTTTTCCGGAATCAAGTAATTGCAAAAACAGTCCAACTCCTTCGTTGTGGTCCAGAGGCTTTCTCGGCGAAAAGCAGCCAAGATGAATAGCCAACGCACCGACCGGCGTGGGTGGCTTAGACTTGAAGCTAATCGAACGCAGCCAAACTCAAGAAAAGCAGCTATCGAACCTTCCCTTTACTTGACTTTAACATTATTATTCCCTTCGGTGAAGCACCCCGTCTGTCATCCCCAGTCCACTGTTCTGCATCCTTAAAAAGACACCACTTATCAATTACCAAGTAGTCGTAACTTTGAATGGGATTCGAGACAGACAAGAAACCAAAACGTTTTTCCGTGATTCCTCCCCATCCAAGAAATCGAAAGCACGCGAGCGTCTGTTGTGGAGTAAATGGGCTTTAAAACACGTGATGGAAAAAAACAATCTACTGAGGCTTCACAGACTAATGAGCAATCAGGCAAACTTAAAAAACAATTTTTGGACCTTCGTCAAATTACATTGTTCGCCACCGCGCCGACAACACGTATCCGCGAAAGCCACCAGAGACGCGGAGTGGCGCGGGGCGACCTGGTCCGGCTGGTTCCGGGATTTTCCGCTTGGTGGCGTCCGTTTTGATGGAGTTTGAGGGAGTGAATATAGTTTTCACATTTAAATATTCTAAGCTTAAATGGTAAAACACAATGGCTAGGTGGCGTAAGCTACCGCCCGATCCAAAGAACTCAGCCGGATTCATCCATCCATCTATCCAGGTAAATGCTTAAATGGTAACACAAAATGGCTAGGTGGCGTAAGCTACCGCCCGATCCAAAGGGCTCAGCCGGATTCATCCATCCATCCATCCATCGCAACTGACAGTTGGCACTTGCGGTGAGCGGACGTGTTTCCTGGTTCTCCTCGAGCATCCGAAGCTAAGTGCATGTTTTTCTTCTTTTCTCTCTCTTTTATTGAGAGTTGATTGGAAGTGACTATGCGGTAGCAGTATTAGGTTCGAACAGCAGCAGTTAACGATAGTTTCGCAAAGTAGGCTCTGTTTGAATTTTTGGCGGGAAGGGACGGTTTGTTCCCGGTCTAGACATCGGTCTAGATTTGGGTCGGCATGACAAGGGTGAGGACGGGTTGGTGCAGTGCGAGGGGTGTGGGAGGTGGTGTTACCTAGAGGAGACGGGTTTCGGGAGCCTGGAGGAGGCGGCGGGGATGAGTTTCGAGTGTCGGCTTTGTGCGAAGCTTCAGCAGGTAACTGGGGAATGGGAGGGTAGAGTTCGGGAGATTTAGGCCCAGCTTAAGGCAGAAGGAGAGAAGTGGGTGGGTCTCGAGGCCCAGGTAGAGGAGCTGACTAGGCAGCTTAATCATGAGAGGGAGCAGCGGGTCGGCCTCGAGAAGCAGGCGGAAGAGCTGGGGAAAGTATGGAAGGCGGGTTTAGAGGAGCGTAACAGGGAGTGTGACAGTAGGGTAGAGCGCCTGGAAGGGGTAATTCGAGCGAGTGAGAGTAGAGAGGGAAGAAAGGAGGAAGTGTCAGTTCTAGTGGGACGAATCACCAGTCTGCAGGCTGGGGTCCCTGGTGGTCGGGAGTCCGGCCTGTTGGCTGGCGGGCTCTACGACGCTGGAGAGCTGATTGAACCTCAGCTCAATGGCGCCTTCGAGCAGCAGGAGTCGGGCAGTCAGGTGACAGAAGATAAGTCGCAGGACAAAGGCGCGCAGGCACCAGGGGGATCTAGGGTAATGGTAGTGGGGAGCTCTAACGTAGCACGGGTTAGGAGGGGTGTACATAACAGGGTGAAGGGAGACCAGAGGGTAACCGTAGAGGTCCAGCCAGGGAAGTGTATGGTGGATGCTATGACCGCAGCACGTGAGGGGGTGTGGGATAACCGGGAGGGAAGGAACCTATTAATAGTTCATGCGGGGCTTAATGATGTGCTCAGGAGTAGGAGTCAGAACCTCGGAAAGCAGCTAAACATGGGAATACGTAAGCTGAGGGACGTGTCTGAGAATGTGCATGTGGTTGTGTGCACCATTCCAGAAGTTTGGGGGCAGTCCGGGTTAACGGAGAGGAGGGTTGTCGAAGCCAACGGAGTAATTAAGGGTATGAGTCGACAGCTTCGGTACGACGTAATGGAAGTAAACAGAGAAGTGCACGAGGCTGGCTCCCGCCCTTTTGCAGATGGCATTGCATTCGCTACAGTGAGGCCACGGGTTACAGGGTGGGGGATAAGATGGGCCGCACGGTGACTGCTTTTTTGGGGGGACCGAGGACCCTGGGGGCAGTGAAGTAACTGAAAATCCAACAAAGTCAGGAGTGGCACACAGGCTTAAAAAGAGGAGAAAACGTAAGAACAGGTATAAACAAACAACACAATCAGACATTGGATATATTAACATGCAAGGTGGTAGAAATAGGTTAAAATGGGAAGAGGTAGCGGAGCAACTAAGAAAGGAGGATTTAATGGTGTATGGGTTTGGGGAAACACATCTAAGAGACATGGAGCAGCCACCTTGCAACCCTGACTATGTATGGAAGAATGCAACAGAATGGAGGGAACGAGGAAGGGAGGTGGAATTGGAGCATTTATTAAGAAGAATATGAACTTTCAAAGGATCAGAACGGAGTGCGCCGAACATTTGTGGCTGAAAGGAAAAGTCGCTGGGGAATCAACAGTCCTTGGAGTTGTTTACTTATGGACAGGGACAGGTGCTAAAGAGGAAAACAGAAAAATGATTGATTGCATATCAAGAGACATTAGTGAACTAGGGGAAGGCTCCGAAATAATTATTATGGGAGACATGAATGCCCATATTGAGGGTCTGGATGGGTATACCGACTCAACTGGAAGCATATTACTAGAACTGGTGGAAAAACATCACTTAGTTTTATGTAATACCAGTCAGAAGTGTGACGGGCACATAACTTGGCAAACTGGCAATCTACATTCAACTATAGATTACGTACTCATGTCACACAAAATATATGGTAAGTTACAAGTAATGAAAATAGATGAAGAAGATTTCAAAAGTCTTGGTAGTGATCACAAACGTATTAAGCTGAATTTTGCCAGAGAAGTAAATGCTGAAACTAGACAACATAATTCAAAGCAAACTTTCTGCAGCGACAAAGAGTTGGAAATAGTTGTTGAAAGAATAGAGGCAGCAGTTTGAGGGCAACGGTATACAGATTGGACCTATGAGAGCCTAACTAGGCTTTTTGCTCTAGAACTAGACAAAGTTCATAGTAAACAAAAGGGGAAGCAAGGACATAGGCCAAAAAGCTGGTGGGATAAAGAAGTGAAGCAAGCGATACAAAAACGTCAGGACGCCTCTAGAGCACACAGGTATTCCATGCGTAGTGGGGAGTCCGAAGCGGATGTAAAAAGAAAATGGGACAATTTTATAACATGTCGCCGAGAGGCATCCTGTTTGATCAATGCGAAAATTCAGAGAAAGGGTGAGGAATGGATGAGTAATGTAAGTAAGAAAGATGGAAACGCGGCCAAGAAGTTTTGGGAGCACTTGAACTCACTCGGTGAAACGACGCAAGCCAGACAGAGGTTCATAACTTCATACTCTCGCATCAGGGAAATCAATTAGAGGGAGATGATGCGACACAATATATAGGAGCAGTGATGGAGGAGATATTTCGGGAACGGGTACATGTGGAAGATAGGAGAACCGAAGGAAGTAGCAGTCCAGTTTGTGACATCGAGGATTTTGGACAAAGGGAATGGGAAAAGGCGGAACGAAGAGTCCTTAGTGGCACGTCGACAGGCACAGATGGTATCCTTATCAAGCTGGTGAAGAATTTGGGTCCTAAATCTAAGGCAAAACTAAGGGAGGTAGTGAGTACCATGATAGCAAAAGGAAATATTCGAGATGAATGGAGGCTTAGTAGGATTAGTATGATATATATAAATCTGATATTAGGAAATATCGTCCCATAACCGTGACACCGGTTATTTACAGGTTGGTAATGCAGATTATAAAGAACAGATTGTAGGAATGGGTAGATTGCGAGGGCATACTGGGCGAGTTACAGAACGGGTTTCGGAAACAAAGAAAGTTGGAGGACAATTTATTTTCTCTAACACAGTGTATAGAAATAGCGCAAAAAGAAAACAGACAGCTCTGGCTGGCATTTCTGGATATCAAGGGTGCCTATGACAATGTGAACCAAAGGAAACTGTGGGACATAATGGAGAGTTTAAACCTAGATGATGGACTAACAGCACTATTAAGGAACATTTACAAAGATAACAAGGTGATTATAACATGGGAAGGAAAGGCGACAGGGAAAATAGAGATAAGACGAGGCCTTAGGCAGTGGTGCCCGTTATCGCCTTTGCTGTTTATGTTGTATCTGAGACGATTGGAGGATAGACTAGAGGAGAGTGGGCTTGGATTCGACCTTTCTTACAGTAAGCTAGGCCAAAACATTCAGCAATCCTTACCGGGATTGATGTATCCGGATGATATCGTACTAATGGCTAACAACAGGACAGAGTTGCAGGAATTAATGAGCATCTGTGGCAGGGAAGGAGAGGAATTAGGTTTAGAATTCAGTAGCGAAAAATCAGCAGTCATGATTTTTAACGAATATGAAGTTGAGAGGCTGAAGATACAGAATATTACAGTTGAGAAAGCTAGTAAATACAAGTATCTAGGAGTATGGATATGTGATGGTGCACAATATCTCAAAGAGCATAAAAAGTATATAATAGGTAAGGGCAACAGAAATGCAGCTGTAATGAAAAATAGAGCTCTTTGGAATTACAACAGGTATGAGGTGGTGAGAGAGATTTGGGAAGGGGTCATGGTGCCTGGCTTGACTTTTGGAAACGCAGTGCTATGCATGAAATCCGAAGTGCATGTGAGACTAGAAATAAAACAGCGCGGAGTAGGTAGACTGGCTTTGGGGGCACATTGAAAAACGCTAAACCAGGGAGTACAAGGAGACATGGGATGGGCGTCATTTGAGAGCAGGGAAGCGGTGAGCAAGATAGAATTTGAGGATAGGTTGAGGCAAATGGATGGGGAGCAATGGGCACGAAAGGTTTTCAGCTATTTATACATGAGGAGTGTAGACACAAAATGGAGACAGCGCACTAGGAAATTAAGAGGAAAGTTTTTGGGCTATAGCGAAGATACGGAAGAGCAAGTCTCAGTTAAGAAGAAAGTTAAGGCCACAGAAAGAGATCGGTAACTAGAGGGAATGCAGACAAAGACGGCTCTGGAAAGCTATAGATTAAACAATACAGTTATTGCCAAAGAAAGCATTTATGACAATTCTAGGGGAAGCTCATTGCTGTCTGAGGCGAGGACGGGTGTTACCAGAATATACAGAGTGAAGTACCAGGAAATGGATACAGTGTGCACTGCTTGTGGAGAGGAGGACGAGACGGCTGAGCACTTGATACTCTACTGTAAAGGGCTTCACCCTATGCCTACCGAGGACAACATAGATTTAATAAAGTCATTGGGTTTTAGAGACAGTGAAGGGAGAGTGGATTTCAAGACTGTAGAGATTACCAAGCAAGGCAGAAATCGAGAGAAAACTAGGTATTTTCTTATTCACTGATGGCAATGGGTTTTCATAGCCTCACTTTCTTTGTACTCGCAGTGGGCCACTCCAATTGTGGTCGTCCCAAAGTCGGATGGATCGGTTCGAGTCTGTGGTGACTTCAGTGTCACTGTAAATCCTTAGCTCGACATAACCCAGTACCCACTGCCACGTCCAGAAGAACTTTTCGCTAAACTAAATGGAGGCAACAAATTCACGAAGCTGGACTTGTCAGAAGCGTATCTCCAGCTGCAACTTGACGAAGAGGCAAGAACGGCTGTCGTGATCAACACGCACAAAGGTCTGTTCCGATTCAACCGGATGCCCTTTGGAGTCGCCTCCGCCCCAGCAGTGTTCCAGCGCACAATGTACCATGTAACTGCAGGGCTCGAAGGCGTTGCCTGTTACCTCGATGATATCATTGTCACTGGGAGAGATACTCCTGAACACCTCAGGAATCTTCAACAAGTGCTCCAGCGGCTAGAGGAATACGGCTTCACGCTTAAGAGGGAAAAATGCGCCTGTCTTCAAGAAAAGGTCGAGTACCTCGGGCAAGTCGTTTCCGCCGACGGCTTCACGCCTTCCATGAAAAAGGTCTCGGCTATCCTGAATATGCCAGAGCCCAAGAACATCAGCCAGCTAAGATCTCTCCTCGGCATGGTGCAGCATTACGGCAGGTTCCTTCCGAACCTTGCTGACAAATGTGCGCCACTGAACAAGCTACTGAGAAAAGACACCGCTTGGCAATAAAGCTCCGAGTGCGTAGATGCGTTTGAAAACATCAAACAACAGCTGACGGCTGCGGAGGCCCTAGTCCACTTCAACCCTTATGTGCCAATTTACCTCGCGGCGGATGCATCGTCGGAAGGCGTGGGCGCGGTGATATATCGCAAGATCTATGGCAAGGAACGCCCCATAGCACATGCTTCTAAGACAGTGAATTCGTCAGAGTGTGCTTATGCACAAATAGAGAAGGAAGCACTTGACATCATCTTTGGAGACCGCAAATTTCACCAGTACCTTTGGGGACGCAAGTTTGAGCTCTATACTGACCACAAACCTCTGACAACCATATTTGGCCCCATCAAGGGAATCCCCGTGACATCGGCAAACAGACTCCAGCGTTGGGCCCTTATACTAATGAACTACAGCTACACAATTGAGTACATGCCAACAGCAAACTTCGGAAACGCTGATGGACTTTCGAGTTTCGCACAAGGTCCCGACGAGGACTTCGACAAGGAAATGGCAAGCGGAGTTTTCACCATCTCCTGTGATACAGAACATGTCTTTGCGCTTCACACCCAGAGTTTGTCTAAGTTACCAGTGAAGGCAAAGGACATCGCCACGGAAACTCTCCCAAGTACAACGGTACATCAGTCAGGGCTGGCCAGAAAAGGTGACGGACTCCGACCTCACGCCATTCCATAGACAGAGATCGGAATTAACCATCCTCAACGGTTGCATCCTATGGAATTCGTGAACCGTAGTTCCACGCAAATTCCAGCACCAAGTAATGGAACTTCTTCATGAAGGACACGTCGGTCAAACAAAAGATGTTGGCACGGTCGTACGTGTGGTGGACACACATCGACAGAGACATTGAGCGCACGACGCAGCAATGTGAGGTCTGCGGCAGTGTTTGCGACAACAAACCACACGTTCCTCTTCACCGCTGGGAAGCTCCGGAACTGCCGTGGCAGAGACTTCATGCTGACTTTGCACAGCTAAATCAGCAAAGCTATCTTATTGTCATAGATGCGTTCAGCAAATGGCCTGAGGTTATGCCGATGAAATCCATAACAGCGGCAGATACCATCGACGCTTTGCAGGAGATTTTCTCTCGTCAAGGCCTGCCACAACAACTTGTCACCGATAATGGGCGACAGTTCATCAGCTCGGAATTTAAAGAATTCGTGGACAGCGGCGGAATTACTCATCTCTTTACCCTACCGTATCACCCCAAGTCCAACGGACAAGCAGAGAGTTTTGTAAAGACATTGAAGACTGCTCTTCGACGTTCCTCTGGAAAATAGAGGAAGGAAGCCATTCGAGACTTCTTGCTCAAGTACCGGATCACACCCCACACCTCAACGGGAGAACCTCCGTGTCAACTGCTCACGAGCAGGCCCTACCGGACGGTTCTCGACTTAATGAAGCGTTCCAAGGTAAGGACTTATGCCAAATCGGCAAAGAAAGATAAGGGAACCGCTACCTTCACAATCAAGCAGAAAGTGTGGGTAAAACATCCTCTCCACAAACAACACTGGATAAAGGGCGTTGTCCCAAAAATAATTGGCAACGTCATCTACGAAGTTTCTGATGAAGATCAAAAAACCCGTCGGGTCCATGCAGATCACCTGAAACCAAGGTTGACATATGACGATCCCGACACTTCAATATTCCCAATGGATGTACCAGGGTCTTCTCAGGTTTGCACCCAGCAGGAGGCCACCGACACACAAGTTACTTCGGAGTCTCCATTGCAGCCAGACTCCAGTAGGAGATACCCGACCCGCAGCCGCCTCAAGCCGGACCGTTACAAGCCTTCTTAAGAGGGAAGGAAATGTGGTGACTGCAAAAGATCATCGTCTTCTTTGTCAGCAGAGCACGAGCTCGGACACTGGAGCTCGTGCATTCCGTTCTTCGGCGAGTTGGAATCTTGGCAGCTGGTCATGACCCTCTGACCTGCTGTATTGGAATAAACCCTCAGTACACCCCTTGACTCTGGTCTAATACATTGTTGGTCAATTCGTTCGCTACCGGCTTCCAAAGAAAACGCGCTACGATAAATCCAAGTTCAGCGAGCCGTTGAAAATAGTGGAACGAGTTGGACGTTGGACATTCTGCTTAAAGGACGGAAGAGTCTGGAACGCATCCAAGTTGACCGCTGCCGTTCCACCCGAGAAACAGTCGACGCCCTTAAACACGTTTCAGCATCGGCCATCAGGAAGCCTGACAGTTCACTGGGTTCCTGAATCGCCACCTGTCGCGGATGACAGTCAGGTTCCTGCCCAGTGTACGCCATCAGGCGTTGTTGCACGGGATCCACCGGTTCAGCCTAACGGTGATCAGGACACTTCCGATCGAAGATCCACCGGTAACAGGACTGTGCAGGGGAACATAGGTGCAGCGGCTGCATCTAACACCGCCGCAACAGCGCCAGCAAACGAGACTGTTAGACGCTTTAGACTCTGAGCGGCGGAAACCTGTGAGGTTCGGAGATGCTGTGTGAATGTTAGGCATGTTAATGTTTTGTGTCACTGTGTGCGATTATGTATTGCTATGCGGAGGGCAAGTTCGTCTGCTTCTTGCGCAGGGGGTAGCGGTGACGTCAGAACGCCGAGCCCTGATTGGCTGATGGGGCCCCCCTATCTGAGCGTCGTCTGCTCATTTCCAACGTCGTCTGCTCGCAACGTCGTCTGCGTCTGTCTTACCTTTCCTGCGACTTTCGGAAGTGCAGAGCAATCCTACGCCAAAAATGTGCGTGATACATAACTTAAGAACAAATTCGTATTCACGGAACGAAATTTTCGTAAGTTTTGCGCAGGTTACGACGAAATCCTACGACAGCTCCGAAGCTGTCTTACGCACTTCTTACGAACAAATCAGCATGGCCGACAGCGTCGCGGTCGCGACGACCCACGGACGTTTATTTTTTTACGTGCGCTTCTCACGCGTCCCGACTTCAAGCAGCAAGAAAAAAGTAAAAAGTACTTGCAACAGACCACGACGAACAAGAACGCTGGATCCAGAAACACCCGGGATAAGCTCCAACGGCCACGATTCCACCGAACGCGACCAAGCGAGCACGGCAGTTAGGCCTAGCAGGCGCTCCGTGACTCGGCGACCGTCTGCCCACGATCGGCTGGCGAACTGAATAGAATATGCCCGCGCGACCCTTGTGAACCTTTACCGTATTATACTTTGATCGCTGGCCTCAGTTTTAGATTAAGAGGTCGATTTCTTCCTCTTGTTATATCCTTGTTTCCCGAGGCAACGGTGACTCTCGCCGGTGAAAAAGCGGTGAATCTCCGACAGACGCAGGAAAGGTAAAGCAGCCATCGCTTTGACTAGCAGACGTAAAGCAGACGACGTTAACTGCGCCAACCCGCCGACGCCGTTAAAGAATGAGGGGTCTCGCCGCACACGAAAGGAGCGAAAAAGTATTTGGGAGGGAACTTGCGTACACTAACACGCTCACTCTCGGTTCTTCAAACAAACCTCGGCGCCTCGGGACACCTCGCCAGTGAGTCCTTTGACTTCCCTCCTTGATGCACGTCTGCTAGTTGTTAGACAAAAACAACGTACCGCTCGAGTTATTTCGTCTGCCCTCTCTGAAAGGCGAAGTCGAGCTCGCTCGTAATTTCCGAAAGTCGCAGGAAAGGTAAGACAGACGCAGACAACGTTGCGAGCAGACGACGTTACAAAGGAGCAGACGACACTCAGATAGGGGGTCGCGATCAGCCAATCAGGGCTCGGCGTTCTGACGTCACCTCTACTTCCTTTTTCATGCGCAGAAGACGAAAATGAGCCCACTTGCGAGGCGTATTGGTCACTCGCGTATCCAATAGCAATACATAATCGCACACAGTGACAGAAAACATTAACATGCCTAACATTCACACAGCATCTCCGAACCTCACAGGTTTCCGCCGCTCACGTCTAGAGCGTCTAACAGTCTCGTTTGCTGGCGCTGTTGGGATGCTTGACGGTTCCTGCTAGCCTCCTACTTCGTCGGGGGACTGCGCGTCCTCGCCTACCTTGGTCCGCCGATCTGCGATCCTGCCGCAGCTCAATTCTAGACTCAGCGCATTTAGGCCTTACCGCAGCGTTCGGACATAGGCCTCGCTCCAAGAACGTTGACGCAGCGTCCTGCTAGATCGGACCAGGACGTCAGATTGCCGCAAGCTGGTCCGCTCTTACCCGAAGATGGCTTTTTCAAACATCGCGCCACCAAAGCCATTTCTGGATGCGCCTGGACGACCTCCGGTACCTTGGGACGAATGGTACAAGCGATTCCCTGGCTGCTAACTTGGTGACCCAAGAAAGAGAGTTCTCTGACATCAAAGACGCACTTGTCATCCAAGCGTAGCCCCGCACTGGAGACGCGCTGAAGAACGGCTCGGAGGTTAGCGAGATGCTCCTCGCTGGATCTGCCAAAGACAATGATGTCGTCTATGTAGAATAGCACACCTTCACAGCCATGTAAAATTCTAGACATCATTGTTAGGCATGTTTTTGGGTTGTGTGTATGTTTATACAGCCTAGAAGTTGGTCTGCCTCACAGGGGCGACGAGTCTCCCAGCTGTAGATCGGAAATTTAGCCAGTGCGGTACAGCCGCTATAGCCTGGGATCTTTAAAGTGCACCACGCAGTAGTGATACACGACCGCACGCCGGTACGATGCTCATCCAGATCGAAACGGGCAGGGGTGGGGCTCGAGCCCAGGATCCCTGGGTTCTGCAGCGCGAGCTTTCGCTTCACGTGCTCGGAGCTGGTGTGCGCTAGACCACTCGGCCACCGATCCCCCTTTAGGCATGTTAATGTTTTGTGTCAGTGTGTGCGATTATGTATTGCTATTGGTCACTCGCGTATCCAATAGATTCTTAGAACCGGGCCTGGAATTTATTTTTGATACTATGATTTACAAATGTCTAATGTTTATAACGTTTCGTATCTTTTGTGTATGTCAATTTTTTTACAAAGCTTGTAATTACTCCGTGTATATTATTATGTACAAACCGTGCTGATTCCTATTGTGGTTATTGTACATTTATTTATTCTTGTCTATCGTACTTTGTATATTGCATTGAGTCCTATGTAATTTGTGTTGCATTTGTTTTGTGTCTACTTCTTTCTTCTTTCCTCTTTCTCTTCTTTTCTTAACGGGGGGGAAAATGTTGTATTCTCACTTCTTCTTTCATTGCCACATCTTTGCCACATCTATAATTCTCAGCCACTAGATGCCACTTCGTCTTTCTCTCCTTCTCGAGCTGGGTCCTTGCGCCCTGAATAAACATCATTGGCCTGATGACGGTTGTTCAGTCACGACGTCCCTGCCGTTGTCCCTCGCTGGGACACGACAATAATCCATGAGAAATCGGCTTCACTCGGGAAGAAGGATTTTGGCCAACGTTTAGCGTGGTTTCAAAGCTGATGGCGTCGTTTCTCTCCATGGGACAGTTAATGCTTTCGCATTGAAAAAAAAGGGGGGTGGGATATACTACCAAGCTTGCATTTGCACGCGCTGCCCACACGAGCGACACGCGCTTGGTGGCCGAAAGATCTAAGTAGGGCATGACTGGTCGGAGGTTTTTCGTGTTTTCTCGCGTTTAGTTACGTCTTCGGGGAAAGCAAACGTGATATTCAAATTCACGTGATAAAAATACTGAAGAATTCAGCTCTATTTTTTTTTTTTTTCTGAAGAACCTCTTCACCTTTTTTTAGTTATAAATTTTGGGTTAATTATTTAGCTGACTTGTTTGTTCGCTGCCCTTTCTGACGTTCGCCGTGGCTGGCAGTTCGTTCCCGGGAATAGTTTCTTTTTTTTTTTTTTCCAACCATCCTATTTTTAGAGATTTTTGAAAGCCTTCGCTGAAACACCCTATATATGATAGAATGAAGTATGTGAAAATGTTGACCGCTTTATATACTTGCCCCCTTAAGGTGGCCCACTGTTAATTTTTGGATGATGGGGGTTCAAGGCAGGTGGCTCGGCCCAGGATGAGGTTTACGGATGATATATTTAAAACAATGATGTGATCAAATACTGTTGAGAATAATACAGGAAACTCCGGGGTAAAATGGGAGACGGAAGTAGAAAGCGATCCAGGCGGTATGGAGTGGACAACTCGCCACTT
Source organism: Ixodes scapularis (assembly GCF_016920785.2). Classification (NCBI taxonomy): domain Eukaryota; kingdom Metazoa; phylum Arthropoda; class Arachnida; order Ixodida; family Ixodidae; genus Ixodes; species Ixodes scapularis. Next base: position 51,062,851 of record NW_024609835.1, on the reverse strand, counting down.
TCCCCGGAAATGAATCAAGTGGGTGTGACTCACTAGAGAAATTGATAGTCTATGATATATTCCCATTTCTCGACGGAGCATAGGGAGCATAAGCTCGTGATTTGGACCTCTTGCTATTTTGATGTCAAAAGGCAGTGTGTTGTATAGACCAGTCAGGATTTGTATAGCGATATTGTACGATCTATATAATTATTAACTTTTTCTGAGCTCGTTGATTTGTTTTATTCCTACCGAAACATGTCTTATTATATGCCCTTGGCTCCAATGACCATAATTGGCAATAGGCATCAATTTTTTATGAGCACGACTTGAAAGTGACTAGAAGTGATTATTATTGATAATTACGTGATTTTTTGTTCGCTTACTCTTATGAACGGCTTCAAGTAGATTGACCTTAAATGGCTGCCAATGGCTATTGATGAGATAATTGACAATTATTTATTTCGGCGTTGGTGAATGCATCTGGTTTCAACTGGCTATTATTGGTAATCAGCTACCACTTTATATATATATATATATGATAGATATGAGTACAAATATCAATAATGAGTAATGAAAACTGAGCTATTTCTGTTTATAAACTGGAATGACTTCAGGTGGCTATTGGCTATTAGAATATATTTCTGACCAGATTGGCTCAATGGCTACTAATGGCTGTTAGTCAGTATAATAGCAATTATCTGCTGTCTGAGTGTTTATGAATGAGAATGGCTTCAAGTGGCTACCATTGGCTATACGCACCTATTTTCGAATAATTTGGCTGCAAATGGCTACAAACCGCTATTAGTAGATAACTATAGACCATTCCATTTAGCGCTCTCTGGGCGGCACCATTTTGTTCGACAGCAGCGCCCTCCCCATACATCCGGGAAATTCAGCGGGTACGGCGGGGTAAAGCGAGAGACAGGGCACGCGCCCAACTCCGCTAGCAGACGACAAAACGGGAGGTTGCCATTCTCCATCTTTGGGCTGTATTGGCGTGCTGTCTCCATCTTTGGGCTGTATCGGCGGGAACTCTCGCTCGTGGCTGCCGTTGTGAAGTGGTTCACGTTCTTAGAATAGTTATGGGTACTCCAAAATCAGCCTAGAGCTCTCTGTTGTTCTACTCCGGTAAATGATCAACTGACATATCTTTTTTCCGTTACGTAAATAGCAGTTGAGTCAGCCGGCAGTACTACCCTCAACTACTGCGTGTATTGCGCCAGGAGAGCACGTTTTTATTTATTATTTCAGACATCCACTCATGGTCGGTAAAGGCCTACACCAGTACGAACTCTGTATAGTAAAAAAAGGTACAGCCACCGGATTCACTTTATGCCTTAGAGACCGGCCAGTCTGGCACAGTTTTCCCTATTTTTTTATTTATTTGCACGCAGATAACAGCGCAATTGGACTCTGTTAGTCTTTTTATCTAGCATAGTATATTACACGATAACTGGCATGCCAAAACCTGCGCATCTGCGCTTGAAATTTCCAAAATGACGCGATTTTAAACAGAGTATGTACGCCAGCCGGATGCTAGGTACTGCCAACACCACGTACTGCCCAGTCGGCGGAGCAGACGACATGCGGGTGAGAGAGGGAGGGCATTTTTTTTTTTCTCTTTTTACCCTCTCTGCTATGACCCTAATGGAACGGTCTATTGCTTGAGATATTTTTATATTGACGAAATGGAAGGCCTTTAAGTGGATAATGTTGGCTATTTGTATTTATTTCTGACTAGATAGAATTGAAATGGCTGCTCATGGATATTGATGAGATCATTAAACAAATATGTGCTATTTCGGTGCTTAAAAATGATTCAAGCGGCTATTATTGGCTTTTGCATCAAATTTTAGATAAATTTTATGGAAGTGGCAACAAATGGCTATTAGTGACTTGCGTTGATATTTATGGGCATTTTAGTGCTCACTAACTCGAATGACTTTAAGTGGCTATTGTTGGCTATTAGCATCTATTTCTGACCAGATTGGCTTCAAATGGCTAGCAATGGCTTTAGTGAGTATGATTGACAATTATGTGCTATTTCAGTGTTTATGGATGAAAATGGCCCGACACGCGGAGCGGCTCTGTTTACCAACAAGGCCGGAAGGCCGCGCATGCGCGGTAGCTATGTGGGCAAAAGCAGCCCGGCTGTCCGTGTTTTCGCCATTGCGCTCTATGGCGTGCGCTCGTTGTTGACGTTGTAGGGACGCTTGCATCTTTATTTGTGCGTCGTATTTCTTCACAACGTATGTCGTATGGTATGCCCGACTATTTGAGCTCGTTTCCCGAGCCTGAACGGTAGCGGTATCGAAACAAACTGTGCGTGGACGGTGTTGCCTACGAGGATCCGTACGCAGTAAACAAAGCCTGCTGGATTTCCGACGTAAAGTTGCTGCCTCGGAAGTCGACGTCTCAGGTCGTCGTTTATTTAGTTTTTTCGCCAAGCCAGTTCACGGCCGACACGGTGCAGGCGTACAAGTCTCTCGAGGTCTACGATTACATCGAGTCGGTTTTCGCACTGCCGGCGGGATCCGCAGACTGTGGGCCTGCGGAAGTGTCTGTATTCATTAGTTGATTAAATTCACAGAGCGTCTTCAAGTCAAGGTTTGATATTTTCATACCCTCATGACCACAAGGCATTACAACCAGTAAAGGTTTGTCCGTTCTGCAGTCTTGGCGGTAACAGGTTACAAGTAACGGCGTTACCAGGAACGTGTTACTTTTTTCAGTAACGTAGTAACCTACACGTTACGTTTTCGACACAGTAACGGGTAACGCACTTATGTTACTATTTCAAGTAACGTAGTTACGTTAGTCGTTACTACTTACCAAGTCTTAAAGAAATTTCACTTCAATTGTTTCCGTGTTTAAGGCGTCAAGCCATGTTTTTCTTTGCGTTTTTTCTCGTAAGTATTTAGGTGAAACCGTAAAAAGAGATTAAAGTAATTATGTTCAGTTTCTGCATGAACATAATGTTTCTTGATATATGACCTGTATCGTCAAAGCCGTGAAATGTGTTAAATCATAATTTTAAAAAAGTAACGCAGAAGTAACGTGCCTTACTTTTTATCGGTAGCGGTAACGCGTTCCTTTTATTTTTAGATAGCGTAGCTCAGTAACGCGTACCTTTTATTTGCAAGTAACGAGTAACATATTTCGTTACTTCTTTTTTTTGGTAACGCCTACAACACTGCCGTTCTGTCGCCGATTCCCTTCTGCTGGGTAGCACGGGCGTAGCGAGCCTCCGACGAGCGCTTGGCCGGGGCGTTGTGCGCGAACACCGTGGGAACGAAATCCGGGTGGTCTCGATCAGACAACGGTTTCCTTGCACATAAGCAAGCCTCGGGACGGAGATTGAAATGGAAGCCGCACTTGCCTCCAAGAAAGTGTGTGCCGCACAAACGGTCGTTCGTGCGAGGCGACCATTCTTTTCGATCCACGGATACTATCCACCTTCTATGCCTTTCAGAGTCTGCCGGGAACTTGTGGAAACTCATTCCGCTGCTTTTCTTGTACATTTCGGTGCAAATAACGGCAACACAGCTTCGCGGCAGGCTGAAATGCTATGACGCCCATGCGAAACGTGCGCGCTTTTGCCCACACCCCCCGGCTCCGGCGCGATCGCAGCGCCGCCGCAGCTCCGTGACGTCATGCCCGCGTGTCGGTGTATAACTGGCTATAAGCATTTATTTTTATTGCAGTGGCAAGATTTAGCTACAGATGGCTATGACAGACTAGTGTTGATAGTTATGAGCGATTTTTTGTTGTTTACCAACTGGAATGGCTTTAAGTGGCTATTGTTGGATATTAGCATACATTTCTGACCAGATGGCTTTAAATGGCTAGCAATGGTTATTAGTAAATATAATTGACAATTATGGGCTATTTCATTGTTTATGGATAAAAATGGCCACAAGTGGCTATTGCTTTCTAGAAGCATTTATTTTTATTGCAATGGCTTGATTTGGCTACAAATGGTTATTAGTGACTAGTGTTGATAGTTATTAGCGATTTTTGTGTTTACCAACAAGAATGGCTTTAAGTGGCTATTGTTGGCTTTCATCGTCTATTTCTGACCAAATTGACTTCAAATGGCTAGCAATGGCTATTGCTAGTATAATTGACAATTATGGGCTATTTCAGTGTATATAAATGAAAATGGCCAGAAGTGGCTATTACTGACTATAAGCATTTATTTTCATTGCAATGGCTTGATTTGGCTTCAAATGACAATAATGACTACTGTTGATAGTTGTGAGCGATTTTTGTGTTTGCAAAATGGATTGGCTTTAAGTGGCTATTGTTGGCTTTTATCATCTATTTCTGACCAGATTGGCTTCAAATGGCTAGAAATGGCTATTAGTGAGTATAATTGACAATTACGTGTAATTTTAGTGTTTTTGGATGAAACTGGCTACAAGTGGCTATTACTGGCTATAAGTATTTAGATTGGCTTAAAATTGCTACAAATGGCTAGTAGTGACTAGTGTTGATATTTATAAGCAGGTTTTATGTTTACTAACTGGGATGGCTTTTAGTGGCTATTGTTGGCTATTAGCATCTATTTCTGGCCAGATTTGCCTCAAATGGCTTGCAATGGCTATTAGTGAGTATAATTGACAATTCTGTGGTATTTCACTGTTTATGGACGAAACTGGCTTCAAGTAACTATTATTGGCTATAAGCCTTTATTTTTTATTAAATTGGCTTGAAACAGCTACAAACACCTATTAGTGGCTAGTCTTGATAGTTATGAGCAATTTTAGTGTTTACAAACCGGACTGGCTTTTATTAGCTGTTGTTGGCTATTATCATTCAATTTTGACCAGATTGTGTTCAATGGGCTAGCAATGGCAATAGCATATATAATTGTGGATATTCATGAATAGCCATTCATAGCCATTCAATGGATATTCATAGATAGCCATTCATAGTCATTCAAGGGATATTCATGAATAGCCATTCATAGCCATTTGAAGCCAGTCTGTAAAAAATGAATGGAAATAGGCAAAACTAGCCACATGAAGCCATTTCAGTTTGTGGACAAAGAAATAGCTGTTAATTATAAATACTACTCACTTTAAGCCATTTGTAGCCAATTCAAGCTGCCCAGGTCAGGAACAGATGATTATAGCCAATAATAGCCAATTCAAGCAACCAAGGCAAGAATAGATGCCTATAGCCAATGATATACAGTTGAAGTCATTCAAATCTATACACACTCCAATTGCATAAATTGTAAATAATAGTTGCTGCTACTCACATATAGCCATTTCAAGCCAATCTAATAAAAATAGATGCTAATAGCCAACGACAGCCACTTGAAGTCATTTTCAGTCATAATCACCGAAATAACATAGAATTGTCAACTATATGCACGAATAGCCATTCATAGCTTTTTGAAGCCAGTCTGGTAAATAATAGATGGTAATAGCCGAAACTAGCCACATGAAACCATTTCAGTTTCTAGACAAAGAAATAGCTGCTAATTATAAATACAAGTCACTTTAAGCCATTTGTGGCCAATTCAAGCCGGCCAGGTCAGGAACAGATGATTATAGCCAATAATAGCCAATCCAAACCAACCAAGTCAAGAATAGATGCCTATAGCCAATATTAGCCAGTTGAAGTCATTCAAATCTATACACACTCCAATTGCATAAATTGCCAATAATAGTCGCTGATAGACATCTATAGCCATTTCAAGCCGATTTGGCCGAGAACTGCCCAGAGCCAAATATAGTAGACACTTGAATCCCTTCATATTCAAAACATCATGAATACTGTCACTAAATGTCAATAATGTTCATTCTGAAGCGATTTAAGGTGATATTGTTAAATGATATGCTATTGCTACCAATAGCCACTTGAAGCCTTTTTCATTCATAAGTATAGAATAGCAGAATATTGCGACCAATAAGCACTAATAGCCATTTTTTGGCAATTCGAGCCAGCCAGGTCAATAAAAGATGCCTATAGCCAATAATAGCCATTGGAAGCCAACTCAGCTTGCATAAAATCAAATAAATCGAAATAGAGGCTGATTATCATTGATTGTCACTAGAAGTCATTTGGACCCCGAATCTGCCATATAATTTATAAACATGATAATATCGCCAATAATAGCCATATGATGCCAAATCAGTCTGCACACAATCAGGTAATTCGAAATAGTGACTAATAGCCTTTGATAGTCACTAGAAGTCACTTAGACCCCGAATCTGCCATATAAATAAAAAATATGATTGTATAGCCAATAGTAGCCATTGGAAGTCAACTGAGCCTGCATAAAATCAAATAAGTCGAATTAGTGACTGATAGTGATTGATAGTCACTAGAAGTCATTTGGACCCCAAGTCGGCCTTATAATTTATAAACATAATCATATAGCCAATAATAGCCATATTAGGGCAACTCAGTCTGCCCACAATCAGGTAAGTTGAAATAGTGACTAATAGCCATTGATAGTCACTAGAAGTCATTTGAACCACGAATCTGCCATATAAATAAAAAATATGATTGTATAGCCAATATAGCCATTGGAAGCCAACTCAGCCCGCACACAATTATATAACTCAAAATTGTGACCAATAGTCATTAATAGTCAGTATAAGTGATTTCAACTCCGAATCTGCTGTATAATTTATAAATATAATCATATAGCCGATAATAGCCATATGAAGCCAACTCAGTCTTCACACAATCAAATAACTCGAAATAGGGACCGATAATCATGGAGAATCACTAGAAGTCATTTGGACCTAAATCTGCCATATAATTATAAATATGAATGTATAGCCAATAGTAGTCATTGGAAACCAACTCAGTCTGCACACAACAAATAAGTCGAAATAGTGACTGATGGTGATTGATAGTCACGGAAGTCATTTGGACCCCAAATCTGCCATATAACTTATAAACATGATCACATAGCCAATAATAGCCATATGAAGCCAACTCAGTGTGCACACAATCAAATAACTCAAAATAGAGGCCAAAAGTCATTAAAAGTAACTAAAGACATTGGAACTACATATCTGCCATGCCAAATTTTGATCAAAAAGCCAAAATTAGCCATTGAAAGCCAACTCAGTCCGCGCGCAATCAAATAACTCAAAATAGTTACAAATAGTCATTGATAGTCATTAAAAGTCATTTGGAACCAAAATCCGCCATATAATTAGGAAATAAAATCAAATATCAAATAATAGTCATTAAAATGCAATCTGAGACATAACCTTACAAATTTCCCGAAATGGTCACTAATTGTCATTAAAGTCTTTCAAAAGTGGAACTACCTAATAAACAACTGCTTGGTCTATATGCCCCGAAATAGCTTAGGATATTGGTCCAGAGCCATTGATAGCCCTTGGAAGGCAATCTAGTTTATACTCGTCTAAATAGCATAAGTACAATCCAATAGTCATTGCAGTCATTAGAGGCTAACCAGGCCCCCAAAACGACAGGTAATACTGAACCGGACACTATTTCTACTTCCTTATAAATACTGGCTCTTCGTTAAACAGCCAGTGTAGCATTTACTGGCTGTAATTCCTATCTCGTGTAGCACTTCCAGCCTCATTGGAAGTGAATCTCATATAATTTAAAATAATAACCCATGGAGCAATTACAAATTTGAATTGCTGTGCTTTATTTATAACTGCAAAGAGCCAGTCACTACAGCTAGTAACAGCCATGGCCTTTAGGGTGGTCCATAAATTGTCAACTTTCTAAAAAGTGACTAATTGACCGTAGGTCATTTGTACCAGGTGTAATACATAGGTTCATATAATCTAAATACTTACTGCTAATATGAAGCGCACCTCATTATTAGAAATACCGTGTATCAGCTCTTGCTCAATAGAAATCGGCACACCAATTTGCCATATATTCACAACTCCTGACAGTGTGAAGAAAGAAAATAGTGTAGTGAATGATTGTCATCCTTTTATTTTCGAGCTCATAGCTTACCATCCCACACCGAGAGATGGCAGCATTTCTGTGTCTCCCGACAAACCCATGTATTTTGGCTCCAGCTTCCAGTATTGGTAGTCAATGGTATTTGATGTGATTGTGCCTCGCTCTTGGCATTCTGTACTCTCACCTCCTCCTCCTCCGTACCCTCCCCTCCTCCTCTACCCTATCGTCCTCCTCCTAACCTTACCCTCCTCCCACAGCTTCCCCGCTAAATTTAGCTGAAAAATTGATGCCACGTGACCTCAACACCACTTCTATTTCTCCGCGGAATTTAGCGGGGAAAATGACGTCACATGACTTCGTGTCACGACTCACGTCACCTATGAACAAATTCAGTTTCTCCGACAGATTGAGCGAGAAAACTGACGTCACGTGACCTAAACACCAATTCAATTCCCCGCTAAATTTAGCGGGGAAACTGTATGGTGTGTAGGTCTGTGACGTCCCATAATGCAACACTGCGTATTCAGTTTCCCCGCTAAATTTAGCGGTAAAACTGTCGTCACATGACCTCAACACCAATTTTATTTCCCAGCTATATATTGCGGGGAAACTGTGACGTCCCATAATGCAGCGCGCAATTACGCCGACGGCGAGGGCGACGCCGACGCCGCTCAACGCGGAAACGGGCGATGCTGCTCACACCGAAATCTCTGTTCCGATTGTGTTGATGGGAAACCCATGCAGCTTCGTTATGACACGTAGAACACTTGTGAGTTTTGCGCACCCAGCTTCAGCACCTCTCCTTCGCCCCTCCCTCTCCCATTTCTTTTAAGCATGGAATGTTTCTGAAATCTGCCCCCAACCCCAAAATTTTATCCGCTAAATATAGCGGGAAAATTCACGTCTTGTGACCTAGACCAATCCAGTTTCCCCGCTAAATTTGGCGGGGTTAATCGACGCCACGAGACCTGATGCCACGTACCCTACAAAAGCATTCAGTTTCCCCGCTAAATTTAGCGGGAAAATATACGTCCCCTGACACACCGAATCAAATAGAAATGAACGACGCGGAGGCCGCAGGCGTGCACGTGATCGCGAGAATTTCGCCGTATCCACTGACAGTTTAAGAAACGCAGGGCATGACGAGCCCGCGATCATTTTATTATCGTTCCACAGCCAGTGAGACTGCGCCTTTGGGTGATGAAAAACGTCCAAGAAGAAATCAGAAAGTGAAAAAAGCGTGAACATACTAAGCCACGCCCTGCGTTTCTTAAACTGTCAGTGACTATCGTGTGAATGTAAAAGAGTGCTAAAATAATAAAAAAGAGTCGCTGAAAAACCACTAGTGTTGGTTGTCTATGTTGGTTGTCCTCACACACAAAACTTTTGCCTTATAAAACACTGATTCGTTTGTTGATAGAGTATGCATGCGAAATCTGGGATCCTCATATTCTTCAAGATGTGTTAAAGCTAGAAATGTTCCAACAACTTGCTTTGCGTTTTATTTTTGTCCAAATATCGTTGACTGGATTCATCTAAGGCACTGTATGCGGAGGGCAAGTTCGTCTGCTTTTTGCGCAAGGGGTAGCAGTGGCGTCGGAACGCCGAGCCCTGATTGGCTGATCGCGACCCCCTATCTGAGCGTCGTCTGCTCCTTTGCAACGTCGTCTGCTCGCAAGGTCGTCTGCGTCTGTCTTACCTTTCCTGCGACTTTCGGAAGTGCAGGTCTTTACGAGCGAGCTCGACGTCTCCTTTCAGAGAGGGCAGACGAAATAACTCGAGCGGTACGTTGTTTTTGTCTAACAACTAGCAGACGCGCATCAAGGAGAGAAGTCAAAGGACTCACTGGCGAGGTGTCCCGAGGCGCCGAGGTTTGTCTGCTAAGAACAGAGAGGTGAAGGTGGTTAATGTCCGCAAGTTCCTCCCCAAACACGCTTTCTCTCCTTTCGTGTGCGGCGAGACTCCTCACTCATTAACGGCGTCGGCGGGTTGCTGCTTTACGTCTGCTAGTCAAAGCGATGGCTGCTTTACCTTTCCCGCGTCTGTCGGAGATTCGCCGCTTTTTCACCTGCGAGAACGCGGCCTTCGAAAAAGGCGAAAGGAAATGCCTTGAAGCATACGTCCTTTCTTTTGAGGTGAAAGATTTCACTCTAGTTGCGAATGTCCAGGCGTCGTTTAAGAATTGTAGCTACGCGGTAAAGATGACGCTCTCCGATAAAGGTGACATTTTAGAGAGTCACTGTGAGCGCCCTCGCGGGGCCGCAAAGCGCAGCCACATGGTGGCTACCGCACTTTACGCGGCTCTAAATGGACTGTCCAAGACGGACCCTCCACAGCAGTGGCTGCAACGCCCCAAGAGCAGCATGCCGCGGAAGGTCGCTCGCTTAGGTAAGAAGTAAACACCGTGTTCATCGCTACGTTAAAACGTTTAGTTGCACGAGTTTCGTGAATGGTACCTGGCGTTTAATGAGTTGTTCAAAGATAATCAGCTAAAGACAGATGACAGCCGATGTAGTGACTGTAAATAAACAAATGCGACTGTGCGATCGGTACTGTGAGCACATCATAGCCCAAAAGTGCTCCATCGCTGCTTGTTGTCACAACTTTCTCGCTCGACTAGAAGGTTGTTGTCAGTTAGCGTATTGGGGTATCTATGTGTGGCGTAAACCCAAGTGGCAAAAGTTTGAAAACCTGTGCTAATCTGTGGAAGAGAATCCGAGCAAGATCGATCGAGCTACCCGAGCGGCGTCGAACGTATCGCGGAAGTTATGTCGTAGACTCGTTGACACCAAGAAGTAATTATTGTTATAATGCAATTAAATGCAAAAGTACAAGCGAGCTGGACAAGAATGGCTAAAATAATCCTTGGAGAAGGGGAACAAGAGGGACAAAGGTTCAACACAAATCTTTTTCGAAGGCCGCGTTCTCGTCGGTGAAAAAGCGGTGAATCTCCGACAGACGCAGGAAAGGTAAAGAAACCATCGCTTTGACTAGAAGACGTAAAGCCGCAACCCGCCGACGCCGTTAAAGAGTGGGGAGTCTCGCCGCACACGAATGGAGAGAAAAAGTATTAGGGGGGGGGGGGGGGGGGGGGGAACTTGCGGACACTAACCACCCTCACCTCTCGGTTCTTAGCAAACAAACCTCGGCGCCTCGGGACACCTCGCCAGTGAGTCCTTTGACTTCCATCCTTGATGCGCGTCTGCTAGTTGTTAGACGAAAGCAATGTACCGCTCGAGTTATTTCGTCTGCCCTCTCTGAAAGGCAAAGTCGAGCTCGCTCGTAACCTGCACTTCCGAAAGTCGTAGGAACGGTAAAACAGACGCAGACGACGTTGCAAAGGAGCAGACGACGCTCAGATAGGGGGTCGCGATTAGCCAATGAGGGCTCGGCGTTCCGACGTCACCGCTACCCCTGTGCAAGAAGCAGACGAACTTGCCCTCTGCATTCAAAAGCCAACATTTCGCTACTTAAGATGAGGCGTAAAGAAAAAAAAGATTGAAATTTCCATATATGAGTATCAATGACTTATTGCAAATAGACAAAACAGCTTACCTAGTTCCTGACCGAATCGAGAATAACTCGGAACAAGCACAGCCCGGTTCTTCAAGGACTGTTTCAAATACTTGTTTTTTCCACAAACCACAAGTGACTGGAATTTTCTTTCGGAGCAAGCTGTGGTATGCCAATCACTTGAAGCTTTTTCTTCTTATATTGCATCTTGCAAAATGCGAAATATTTTTTTTTCTTTTTATTGTGTGTATTGTTTTCCGTCAACGCATTCTAACCCATGGCGGATCTCATTTTATTTGTTACTGTCAAAGCATTTTTTGTGTGATTATTTAGTAATATCTTTTATAGTACCTTTTCAAGTGTGTGCTGCTCTTGTTGTTGTTGCTTTCTATGTACACTTGTATGTATACCCACCCCATCATAGCCTCAACCGAGACAGATAGTACTTTGAAATACATAAATGAATAAGAACGACGTCCAAGAGAACGACATTAAAGACGACGTCTAGGACGACCTCTGGGAAGTCCTGTAGGGCGATCTCAAGGACCTCTAGGGCGACGCCTAGGACTACGTCTAGAGCGCCCTCTAGGGCGATTTGAAGGACGACCTCTAGGACGACGTCGAGGATAATGTCCTAAAAGACGGCGTCAAAGACGACGTTTATGACGACCTCTAGGACGACGTCCAATAGAATGATGTCATGGACGACGTCTAGGTTGACCTCCGGGAAGACCTCTAGGACGACGTCGAGGACGACATCAAGGTCGGCAGGTATTTCGAAGAGGGTGCGAATGTGAAGGAATGTGAGAATGTAAGTAAAAATGGTCTACTGCGCATACCTACTGCGCATTAGGAGGCCAGAAAGTCGAAGAAATCTGGGGAGGGTAGTAGCTAAAGGATACTATCGCATGAAAACACCGCCGAAATCCGATTAGCTCCGGGCTTTCAGGATCCCTGCCAAGCACGCGCGCTCGTGCAGTGCAATAAGCACTGTTCAGGGCCACCTGCTCGCGCTTGTAGCATCTGCTGCGTCTGGACTTAACCTGAAACGAAATTAGACAGGCCACATTTATCACATTTATTTGCAGGAGATAAGTCTAGAGGTGAACATATAGAAATTCATTCCCGGCTTGTGCAAACTAGCTTTCTGTATGTTCAAAGCGTGCTACGAACTGAATGCGCAGTCACCCTCGGGATTCTTCGTGTGTTCGTCGGACGTCTCCGAATCTTCGAGAGTGACGCAGTTTCAAAGTCCAAGACCTGGCTAATATGATAGCTATAATTATATGGAGTTAGTTTGCTGCGAGAGGTTCATCGGCGATGACACTCTTAGCCCACAAATCCATTCTCTTCTGTCTGTTGTCCGGTATTCCAGCGCTGGTTAGCAAAGAAGACCTGAAACACACACATGTATACAAACATGCGGAATCGGTGTACCAGATGGGAACGTTTTGTGATGTGTTACCTGGACTTTCCACTGACGGCCACCCTCCTCCAAGCTCTCACATGTGGGACCCGTTGAGTATGCTCAAAGCGGGTGGCCTTTTCTTCCCTATTGCAGGATTCGCAATCGCAAGCAGAATTACAGCGACGAGTGGTTGAGCGGCGTAGTACAAAGAATGAATATTCCGAACAATTTCTGCGGATTATGTTTGTAAGGCGTGAACCACTGAGCCCCATTGGGGTTTACTGGCATGTCGTATGAGCTAAAAATGCACTCGACAGTAAAATGTTTTTGTCAATTCAGATTTATCCGATAAACTCTGATTTTCGAAGTCACGACGACCGAAAAGCAAGACGGTATGCTTTACATACATCTGGTCAATGCGCAGGGTCAGCACTCCATCTGGTCAATCGCACTCTCCGGGCGATTGACAAGAAAGGAGGGGTGCTTATCTCGTCAAGGTTCGCTAAGAACAGCGGGTCAACGGATTTCTCGGCCACAACAGAGGTTCCTAAGTTCCATAGATTAGACAGTATACCATTTGTGCTTACAACAGGGGTTAAAAGCTAATGTGTTTTTTCATCCTTTTTTTTTTGGGGGGGGGGGGAGAGGGGGGAGCGGCTAAAGTTATTATACTGCCCCCATCGTCTCGCACTGCCAAGACACTTTTCTGTTAGAAAGATACAAACAAATATAAAGGGGCTGCAGTGAGCTACGCTAAAGCGTTAATGATTTTGAGGAATCGACAGCGAAGAAATCGTTTTTCGAAAGTTTTATCGTTTAAAAGACCGACTTTGTAAGAGCGATGGCAAAGGCGCCTTAAAGGAGCTGTGCAACGATATTCAATTGGAATGTTTTTCTCTCTACATGAGCTTACTGACACACCTGGGACTCAAGGATACTCACACGCAACGCCACTGGCCAAGAAACTCCTTTGTTGCGGTGTAATTTCAAGGTCAAAAGCGATCATTTTCATTCAATCTCTCCTTTGCAAAATTTGATGACGTAACTCGGGGATCGCAGTACACCCAAGTGACGATATTTGAATGCGGTTCATAGATTGGACCCGAGCATTGCGTGGGCACTCGACTTGGGCTCGTGATAATTGCTAGCCCGAGAAGCATTCGGGTAGTGACCTGTGTCCAATCGCTGCAACGACGACAACAGCCGAGCCATAACAATGTCTGGAACTCAGCGCGTGTCCTGCGCTTTGCCAACCCCAGCGCGTGGCTATGATCAACACTGGCGGCACATAATCGGCTCCAGATCACGTGGCCGCTTGTTCTGGCTGCGAGTTGAGGGGGTGAACGCTGCTCGTTTTTCTTTAATTTTTTTCTGGGACTTCTATTGCGTGGGGGGAAAAACGAACGCGTGTTTCATAGGTCATTAACGTTAGGGATCCGTTTTAAGCGGTATTTGCGCAGAGTACAAAAATTGTTGCGTTGCTCCTTTAAAAATTGCACATCAAAACTTTCATGTCCAGCCTGAAGAGACCTCGTATATAATACCATGAATACACTGTTAACAGCTGGTACTACAAATGGACGAGTAGGTAAACCTGACATCACTGCTTTTTTTTTTTTTTTCTTATTTCAGAAATTTTGAATTTTAGGATATTAGGAATTTAACAGAAACAAAATCAGATAAACACGAAGTTCGCTATAAAAAAATAGACTCCAAAAAACACCCTTGGGATTTCGCCAAAACTTAACCTTGAGAAAACGGAATCCTAGGTAATAACAATTATATTAAAGTTTGGTTGACTGTTCTGCCTTCACCACGAGTTGTCGTTCTCCGATGGCATGTTGATGCTGTCAGGTGAGCTTTTACCGCAACCGGTGAGTCTTATTGTTACGAAGTCGCAATTAAAGCAACCTAAGAGCATGTTCAGAAACTGTAACTATCCTGACAAGTTTTCTTCTCTTTTTTTTTTTTTTTTTTTTTTGTGGTATCTAAAGGGAGATTGAAGCGGTTGTGTATAATAAGAAAAAACACCTAAATCGTCTTCATTTGACCTCCCGTATCACGAATATCGCTATTATTTTTGAGCTTGGTGCACGGAGGCTGCAGAAATTAATTTCTAAAGAACCGCTAAAGCCTCTCCTTCCCGGGACATGACGTAATATTAGGAGTTTTCGGAATATCCGCTCTCGCGCATCATCGGCGTCTGTCAAAGCTATGCACGCGCACTCTTGCTGTTCTTAAAGGAGCGATGCAACAATTTTTGTACTTTGCGCAAATACCGCTTAGAACAGATCCCTGACGTTAATGACCTATGAAACACGCGTTCGTTTTTCACTTCACGCAACAGAAGTCCCAGAAAAAAATTAAAGAAAAACGAGCAGCGTTCACCCCCTCAACTCGCAGCCAGAACAAGCGGCCACGCGATCTGGAGCCGATTATATGCCGCCAATGTTGATCATAGCCACACGCTGGGGTTGGCAAGGCACAGGACACGCGCTGAGTTCCAGACATTGTTATGGCTCGGCTACTGTCGTCGTTGCAGCGATTGGACGCGGGCCACTACCCGAATGCTTCTCGAGCTAGTAATTATCACGAGCCCAAATCGAGTGCCCACGCAGGGCTCGGGTCCAATCTATGAACCGCATTCAAATATCGTCACTTGGGTGTTCTGCGATCCCCGAGTTACGTCATCAAATTTTGCAAAGGAGAGATTAAACAAAAATAATTGCTTTTGTCCTTGAAATTTCACCGCAACAGAGGAGTTTCTTGGCCAGTGGCGCTGCGTGCGAGTATCCTTGAGTCCCACTAGTGCCAGTAAGCTCGTGTATAGTGAAAAACATTCCAACTGAATATCGTTGCACAGCTCCTTTAAGAAGGTCAAAAAGAGACGTCACGACTGGTGTCAGTGCGGGAAAATATACCTGGCAAACATGCAACTGTGCGTGCCACCCACACGAGCGACACGCGCTTGGCGGCCCAAAGATCCTAGTATGACGTCACGACCTGTCGGAGGTTTTCGCGTTTTCTCGCCTTTAGTTGCATCTCTGGGGAAACCGAACGTTATATTAATAATCCCGGGATGAAAATACGCAATAATGTACCTCAAACTTTTTTTTTATACGTTTTAGCTTTTTTGTTTTTTTTTTAATAATTATTATGACATGTTTTTTCTCAAAACATTTGACATGATGATGCGAGCGTGTCACCCTGATCGGTGTTTCGTGCGTGCACGCGCACGTAGCATGCGCTTGAATGCGCTTTTGACAGGCTTTCAATCTTGTACGTACTTTTCACCGCAAGAGGACACACGGAGGAAAAATAAGGGAGCAAACAATGTCAATCACATTGGTTGTCAGTGACAAATTCACTCTTCTTGGTATATGCGCAGAATGCTACGTGCCGGAGCCACAGGTGCAAGCTTATGGATTTGCAGTGTGGTTTCATTGCAAGAGCACTTGCGCAGAGAGTCTTTTAAGATTGTGTATAACGCCTTACGTGGCATTCACTGTTAGGCAGCGTAGCTTTCTCGGTCGGTTTCCGTAGTGTACGAGCAGTTCCAGTAAAGAGAAGCCAAGCCACATTCCCAGGTAGCCACCGATGTAGCCAAATATCTCGATTGCCTGTGAACGACATACCATATTGTTGTCCCTCGCACTTCAAATACATCCTGCTGTTACACATAAATACAGAAAACTATTTTATCCATTTTAGATATTAAGATTGGTCTATATTTCTTTTTGCACGAGTTAACATAAATTAGCATTACAATTACGCCACCATTTAAAACGGTTAAGCCGAGGGCGCAACATTTATGTGGGATTAATGGTTGCTGTGCGTAACAATAAGGTTTCAGCAATTTAATAAGGGTTTAAAGGCTTTTAGAACATTCAGAAAGCACGCAAAAAGCGACATCAATAAATAAAATATACGCAAACGTTTAAGTAGAATAATTTAAAAAAAAAAACGCAAACAAAGCTTACAAAAAAAAAAAAAAGAACGAAAGTAAGATTATAACGTATATGCGCAATCGCATGCTCGGTATGGTTTATTATATCTACCCATGACTTCGAGTATATTACACAGTAATAGCATTTAATTGTTTGCGTGAAATATCGCCCGCTTGACATACTCTTAAAAATATACGTTAAAAATAGCGGAATATAGGCGCAAATTAAGGACAGGTATAAAAACTGCATATGTATTTTGTGAAAGGAATGTATGCTAATAATCTGGTTGGGGAAAGCACACACACACACACACACACACACACGCGCGCGCGCGCGCGCGCGCACACACACATACACGCACATGCACACGCGCGCGCGGTCTTAACTGCAGTTGTATTTTTTATTCACCAGTGAACGCTCAGAAAAAAGGACCGTAATGAGAAAGACATGCCCCTGTAATACCCGAAGGACATTTTACCTGTCTGAAAAGCTACAAGGTGAACAAACCCAGAGTGTTTGAGATTTTGCGGTGGCACATTATACATCGTTTCAGTTTAAGTCCAGACGCAGGCGACGCTACGAGCTGAGGGAACCATTCAGACAGCGTCAAAATCGCACCATCATGGTGCTCGTCATGTTTGTGAACGCGTTTTATCATCGCTCAACCAATCATAAGCAATAATGTCCAAGTGACTTGCGTTTTTTACGCTGCTTGACTGGTTTCATTCGCCTGCAGCGTCGGCTGTGTACGAACTTAAACTGAAACAAAGTATAGTTCTGCCCGATTTTGTCCCCCATTTTGGAATTTAAATTATATATAAATTTCTTTGTTTGCGACCAAGTACTTTTAAGTTTCCTCGTTGTGATTTTAGATTAAGTTAGCTCAGGAAAAACTGGCTTAAGCATTTAGGTCTAAAAACCATTGTCATGGATGGGCTGCATATTTTTTTATTGAATGTTTCAATGATATTGAGGGTATAAAGATTTCTCAGCTTTCCTGTTCAAAAAGCAAATGCGTAAATATTTCAACCTCTTTTCCCATTGTATTGCTAGGCTGCACCAAGCAAGCATATACAGTAAATATTGGCTGCACTGGTGCCCACCGTCAGTATCACTGGCATATATTATTTGCAGTCAGACATTGTCAGACACCTCAAAAGGCGCACTTACATTTAACGTTGGCTTCTCTGTAAGGCGTTCCAGGTCATCCGTAGCAAATTTCAGAACGATTCCGTACGTTTGCCTAGAAAGACAGAAAGTCGGTTTACCGATCATACCTTACGGATTGAGTGTGAACTTGATACAACCTAGTTACCCTATGTTTAATAATTAGTGAGCCTTCCGGCGAAGGTTCGAGTTTTCCCACGTGAATTACGATTTAGGACTTCTGTACGTAATCCCCCGTGATGCAAGCTTCTTCTAGTGGTGCTCCAGTGTTGCCAACCCGTGGAGAAAAAAAAACAATTTGTCTCGATCCTCACACCGCTCACACATCGCGTCCATGACGGCGTCGTCACTGTGGAAATGTACTTTCGGGTATTCTTTGAGTGCAGGAAACATGTGAAAGTCTGACTGTGCCGATTCCGGCGAGTGTGGTGGGTGGGGTAACAGGTCAAAGCCCCATGCATGAATCTGATGCAAGGAGGCGCGGGCTGTGTGACAGCGCGCATTGTGTTGGAGCCAAAATTACGCTACGTTCCAATTTTCTCGTCTGACGGTCCGCAATTCACGCAAGAGGGTGCAAGAGGGTTGGGCCAGAAACTGACCAAACTTCGTTCTAATGCGCCAGCTCATTCCCCGGCAGGCTCACTATTTCTCAAACGTTCCCGTATACCTTGGCAGACATCATACTTACTCCTTAGATCCGTTTGGCTTCTGAAACATACCACCCAAAATCCAGTTAATGACTGATGGTGGAATTCGTGGAGCTCGTTCGCCAAACTCACCTGCACGTTCTGAATGGACGTTACACGGCTGTCGTACGTGATGTCCCTGAGAGAAACGCAGCATGGTTATCACATCGGAAACGCGGCATTGTTATCACATTAGAACTGTATCAAGGTTGCGGCGGTAGTTCTCCAAAATTAAGCGTCTGGACGCAATATTGTGCTGCGTCCATGCTTGAGACTTAAATTAATTGTCAGGTATGCGAAGGAAGAAAACGCGAGCCACCAAGAACTAGATCATATACACGCAGAAACGAGACAACAGCACTCGTCTGTTGTACCTCAAATATCGCGGTTTGAAATTTAGTGCTTTGTTTGTTTGTTTGTTTTTTGTATCGAACGCGTCTGAAATTAAATCGAATTGAATGGTTACCTCACTAGGTTACAACTTTATGTGTCCACAATGTGCAGCATTTATATTTGAGTCAGCACTGACAGAATGAGAACTGCGGGACGTGTCTTTCGAACCTTCCGACCTCCAGCGTGCTCCCCTTGCCTTCCGCCGTGCTTTGGCTGCGCGCTGGAGGTGCACGAAACGCCGAAGCGTTGTCGAAGGTAAGAAGCTCGCGAAGTTCCTCCCTGCCCTTCTCACCTCGTCAGCGAGTATAACGTGTTTAGATGTTGTAGTATTTGAAGCAAGAAAGTTTACGTTACAGGAGGAGAAACAAAAACAGCATGTTTAAGGTGAGAGTCATGTGATCGTAACTTTAATATTATATACTAAAAAGCATAATTTTCTCTAGTTTTGACCAATTTTCTGGTACATCCCGTGGAATGAAAAGTTTTCAAGGAAATATCAAAATTCTGATTGATTTGTGTTCTATGATACCCAGGCAAGTACAGCCCTTGAGAACATTATGACCTTTTGTCAAGAAAAACCAAAAGCAACATATTTGTGAATGTAGCAAAAAAAAAATTGTTAGAGCCATAGGCATCCAAATGTTTAATTACTGCTTACTGATAGTCTGCAAGTGTCACCTAAAATATTCGCGGGGAACATTGCGATGTTTGTTGTTCTGCTGAAATTTTAATTTTAGTGCGTGCGCCGAGGCGTCGATGTCCCAGAAAGTTGGCGATGTTCATTTACCCATAAATTATCATTTATCGATCGCAGTCCAAGAATTTATATTTTATTAGCACGTGGCTTTATTGTTTATTTTATTTATAATATACGCATACACAACCCGACGGAACAATATCGACAAAAAGCACCTATCAACAATGTAGTAATTCGAAATTTGAACAACATGTAAATACAATGTCTGACCCAATCCTCTCGTGAACTCGGAAGTTTTGTTCAAAAAGTTCAACGACTGATGAAAATTACCTCCGCCAGTTGAAGAACTTACGTTTGATATCTTATCTGAGGAAACGTGATATAAGTTTACAACTTGATTACACCATAAAACAATCTTAGTTAAAATGAAAGTTAACCATATTGTTTATGACAATCGTACTAGAAAAGCAATCTAATTTTAAAGGCACTCGAAATTATGTCAAAAACGCAAAAGCAAAGATTTACAAAAAAAATATATATATATATAAAACGCAGATGTTTACGTCACAGATACGTCACAAGATATGTCTATACAGACAACATATGCAAATTCGTTTCGAAATTTTTTTTTTTTTTCCTTTTTGTGCTTTGAGTTTTGTTTGAAATAGTACAGAAAATTAAAGACGGTATATTTGTGTGAACCTTCAAACGAGTATGTAAGAAGGCGAACTTGTGGATTGAACTAAAATGTAAGGGAACTCATTCTGCGAGGGCGACCGTCGCGCGTTTTACCAGCTACGGTTCTTTCTATTCAAATCATGCTGTGGTAACTTTCTGGACAATACATCACGCGATGCTTCCAGACTCTACTGGAAGGTTCCAGAAGAGCAGCGAAGGTAGGGCTGTCCGGGTTCGAACCCCGTGCTTTCAGCCGCAATACATAGCATTTCTAGGGCTAGCTCTTGGCGATCTGGTGTCCTTAGATGTAGCTTCGCTGACGTGCGCATTCTCACGCACGTGACGTCACGTGAATCTGATGTTATGCTGCTACGTGACGCGACCTCAAGTGACGTCACGTGGTCACGTGACACCATGGCGTTACGTGGCACCGTGTTATCACGTGACCTGATGTCACGTGGTCGCCTCGAGTCACGTGATACCATGACGTCGCCTGGCACCATGAGATTACAAAGCAGCGACGCCACCTGACATTATAACGTCGTGATATCCGTGACGTCAGGTTACACCATGCACATTCATGCAGTGCGTTCGCTTGTTAAATGTATCTACGGTGCGATCCTTACTTGCAGGCTGCTTTACAGCGATCCATGCATTTTTCGAGTATCTTGTTCTCAAATACTGTGTCCCAACATTTGGCTGGAAAGAAATGTTCGTGTATGTCATTCTCAATTAATAGGTGATTTATGAATATAAAGGATTCATTACAAAAATGTAAATATTAATATGGAACAGAAATAAATGCACGATACAAGACAGTCATTGTTAGGACATGAGGCTAAATAATAACAACAGTTGCAAAGGTCATGAATCACGTTTCATTAATTGAAATTAGATGTACAATATTCTGTAAACTATAGCTTGTAATCTAAATACAACTTTCCTTTTATGGTGACTTTCTCCAGCAATAATTCCCCATTTGGCCATCATAGAACATTTCCAAAACTTCAGCCTTCGCTAACCGCTTTAGTAAACGCTCAGCGCGTTTTGCTGAATGCATAGGTCTAAAGGGTGATTTCAAATAAGATCGAACAGGGGGTGGCTGGTCGACCTTTTTAATTTGCTTCATAATTTTATATGTTGTTTCCCGATGCCCAAAATAAACAAAATCAGAATTATTTTCACCCAGAAAAAAAAAAATTTCAAACGCAAAAAATGGTATATCACGTAGGGGTGGAAAGTTGCATTTGCTTGCATAGCCGGAGGGGGCAACTTTGGTGATTAATAACTAATGTTATACTTCTTAGGTGAGTTTAATAATGTTTTAGTACAATCTATATGTACTTATCAATAAAAAAAATGTTGTTATTTTTTAGTATGTTTTAAAAAATAAATAAAAAAACATCGATTTCGGCTCCTTGACCGTTTTTCCTCCAACTTTGCAGGCCTGTATCTTTGGAAATAATTTAGTGAGAAACGTCATATTTTAAGTATATACACCACTTATAAATGGAAGTACATTCACTAAACTTCAAATTTATTTAAGCGCGGGTTGGGGAAATTTTGGCAAGCAATCACGAGACAAGCACCGAAATAAATATATTTTAAGGGCGATTTAAAAAAAAATCCCGTTCTCGATTTTTTTCAAACTCTTACCAGTCATTCTACTCTATTTGGGGGTTACTATAGGTAAAAAACATGTTGCATTATATTGATGGTGTAATAGATAAAGCACCTCTACCGAGCCCCTTCCGCGAAGCTCGGCACGGTGTGCCCCCGTGGTGCGACGCAGTTATTGCGACTTCTTACTTTGAGAGAAAAGATTTTCTTTTTTTGTTATTCGAGTATAGCAAGTAATAGTTTTTCACATCTTTTGCACGTTATAATAAATTGCGCATTATATAGAATAAATTACACAACAGATACAGGGTGATTTCAGATATGATCGAAAAGAAGGTGGCTGGTCGACCTTTTTAATTTGCTTCATAATTGTATATGTTATTTAACGATGTCCGAAATAAAAAAAAAATGATTATTTTGGCAAGCAAACACGAGACAAGCACCAAAATAAAAATATTTTAAGTGCGACTTATCTTTACTCAGTCATTCAACTCTATCTAGCGGTTAATATTCATTAAAAACATGTTGCATCACACTGATGGTGCAATGGATACAGCTCCTCTACCGAGCCCCTTATCCGAAGCTCGGCACGGGGTGTCCCTGTGTTGCCACGCAATGATTGCAACTTGTTATTTTGTGAAAAGAGAGAGAATATATATATATATATATATATATATATATATATATATATATATATATATATATATATATATATATATGTGTGTGTGAAAACGTGGCATCGGGGTCGTCGGAGCAAAAGTGCTCCACATGCACCGAGTGGGCGGACAACATTCGCCGCGCCTTTACGACCACAGCCTCTCCCCGGGAACGCTGTCAATTGCTGACCCTCCTGCCATCAACCTTGACAAGAAATTAAGTCCAGAAAACCACCCCAGAGGCATCGATCTACATCATTAATAGGTCCCGGAAGCTGAGGGAGGACCACGGCGTGTGGTATGTGCCCGATCCCTATACAAGGTGTAACGTGAGCCCTGAAAACATATCTGCAGCGGCTACTACATGAAAGACGAGTTAGAGTGTTCTAGGCAGTGTCCCAATCAGAAGGACGTCATTTCCGTTATGCTCGATGGCCAGAAAACGCTCAAACCGAAACGTTTTATGACACGGTCAATCAGAGAAGCGTTTCGTGTATATAAAAGTGACCATCCCGACTCCGGCATCGGATTGACGAAGTTTTACTCCCTGCGACCCCGATGGGTTAAATGCAATCCCCAGCAAGAAGCATGCGTTTGTGTGTTCTGCGCAAACTATAACCTCTGTGTCGCCTCTCTTCAAGTTGCGTCAAGGTGCGTCAAGTTGTGAGCTGCTGGCTCACAACTTGACGCAGCGGAATTGAACTCGACATTCATCTGCAACCCGCCATCGCGTCAGTGCCTTTTAGGCGAATGTGACCATTGTCCCAAAGGCCAGTCTCTTACACTCGAAAAACTCAACATTTCCGAGGATGAAGAGATAGTTTTAGCAGCATGGGAGTCAGGCGAGCTCGTGAAAAAGACTAGATCAGGTCACTTTTCTGGAACAGCTTCGTGTGTCGGTCTCAAGGTGGATCATTCACAGCCATATCAGACAGACGCAAGGCAAAGCCATCTATGAAGAAAAGCAGTGCGCGCAGCGTGGCAGCATTGTCTTCCACTTCGACTTTGCTGAAAACTGAACTGTTATCCTTCTTGATAAGATTCAAGCGTACCACTGGAAAAAAAAAAAAAAACAGGTCTCAATATTTACGTGTGTGGCGACGACTAGAAAGTCGACATACACTTTTGCCGTCATCAGTGACGACTTGCATCATGACTCCACTCATGCCTGTCTGGCTGTGCAAAAAGTGAGAGAGTGGGTCGATGACAACCTTGCTGTGTACTCTCATTTGACTTATGTAAGTGACGCTGCCGCCAGTCACTTCAAGAATCGCTTCCAACTTCATGAATTCCAAAAAAAAAAATGTTTTCCCAAGGCCCAATGGCCACTGGGCACGGAAAAAAACGCGTGTGACGGACTTGGAGGACTCGTCAAACACCAAGCAAGGCTTCACAACTTGAGACAGCTCCCAGGAAAGGCCATACAGTCTGCAAAATGCATGGTGAGCAGTCTTTCCCAAAAACTAAAAGGAGTGAATTTCACAATTTTGGACGAAGACGAGGCTGTTGAATTCCGTGAACGCCAAAATGAAGAGTGGGTGGGAATGCGCGCCTTTCCTGGTATTCAGTCGTTGCCTGTGTGGCTATGCAAAACATCAGAAGCTTCGACCTGTGACGTGGAAGTGGCACGGACTGTCGGGTCCCCTTGGAAGAAACTCTAAGTGCACACCGTCAGAAAATGTTTGCGTCAAAATCTGTCAATTTTGAAACCTATGAAGGCAGAACTGTGTTGTATATGATGTGTAATTTATTATATTTAATGATAAATTTATTATAATGTGCCAAAGATGTGACAAACTATTAATTTCTATACTCAAATGAATAAAAAAATACTTTTCTCTCAAGGTAAGAGGTCGCAATAACTGCGTCGCACCACAGGGGTACACCGTGCCGAGCTTCGCGGAAGGGGCTCGGTAGAGGTGCTGTATCTATTACACCATCAATATAATGCAACATGTTTTAATTGATATTAACCCCCAAATAGAGTAGAATGGGTCAGAGCTTTAAAAAAATCGAGAACGGGATTTTTTTTTTTTTTAATTGCCCTTAAAATATTTTTATTTTGGTGCTTGTCTCGTGTTTGCTTGCCAAAATCTCCCCAACCCGCGCTTAAATAAATTTGAATTTTAGTGAATCTACTTCCATTGATAAGTACTGCATTTACTTAAAATACGACGTTTCTGGCTAAATTATTTCCTAAGATACACGCCTGCAAAGTTGGAGAAAAACCGGTCAAAAAGCCGAAATTGATGTTTTTTATTTATTTTTTAAAACATACTAAAGAATAACAATATCTTTTTTCGTATTGCTAAGTACATATAGATTGCGCTAAAACATTATGAAACTCAACTAAGAAGTATAACTCTAGTTATTAATCACCAAAGTTGCCCCCTCCGGCTATGCGAGCGAATGCGACATTCCACCTCTACGTAATGTACGATTTTTTGCGTCCGACAATTTTTTTTCTTGGTGAAAATACTTCTGATTGTGTTTATTTTAGACATCGGGAAATAACATATAAAATTATGAAGCAAATTTAAAAGGTCGACCAGCCACCCCCTGTTCGATCTTATCTGAAATCACCCTAAATTCAAAACTTAGCTGAAATTACTTTCTTGCAGCTAGTTAGTTTTACTATGTTCTACAGTCATAATGCTACTAAGAATAATTTTTTAGTGCGTCAGTACCTATGTTAAATTTTTCTTGAGGTATGCTATAATTTCACCCAAGGTGCATGTTTACTTTTTTTTGAAGTGTAAAGCTTGATGAAGTTGTGCTTTGCATTATGCACTCTAGACATTTTTCTGCCTAACCGTCATCATCATCATCAAATTAATAATAATAATAATAGGTGCCTGTTTAGTACTGGCGTATGATCGGGCAGTTGGATTATTGGTTTCACAAGCAAAATTCACATCGAAATGGCCGATCCCAGCTGCTTGACTCATCCTCAATACTTGTGACATAATGTTATCAACTTTCTTATACAACCTGTGTTGTTGGTTTTTTTACGTAACACGGTAATGTAACAACATAAAGAAATGTTTTTAGGCTAATATGACATCCACAAGTACTTTAAAGGGGCGATGCAACAATTCTTGTACTTTGCGCAAATATCGCTTAAAACGAATCCCTGACGTTAATGACCTATGAAACACGCGTTCGTTTTTCACCCCACGCAATAGAAATTCAGAAACAAAAACATAAAGAAAAACGAGCACCGTTTACCCCCTCAACTCGCATTTAGAACAAGCTGCCACGTGATCTGGAGCCGATTGTATGCCGCCAATGTTGATCATAGCCACGCGCTGGGGTTGGCAAAGCACAGGACACGCGCTGAGTTCCAGACATTGTTATAGCTCGGCTATTGTCGCCGTTGAAGCGATTGGACACGGGTCACCGCCCGAATGCATGTCGAGGCATCGATTGTCACGAACCCAGATTGAATGCGTACGCAGTCTTCGCGTTCGCTGTGTGAGCAGCATTTAAATATCGTTACCGCAAAGCTCGATGACGCATTCACGGGGATTGTACTGTTGCCATTGCCCCCACAGCTCCATCATCAAATTTGGCAAAGGAGCAAAAGGCGGCTTTGGAAGGAGAGACTGAAAGAAAAGCTCTGCTTTCATCCTTTGAATTCTGCCGCGATGAAGACGCTTCTTGGTCAGTGGTGTTGCGTTCGAGTATTCTTGGGTCCCACTAGGGCCAGGAAGCTGGTGTAAAGTAAGAGATATTCCTACCCAATGCCGTTGCACAGCCCCTTTAGGGTAGCCTATCTTATTGATCAGGGTAAATTAAGAAGTTTCAAAAAGTTCGCGGTACAAACATACCGCCTTCAATCATAGAACACAGAGGTCCCGCAAAGGTCACTGAATACTCGTGATCCGTAAGAACGCACGCACAGTGGTTCATTTCTTCTTGCATGATGCACTCTTGGGTACATGACTGGATAGAACAAAACACGGGAACCGTTAGTTTTGTCTATAGGGACAAACTATAGCGATACGACGACGCAATCAACGTCCTAAAATACGCGACAGTATACGCGATGCGAGGTTCACCTTCGTTCAGTCACTCGGGCCCTCGAACTCAGCGGGGCTAACCGCACTTTGTCACGGAGAGTAAAACTGCTCATAAATTTGTTACACATGATTGTAACCGGAGACAACAGACGACACACACGTTTCTTGAGACGTGTGTGTTTGTCCTTTGTCCCCTTGTTGTCCGTCGTCTCCGGATAGAATGATGAGTAACGTGAACCAGCTCTCCTGTTTATTAACCTTGTCTTCTACCAGAGATTTGTACAGCATTTATAAAACTACTTGAATGTTATTTCCTTTGATGAAAAAAAGAAGAAAAAAAAATGGAGAGTCAAATCGGGGGATCGGTGGCGAAGTGTATTAATTCACCAAAGCTCGAAGCACGTGGAGCGAAAGTTCGTGCAGCGGAACCCTCCTGGGCTCAATCCCCACCCCTCCCGGTTTGAGCTGAATTAAAATCATACCCGCGTGTGTTAGTAAACTCACTATTGCGTGATGCACACCAAGATTAGTAGTCGTATGCTGCACTGGCGGGATTGTTCGTTTATCTAGGGGAGACATAAAGAAGCCTCTTGAGGCGGACTAGCATTGAACTGTCCAGACATACCCGAAATCCAATTATTATGACAGTTTAACCTGATATAGATAGTCAACGTGAAGACCGTCCACAGGCTGATTATTTGTGTTTGGGATTGAGGACGACAGGTACTCCGCGGCCGTTCAACACGGTTATGCCCGATTCACATGGTGCGATTTCGCAGTTGAGCACCTGTTTCCTGCAAGAGCGATGTGAAGCAACCAGGCTTCAGTCGGGACCACACCGTGGCCACCCCGCAGATGCGTGACGCTTTTCCTAATTTTTCTCATATTTCACTGCCAAAAAACTGCACCTTTTTTCAACTGAAAAACTCCCACACGTATGTGCATTCCACTGCAGTAGTAATTTTGTTGGTAGACTTCTAGCCGTAAAAAGAAAACCGGCGATTGTTTGTTCGCGGTCGCGCTCTGTACCTTTGACACTTGCATATTTAATCACTAAAGTCTGGAAGGTCATCAGCTGGGGCGGCCGTCACGACTCACCTCCTTTGATGGAAAACCATAAAATGCATCTCGAGGTCCCCCGTAGAGGTAGTCCTTGCAGTCAGACGGGTAAGGAGCGGGCAGTCGGTATTTGACTTGCTAGGAACGAGAAAGGGGAAATCAACTGAACAATTGCCGCTCAAAAGCCTCGCCATGTACGCATTCATTACTGTCTGCATTGTGGAATTTTCACGCCCGCCTACTGCATCCTACTTCACGAAGAACGTTCAGTTTTCTGCAGTGCTCTAAAGTCTCTGGCCTCTTCCTGCAGTAACTCAAAAGTATAAGTTTTCTTCAGAACTGAGCGCCGGAAATTCCGTCGCAATAACGCCCGTCGTATTCCTTTCACTCGTAAATATATAAAACAGACAAAAAAAAAAGTATGACAAATACTGAACTAAAAAGAGATGTCAAGGACAAAAATATATTTTATAGAAAGTGCAGGAGAATTTTTCTTGTCATATCTCGGGGGCATACATCGCAAATGCAAACTACACGACCTTGCTTTCAATTTAATCTCCCAGTCTCCAGATTGTTATAGCGAGTTACGCGCAAGTACGTACTCCGGAGCAGCAGGGCCGGCCTTGAACCCTCAAGAGCCCTGAACAAAGTACGGCCGTGCCCCCCCCCCCCCCTTTTATACGCCCCTATATTCTAGGTACGACATCACGTTGTCAATAAACACGTAAGTAGTGGCCCAACACGAGCGTTTTGTCAGACGAGAACCGCATTACAAAAACGAACGGCGATCGAGCATATACGGAGAGCAAGTCGTCTGCTTGCGCAGGAGTTGCGGCGACGTCAGAACGACTCCGAGCTCTGATTGGTTTTCATTGAGATCTACCCACTATTTTTGTTCAATCAGCCAATTAGAGCTCGGCGTTCTGACATCATCGCAACTCCCGTGCAAGAAGCAGACGAACTTATGGCTCCGCATAGCGTCGTGTCGGGCGCCGTGTTCAAATAAATCGGAGCAGAAAATACAGACTACAGGCTTCGCACCATCGGACAGGGGAATTTAGGTGCCGTTTAACGCGGCTTCAGAAGCTGATTACGCCGGTTTGCTCCATGGGACACTTAATCCTTTCGCATTAAAAAATTGAAGAGAGCGAAGCGGCGGCGCTCCCCTTTTGATGGCGCCCAGGCCGGCCCTACGCCAGAGACACTCCGTGAGCGAGGTTTGCCTGTTTGACGGCGATGTGGTAGATCTGGTTCAGCTCCAGGGCCACGGGCGCCACGCGCTCGGGCACGCAGTGCCCCGGCGGCTGCACAAACACCGGGAACGGCACCGTGTGCATGAGCCGCAGAGTTTGCGCCGGATCCACGGTCATCTTGGCTTCCAGCTCTGCGCGTCGCGAGAGGGAGAAAATGCAATTAATGTCATTGAATCTAACGTATACACTTCCCTTAAATAAATCAAACGAAATAAAAAAATAAAAAAGGTTGCAGCCGATATACGGAAGAGTCAATTATGCCATAGTCACGTGAACCAATAAGCGTTGGCGCGCTTTTACTTTGTTTTTTCTTTGGTTTGGCCTTCCTAGAGCGCCTACGGATTGAATATACGCAAATTTATTTTTCCTTTCTTCTTTTTTTTTATTATTAAAAAGACGAGGAGGAAGAAATGTTCTGCTTAGGTCTCTGCAGGCAGGCGACCTCGAGGCCTGTAAAGGTAAGTCACTGACAGGTTAAGAGTTCAGGGGAAACTCCCTCCACCTCTTTCCATTTTAACTGAGCGAACACTGGAGATGAGGTGATCTCCTCTCCGGCGTCCGCTCTGCTACATTTTAACTGACCTCACCCCTGTAGGAGGGGTGAGGTCACAGCAACGTTACCGAGCTGCGGTGGTCGGGACAAACTACCCTCCATCTGAAGGCCGTAAGAGAGCGCGCTTTTTCACTCTATCCTGCCTTTGTAGGAGGCGCGTTTCATTCGTGTTTTGTTTAGTCTTTTCAGCATGTTTTGATTACAGCGCCCACTCAATGAACACTGCATAGTGGACTCAGTACCTCCTTACGGACGCCGCAAAATATGTGTCGGGTAGCACCGCACATCCAGAAAACGCTAACACCAATGGAACTCGATTCATTACCTTTTCACACGGGTAATTTTCTCGACATGCAATGTTGTGCGGTCCTGTGACTTTTCAAGTATATTCGAAAGTCATTAATCAAAGAAATATATAAAAAAGAAAAGGTGAGAAATCTTTTTTTTTAGTCTGATGGAACGTATTACACACATTAAGAACAAAAGCACCAAGAACACAAGACAAGTTTCCTAATCAGCAGGAATTTCAAGAAAAGCGAACCAAGTTTTTCGCGTTAGCCTAAATACTACCAAATTATGTGTGAGTAAAATTTTTGAATATATAGCTATGGAGGTTAGAATGATTAAACGAAAATTCAGACCTCTAAGTGATTAATTTCAAACAATGAAAAAAAAATGCTTAGAAGAAAAACAATAGTACGTGATGACGAATACTGAATGCTAGCGGCATTTCGTCACTTACAATTTCAGAAAATTTTAAGTGATTTTAAGTGTAATGTAAGTGACGCACATACTAAAAGATTTTACACCCTTAAGGGTGAGAGTCAGCCTGTCTCGGGAAGCTAACAAATACCAAAAGCCAGCATAGTAAGGGCAGATCAGTGGGACTGCGGCTTAAGGCAACACCCTTAAGCCGCAGTCCGACTGCTCACACGTGCTTCGAACATGTCTCCAGAGAGTTTCTCCTAGACCAAGGAAGAAATACGCTTCAAATGTGGTTTGAAAACTATCTTTTGTATGATATAGTAGCAGTGTGGCCGTGGCTTTAGGAAGCAGGTAAGTACCATAAAAATAGGGTGCTCGCAATCCTCGGCATCTTTTGGAGTTTTTTTCAAGCAAAACATTTACGACAAACACGCACCACAGATAGTTGTCACATGCACAAACAGAAACAACCAGTAAAGACGCAACGGAACACGCACGATACCGGCATCCCGTTGACTGCTCCGCCGCTTTACACTATACTCGACTGTTCAAAGGCACTGGTGACCGCCTCCGCAATCACAACGGTTACAAGAAGGCTGCTTTTTTCTTGTAAATATTTCACATTAGGCATATTATATCCAAGCTCAAGGAATATATCTCCATGTAAAGAGCTTTGATACGGGCAATATTTATTTGATGTAGTGGTTGAAACAATTTACCTTCGCTAAAGCATTGTCGCTTCCCGCAATAAATCCTAACACTTTTTCCTAACCAAGATTGAAGAAAAAATTCGTTGCTCGCTTTTGGAATCCCTTTATGTCCGATGCTATAGTTGCAAGATGGGACTGTGTCGTCTTCGGCCTTACATGTTTATTCTTTCTTCAATCTTGGCCCGAACCAACACGCTTCTTCGACTAGCAATACTCCTTCCTACACCTCTTTTACTCCCTTCAGAAACCGAAGTGTGTTCCACTCAACAGCACCCTACTTTATGACTGAATGAATTCATTTTTTTTTTTTTATTAACAAAAGAATGTCGCTTTGCCGTTCTTTTGTTGATAAAAAATTGGCATCGCCGCCGGCTTCGGCGCTGCCGTCGGCGTAGCCGCGCGCGCTGTATTAATTATGAGACGTTTCCCCGCTAAAGTTAGCGGGGAAACGTCCCATAATGCAACGCGCGCGCTTACGCCAACGCTGACGGCGACGCCGCTCAAGCCGGAAACGGGCGCTTAAGAGCTGCGCTCTAAAAGTGCGTACACTTCTGGAGATTTCGTAGAATTTCAACAAAACTTACGCAAAACTTACGATAATTTCGCTTTATAAATACAGATTTCTTCTTTGGTTTTTCGTAAGCACCTTTTTTGTCGTAAGATTGTTTCGTGAAAAAGCTTTGTTGCCTGTTGCGGACGACAAAGGTAAGGCAGAAGGGTCATACAAATGCGACTGTAGGCCGAACCGCTTCTTGGCCATCATGACCACTGGTGATGTGGCGGCGTCTTCGTCCTCATTAATGTCATCATACCCACCGCTCTCGTCGCGTTGGTCGGCAATCACACACACGAGGCAGCTCCGCCGGCTCCTCGATATGTTACAGTCCTCGGGTACTACCGACTAGCGAGATTGTAACGTCTTGACGCCCTAGGTGGCAAAGCTCATTACTACGGTACGCTTGGCCCTGCATGACATGATGACGCCAAGGCCGCGCCGGGCCTGGCGAGATGCATCGCACTCTCGATGGCTGACTTAGAAGCGCTCGCCAGAATCCCGGCATTTAGAATGAAAAATAGAGCCATCCGCTTAAAGGGGCATTCACACGAGGGAGAAATCCCGGGGATTTCTCCCCGGCACGCGAGAATCACGAGATGAAAACGCGAGGCTTTTGCACATCGCAAAGCCTAACGTTTTCGTCGTGGAATGCGCGTGCCGGGGAGAAATCCCCGGGATTTCTCCCTCGTGTGAATACCCCTTTAGACACAACCATGCGATTATTAATTAGAGGTTTAGATCATCCTACTTGACCTAGTTCTTCATGCTTTTTGTATATTTTAAGTTTCGATTCAGTATCCCTTTCAAGCATATAAGATAAGTATATAGTCCGTTGGAACCCAAGAAGGTAAGGCGAGAGAAAGGACTGCCGGGGAGGAGGAAGCAGACGGAACGCTGCAGAGGAGAGGAGGAAACCTCCTCCTCTCTCCAGCGTTCCGCCTGCTTCCTCCTCCCCAGCCAGTCTTAACCTCCCCCTACATTCTTGAGTTGCAACGGACCATAGAGATGTGCAAATATTTGAAACTTTGAATAACTCTCAAATAGTGCTCTCTATTCGATTCGAAAAGCAAGACACTTTTACTGCTCAAACTATTTTTGTGTGTGTGCGTGTGTGTGTGTGTGCGTGCGTGTGTGTGTGTGCGTGTGTGTGCGTGTGTGCGTGTGCGTGTGTGTGTGTGCGTGTGTGTGTGTGCGTGTGTGTGCGTGTGTGTGTGTGCGTGTGTGTGTGCGTGTGCGTGTGTGTGTGTTCTGAAAATTACGATAATGTTTTGAGAATTCTCCATTTTTCGCGTCACCCTTCAGTCGTGACCAGCGCTTTGGCATCAAGCTTCACCGCTCTGCAACGACGGGAGTGCGTCAAGCTTCACGGCTCTGCACCGATGTGCTAGGAGAAACGGCTGATATGTTGTTGTTTGACCAACCATAGAACCAATTGTAGAGGTCGCAAGGGGCGCCCCCTCACTCTGTCGCTCCTCCGTTCGAGTCTATATAATCGGCGGCTCGAATAAAGCACTTCACTTGCCGACTGGAATCCGATGCGTCTGCGTGTCACTCAACTCCGCGACATGGTGTCAGAAGTGGTCACGACAGCGGCGGCGTAACGCTCGCTCGCCCGCTCGCTCGCTCGCCTCGCCTCGCCTCGCTCGCTCGACACGGCCGGCATGACTCCGCCAGCTACGCAGCAGGAGACAAGGCTTAGCGGACAGCCGCTCGACAGTCCCCACACGTCCCTCCCGTCGCCGCCTCCGTTCGACTTCGCGAACCCCAGCACTTGGGAACAATGGATTACAGTCTTCGAAGACTTCCGCTTCGCTTCGGGACTACACCACGCCGCCGACGAGGTCCAGGTACGGACTCTTCTCTACCTCATGGGCTCCCACGAGGCTCGGCGCGTACTTGAGACATTCGGCCTGTCTTCGGAAGCGCTACTGTCCTTCGACGCCGTCAAAGAAGCCTTCACACGCCACTTCGTGCATCCTACCAACGAGGTATACGCAAGCGTCGTGTTTCATCGTCGCATCCAAGAACCCGGCGAAAGCGTGGACGCATTTTTCACGGGGCTCCGGTTGCTCGTCAAGAAATGTGGTTATGCGTCGACCGCAGTTGAAGACCGACTCGTAAGGGACCGCTTCGTCGTGGGGCTTCGCGACAAGGCGCTCGTCGACAAACTCTGCCGAAGTCCCAAGCTATCGCTGGACGAAGCCCGCCTCCAGGCTCGTGTCCACGAGGACGCCGGACGTGCACGTGACACGCTCTTCGCAGAGTCTGTTCCCGGCCACGTGCTCGCCGAGACACGCAAGCACGACTCCGAGGGTCGACAGCGCTCCGGGAAAAACCTACAGCGCAAGAACACTCGCACTGGCAAGCACGCGGCCCGCGACAAGCACGACGGCGACAGCCCCTGCCGTTACTGCGGCCGCACCGCTCACCCCCGTGCGAACTGCCCGGCACGGGACGCCATATGCAGCCGCTGCAAGCGGAAAGGTCATTACGCAGCCGTTTGCGAACAGCGGGACCGACTTGGCTCTCTTCAGCTGCACGCGGTGACGCCGCGCCCCTTAGCCAAGTTCACGCAAGTCTCCGTCGACGGTCACTCCGTGAACTTCAAGATCGACACCGGCGCCGAAGTCACAGCCGTACCCGAGACTTTTCCAGGCCTCCCTCCACAACTTCAACCGGTAGAAGGCCAGCTCACGGGACCAGGAAACCACGTGTTGACCGTTTTGGGCACTTTCGACGCCACTCTCACGTGGAAGGGAACGACCACGGTCCAGCGTATATACGTGCTGCCAGCATCGACCACGCCATTACTTGGGTTCCCCGCAATCCAGGCCCTGGGCGTCGTCCGGTTCGCAGATGCTGTCACAAGCTCTGAAGGGCCACAGCAGCGCACGCCTCTTTCCCGAGACATCTTCGACGGGTTGGGCGAACTGCGAGAGGAGTACGTCATCCGTCTCCAACCCGGGACACGACCCTTTTCGTTGAGCACGCCGAGAAGGGTTCCCCTTCCACTCCATGACGCTGTCCGGCGCGAACTTGCGAAGCTTGAAGCCGACGGGGTCATTCGCCGCGTTGACGGCCCCACAGAGTGGTGCTCCGGCGTCGTCGTCGTTGCGAAGCAGTCTGGCGACTACCGAATTTGCGTCGACCTGACCCGCCTC
This sequence comes from Ixodes scapularis, assembly GCF_016920785.2. NCBI lineage: Eukaryota > Metazoa > Arthropoda > Arachnida > Ixodida > Ixodidae > Ixodes > Ixodes scapularis. The sequence goes on along the minus strand of NW_024609835.1, from coordinate 51,028,162 downwards.
AACCAGGTCGTCCTACGAGAGCGACACATCCTCCCCTCCGTCGAGCACACCCTGGGACAACTTGGACAAGCCCAGGTCTTCTCCAAACTCGACTCAACGGCGAGCTTTCATCAGGTGAAGCTTGCAGAAAGCTGCCAAGAACCGACTACGTTCATCACCCCTTTCGGGCGGTTCTGCTTCCGACGCCTCCCCTTCGGCATCTGCTCGGCGCCGGAATACTTCCAGCGACAGATGAGCCGTGTCCTGGAAGGCCTCGAGGGTGTGGTAAACATGATCGACGACATATTGGTCTTCGGCAGCACTCAGGCTGAGCACGACCGTCGCCTGAACAACGTCTTGCAGCGTCTACAGGCAGCCGGGGTCAAGCTCAACCGCTCCAAGTGCGTCTTTTCGGCGCGTGAAGTCAAGTTCCTGGGCGTCATGGTCAGCGACAGAGGCATCAGTCCTGATCCGGAGAAGATCAAAGCGCTCGCAGATCTCGAGGCTCCCTCAGACGTCAGTGGAGTGCGACGACTGCTGGGGATGGCCAATCACTTGGGACGTTTTCTTCCCCACTTGTCGGACACGACAGCACCCCTCCGGGCTCTTCTTCAGAAGTCCAGTACATGGGTTTGGGGTCCTGCACAGCAGCAAGCGTTCCAGAAACTGAAAGGGCTGCTCAGCTCAACCGCCTGCATGGCCCGGTACGACCCTACCTACCCCACGACTGTGTCCGCCGACGCCAGCTCCTACGGCCTCGGAGCAGTTCTCCTGCAGCAGCAACCTTCCGGAGAGCATCGTGCAGTGGCATTTGCAAGTCGTTCACTAACTCCGACGGAGTCCAGATACAGCCAAACCGAAAAGGAGGCACTCGCCGTGGCATGGGCAGTTGAACGATTCGAACAGTTTGTGCGGGGTATCCAGTTCGACGTCCAGACTGATCACAGGCCTCTCGTCACACTTCTGGGCAATGCCGAGTTAGACCTCGTCCCTCCAAGAATTCAACGGCTGCGGATGAGGCTCCTTCGCTTCCAGTTCCGGGTGCTCTACGTCCCTGGGAAGCTTATCGCCACCGCCGATACCCTCTCCCGGGCTCCAGCTACTACGCAGGTTGCCAGTCTGGAAGTCGACTCCCTCGATGTAGAGCGCTTCGTAAACAACATCGTGAAGGGGTGGCAAGACCTTACTGCTCCGGGTCTTGAGCAACTGCGCAAACACCAGGAGGAAGACGGAACCTGCATGGATCTGGCTCGTCTCTGCGAACGTGGGTGGCCGCGGCGAGCGTCGCAAGTTCCTGCCCATCTACGTTGCTTCTGGAGCACGAGGAGCAACATCACAGTCTGTGAGGGGCTGCTGCTCTACAACAACCGGATCCTGGTTCCTGCGGTGCTCCGACGTGACATGCTGACCAGACTGCACGAGGGCCACCAGGGGATTGGCCGTTGCAAGGCACGGGCGCGCGAGTCCGTGTGGTGGCCGACACTGAACTCTGAACTGGAACAGCTGGTGGCCGGCTGTGAGACCTGCGCTCAGACTCGGGTACAGCGCCACGAGCCACTCATGGGTTCCCAGACTCCGAGCAGGCCCTGGTTTCGGGTGGGGGCTGATTTGTTTGAAGTAGGTGGACGTCACTACCTCCTCACGGTAGATTACTATTCGCGCTACCCGGAGGTGATTACCCTATCATCGACATCATCCTCGGCTGTTATTGCAGCAATGAAGAGCATTTTTGCCCGCTTTGGCATTCCCACAGTGGTCGTCTCCGACAATGGGCCACAGTTCTCCTCAAGGGACTTCGCCTCCTTCGCTGCTTGTTACGGCTTCCATCACGTAACCAGCAGCCCCCGGTACCCGCAGGCCAACGGAGAGGCTGAACGCATGGTGCGGACAGTGAAGGACCTGCTGGCCAAGACGAAGGATCCCTACCTGGCCCTGCTCGTCTATCGCGACACCCCGGGAGTAAGTGGATGGAGCCCAGCGCAACTCTTGATGGGGAGAAGACTGCAGACCACGGTGCCGAAGCTTGAGGAGGCCCTGATCCCTCGAACGCCTCCAAGGACTCTCTTCCACCAGCGAGACTCGTGTGCACGACGCCGACAGGCACAGGACTACAACAGGCGCCACGCCGCTCGTCCACTTCGTCCGCTGTCTCCGGGCGAAGATGTTTGGCTTGCAGATGTACCTGGAGCTGCGCGTGTCTTGGGGCCAGCAAGACGACCTCGCTCGTACGTTGTGCAGACGCCCACAGGCATACTTGAGCGGAACCGTCGTCATCTGGTTCCATTTACACCATCTCAGCCTGCAGTGGAGTCTGCTAGTTCGCCGGTCTCCGACACTCCAGCTGCATCGATTCTACCTTCGCCGCCTCTGCAACCCCTACAACGCTCCACTGGGTCTCCGCGGTCTCTGGCGGAATCCCCAGTGCTGGGCACAGCGTCGGTGCCCCCTCCGCAGTCACCAGTGTTCCCTCAGCAACAGGGCAGAGTTTCCCGCTTCGGGCGACGCATCAAGACGCCCGAGAGACTTAATTTATAAAGACAACAAGTTTGTGTCTTTTTCCCTGAAGGGGAGATGTAGAGGTCGCAAGGGGCGCCCCCTCACTCTGTCGCTCCTCCGTTCGAGTCTATATAATCGGCGGCTCGAATAAAGCACTTCACTTGCCGACTGGAATCCGATGCGTCTGCGTGTCACTCAACTCCGCGACACCAATCTCGGTTAGTTCGATGGCATCAGAAATTTTGCTCACCACTGTGGATCACCCTTCTTTGGTTATAATCATTGTTCGACCCCCGATTTACAACAGTGGCGAAGAAACGAAACTTCTCAAGCTACATTTAAATAAATGAGGGAGTCGTGGCTTTGCTTGCCATATGCTACATTAGGTTTACCTATCTCATCTCATCCAGACCTTTTCTTTTTTCTTTTTTTTTTGAATGCATGTATGTGAAATGTTTTTCATTTAACACAACTTTTTCTTTTCATAGGTACGCTTTCCTAGAAGAAATTTCCAGCCACGACTTCCTTCTTTTTTTTTTTAAGTTTCCACGCTCAATTTCTATGAAATGTAAAATATTAGCACCTAAAATATTCAAATTTGATTCTCAGTCCAGTTTTAATAGTATTAGTATTCCATTCGCAATCAAAATTTTGATATTCGCGCACCTCTGATAAATTCCGAAACCGCAATAATTTACCGCGCAGGTGCCGCGCCAGATGAAGATACAAAGTTCCTGCTTTTCCCTTCGACTTTAGAAATGCCTAATAACTTCAATGAATTCATAAAATACTATTGGCTGTCTATTTGTAAATTTTTGGTAAGGCAAGTTTTTTTTTCTCTTTTTTTTTTTTTTTTTTTCTTCGGTAGTTTTATAAAGCAGATGCACCACTGCCCACACCTTCGATATAAATAATAGCGTCTTACATAGCTTTCAGGCCCGATTTCTTCGATAATGGTTTCGAACCATCTGACAAACTAGATATCTAACCCCATGTTTGCAAGATATTGCCACGCGGGTCGGCAAGCGATCGCGTGCGTGGCCGAGTGAATACCGCGCTTGACTTTCTTGCGGAGGCCCAGGGTTCGAATCCTGGGAGTTACGCGTCTTTTATCTATTCTTTCAGTTCTATGTTCCCGTAAATTCGAGAACTCTGTTGCTTGTTCGAGGTCCGAATGTTCTAGTCGCTGGACCTTCTAGGCCGATTGTTCCAGAAGCCAACGCGTGTACGTGAGGGGCTCCGCGTGGCGATCCGCAGTCTCGCCCCATCGTTCGATTCTGCTGTTTTGCCGCCTGCGACGCTAACATTTTTCTATTTTGTTTTGGGCAGAAGTTCGCCCCATTAAATGTTTAGTTTGCTTCAGTTTTCATCGCCTCATCCATTGTCATTCGTGGCAATATATAGACTCGGCAATTCTAGACAAGACTCGGCACCCTGATCGGTGGCCAGGCTTCTAGACCATTACCCTTCCGAAGGGGGACTGCGTGTGATCAGGGTCTCACCGTACAGCCACGGAGTGTCGCACTTTCCCAACTCGGTCTCCGGAGCGCCGTAGCGGGTGCTGTCCAGAGTGTAGCAGAGCTGGATGGGCAGCCTCAGATATGTGATCCTAATGCTGCAAACGACGAACCGACGGTGATGAGTCAAAGAGAGGGAAGTGCTTACTTCCAATAGCCGTAACGACTTTTTTTTTTTTTAAAGTGCTTCGTTATCTAGTAGCGGCTGCGTCAATTATCGGAGTCCGCCTTTGTTGGGCCATACAATTTGAGCACGTCTTGCATACGAGTGCTGCGCCAGTGTTCGGCGTGGACTTGGAGCTGAGCACACGGTTCGCGCACGAAGCGGTGCCCAAAAGATAACGACCGCCCAATGTTGCTTGATCTATTCGTCACTATGTGGCATAGGAATGACGTGCATATTTTAGTGTCTAAATGTATACCGCAGCATGCACAGCAGGGCGTAAGGTCCCTAGATCAGAGCTCCCTACAAGTAGCGACATTCTTTGAAGCGCCGACAGCGTGACGGTGCAGGATTTAGGAAGCGAATGGCGGCGCACAGAAGAGGTTTGAACTGAATGCCGCCATTTTGTTCCAGTGGAATGTGCTTTGCCATTTTTATTGGTTGTCGTTACTTGTGAAAGAAGTATCAAGGGACTTTAGCGGGACACAGTGCCGCTGTGCTTACCGCGATATAAAACCAAACACTTGGTTGGGGTGCGCAAAAGGTTGTCATCTATGCACCCACCGGATCGCTTATCACCCGGGAGAAAAATGCAGCCACTAGGTTGCGAACGCATGTGTCTAATATTCCGCAAAATAGAGCTAGTGCGCATGCGCACAACACGTTCGACAGCCCAGTGGATAGCGTTTAAAAGGCGATTCTTGGAATGGTTCAGACCCCTTTCGAAAGTCACGTGCGTTTATTAGAGGGTCGGAACCACTGCACAATGGCGGAACAACAGAATGTGCAAGTTATTTCATAAGATAACGATAGTAGGAGCGCGGCCAAAGCAAGGAGCCGACAATTGCCAATCCAATAGCGTTGAAAGTGCAACGTCACTGCACGCATCCTATTCTTCTGTTGCTACTTTTGCCTTTTAATCCAACCAAACGCATCAAGAGTGCCGTGGCATCGCGGTTTTAGTCCGCCATCGTGCAGGAAATCTACAGCTGCCAAGGGAGAGCAGTCTTTCGCTATTGGAATGTAGAACATTGGGCATTAGCCGAAGCTTTGTTCTTGTAGGCGCCAATCTTAAAAGAAAGAAGAAAGGAACGGCGCTGACGGATTATTATTATTATTTTTAAATTAGCAAATTTATGAGTTTGTACTGGGCAACATTATTAGATGTATTCAGTTGTGAAACTCCCGCCCTCCTCATTCCCTTCAGTCCGCCTCCCGTCTTTTGAAGCGTCATCCAAATCTTCTTCTCAAAACTGTGTTCCGTAGAGTACGGTGAAACGTCATACCATTCCATTTAGCGCTCTCTGGGCGGCACCATTTTGTTCGACCGCAGCGCCCTCTCCGCACATCCGGGAAGTTCAGCGGGTTCGGCGGGGTAAAACGAGAGAGAGGGCACGCGCCCGACTCCGCTAGCAGACGACAAACCGGGAGGTTGCCGTTCTCCATCTTTGGGCTGTATTGGCGGGCTCTACCGAACATTGAACTCTCGCTCGTGGCTGCCGTTGTGAAGTGCTTCGCGTTCTTCTCTGTCGTTCTATTTTGCTAAATGATCAACTAGCATATCTTTTTTCCGTTACTTAAATAGCAGTTTAGTCAGCCGGCAGTACTACCCTCAACTACTGCGTGTATTGCGGCAGGAGAGCACGTTTTATTTATTATTTCAGACTTCCGCTCATGGTCGCTAAAGGCCTACACCAGTACGAACTTTTGTATAGTAAAAAAAGGTACAGCAAACGGATTTTCTTTTCGCCAAAGAAACCGGCCAATCTGACACAGTTTTCCCTATTTTTGTTTCTTATTTGCACGCAGGTAACAGCGCAATTGGATCCTGTGAGTCTTTTTATCTATCATAGTATTACACGATAACTGGCATACCAAAATCCGCGCATCTGCGCTTGAAAGTTCCAAAATGAAGCGATTTTAAACAGAGTTTGCACGCCAGCCGGACGCTAGCTACAGCCTACTCGGCGGAGCGGACGACAGTGGGGCGAGAGGGGGAGTGCATTTTTTTCTCTTTTACCCTCTCTGCTCTGACCCTAATGGAACGCTGGGTTTCGAAACCTCGTTTGAAACAAACGGAGTTCATAGAATACACAGCAGTTACCATAGCATCCTTCCCCCCAAAACATTGGCGTGTGGAACGACGGGAGGGCAAGCATCGTCTATGGGCAGTTCCGTAACTGAGCTAATCTAGTATCGTTGGTGCTGGGTGATGCGTTGACGTCATTTCTTTCTGGGAATTGAAGGTTGAAGCCTCTTCTTCTGCAGTCCTTTGAGACTTAAATGTAATGACGATCGAGTTGAGAATTGTAAGCATTTTTGCTGCAACTGTGACGGCATAACACCGCATCACGTGGCACACGCGCAAAAAGACACACATGCGAAAAACAATAATACTGGTAATGCTTTTTTTTTTTTTTAGTTTTGCTACGAAGAAATTAGAGGTGTTTGCCTCACATTCAGACGAACACCGTGTGTCGGGTTCGTATTTCGCCGCGTTATAATTAAAACTAAAATCTAATTTTAATTAAAAAAAAACTACATATTGCAAGGCGCAATCGCGCTGTGAAGGCCTAACTTTTAAAGAACAAAATTTGGACATAAAAAAAAATCAAATTAACTGCCACGTGTCATGCTATGAAAATCAAACCACATATGGGCTGTTTATCTCTTCGTCTACTTTCTTTTCTGGTTTGATTACTTATATTTATTGATGTCATTGAAAACGTTTTGTACTGGAGCAAACAGATTTATTGAAGGAAAGATCATGAGAATATGATCCTCATGTGATATTTGTATTTCGCTTTGGATTTTTAAACCCCACGTAGCACTGGAAAAACGAAAACAAAAATTGTGTATCTCGAAACCGGACCTTGCACTTACGCTTTCAAATTCTATGCCCGAAACATTCCTGAAAGCGATTTTTTTTTTTTTTTTTTTTCACGTACTATGTTTTTTGTAGAATTCGAAACATGCTTTCCGGCGAAAAAGAAAATACTCAATTACGGAAGACATTTATTTGTATTTTGAATTTAGTTTCGAACACGAGTGTACAAACACGCGCTCAAAACAGTCACGATCAACACTTGCATCGTAAATATCTTGGTGAGCATCGTACCGGCGTGCGGTCGTGTATCACTACTGCGTGATGCACGTTAAAGACCCCAGGCTAGCGGTTGTACTGCACTGGCTAAATTGCTCATCTACAGCTGGGAGACTCTTCGCCCGTTGAGGCAGACCAAGTTCTAGGCTGTATAAACATACACACAACCCAACTTTTTGCATCGTAAATCGCACGGTCACACAGTGCGAGGCCGATTCTTCCTGTCCAGCAAAGGACCGCGGATTTGCGCGTGCCACTCACTGTTTTCTGCAGTCGAAGGACCCACACGTGGGAGTGGTAGATCGCATGCGGCACTCGAACAACTCGTGCGGTGCGTGGGATATCTTCCACCGCAAAGCTGGCTCGTACTGGGCCCGGAACACTCCGAAAACCATTTCCTTGAAAAAACACGAATGCACGCGATCAGACGTATACACGAACTCGGCTCTGTTATGTCCATGGTTATGTCGTTATGTCACGGCGCCGTGGTGGCGCGTCGGGCGCACTTCCGGTCTGAGGCTGTGGGCGGAAGTCACCATGCGTGAGATGCACTCCTGTGTTACCTTGAAAGAAACCGGTCAAAAACCTGCCTTCTCGTCAAAACACCGCGACTGGGGCTGTACCAAGAGAGTCGGGAAAGGTTCATGTGTTTTCTGCCTGTTCGGTACGTTTGAGAACCAAGCAGGCCGTGAAAAAGGAAAACCAGACGCCGTCCGACTACGATTGCTTGGGCAGGAAGCAAAATGGATTGAATTCACGGATACTTGTGGTCGTCGAAATTATTTGTTTTGTTCCAACATGAACGCGGGAAAACCGCCAAGTTTTACAGACCACCTGCGGACTACGCTGCGTCATCAAGTTCAAACGGCCGCCTGATCGTTCGAGCTGTCGTCTGCTCTCTCAAACGTTTCTTCTTGTTGTCTGCTCGTTCAAACAACAGCGGCCCGTAGGCGAAACGTTGACCCTATAATTGCGATAAGAAGTAAGTGCAGGCCTCAAAAGACTTCTAAGTTTGAAGGTTGGTTGGGTTAAATAGCCTCGGTGTAAACAGTAGATACAAGGAGATGTTGATAAGTGTTACCAGTGGCCATCACCGACTTGTTATGCCTGATCTACTTTGTCCGATTCTGCTTGCGGTTCTCAGTGTCGACGTCGACATCTTAGCTACGGTCCATTCTGCGGTGTCCACGAATCTCCATGAATCGCCGCGTGACACATGTCCATGAATCGCCGCATGACACTTTGTTCACGCAAAGTTTCGCGGTGTAACGAGCCTCGTTAATTTCGCTGAGGTCACTAAAGTAGTCATACATTGTTTGAAAGACGTAGAATAAACAATTCCAACGCGAAAAAGAGCACGGGGACTCCAACGCCGACAACGTCGCATTTCAATGGTTTGTTTATGGGCGACGGCGAGCTTCTTGCCGACACTCCATCGCGCATGCGCGGCGCCGGTGGTGTCCGCTAAAGGCGCCCTGGTTTGTTAGTCAACGCGACGTTTGCAAGTATGGCCTATGGGCGCCGCCATCTTGCTGCCGGTGAGGATAGAACGTCTGATAGCCAAGCATCGCTGAGGCTGTGGTACGCCTCAGCGATGCTTGGCTATCAGACGATCTACCCGCACCAGCAGCAAGATGGCGGCACCCATAGGCCATACTAGCAAACGATAGCGTTTACCAAACAACCCCGCGTCTGGCCACACCGGGTGGGAGCATTGGGCGTGCGCAGAAACCACATTCGCGTGAGGCGACGCCACTACGCATGCGCAGTGCAGTCAGCAACGCCACCGCAGTGGCGTGTCGTCAGCTGCATGCGTACCGTGCACGGGGTTCGATTGAAGCCGATTTCTGCGCATTATAGTCGTTTGAATCTTGTCGTCGTGGTGCCAACGAGGCGAGGAAACTTATGTCCTGCGCATTTTTCGGAAACAGTGGTATCCTATGAACATGTTTGTTTGCTAAGAAAAACCTACATAGTTCAGAGTGGGCTGACATGTGCTAATATCCCTCTGTGATGTCGCGTGTAATATTCTGCTGTCCCTGCGCTTTTTTTTTTTTTTTTTTTTTTTTTACACAGCATAAGCAAAGTTGGGGTATCAGCTGCCTCTTCGTGTTGCTGCTTTCTTTTTTTTGTTCCCCTCATCCCGACAGTTGAAACTTTAGAGATTTTGTGTCCCCATTTTACAGAAACGAACCATTTCAAGATTACCCCTTATGTATAACTTAATATATAAAACCTAATTTTACAGCGACTAGAAAAGCTCTTCTACTTAAAGGTTATAAAAAAAAGGTGTTTAAAAGATATTGATTTCGTTAAACTGAGCTTGCTTCTACAGAAACGAATATAGAAAACTCACTTAACATATAACACAAAGCTATTAAGTTATTCTAAAGCAGCCCTTTCCAGAATTATTGAAAGGTGGGTTTGCCTACGATTGTGTTCTGTATCCAAAACGTGTATGAATTGCCGGATTCGAAGCCATGTGCTATTTTTGCAATTTTATTAATCGAGATAAATGAAATAACCTCTACGAGAGTAATATCAATTCTTAGAAATTGATTACTCGGTATTCCGAATAATGAAATTATTTTAGCAGCGTAATCAAATATAGGTTGATTATTCTAAACCAAATACATATAACAAAAAGCGTACTCAGCGCACTTCAGTATAGAAACAATTAATATAATTTAAAAAAAGCAAAATGATTTATACTTTCCCCAACATATTGCTTACCTGTTGATATTTTGTACACAGTCGTGGGTTTTCCCTACAGCCGCTCGAATTCTTGTTTATCCTAAAAAAGTGCGAAATAGAAGAAAGAAATCATTGCTCTGGAAACTGATTCGAACAAAAATACGTCTCAAGAATATCTGAATTCATACCTTTGGCACTGCTGGAAATGAAAATCGGGGTATTGAGCGAATACTAGGAAACCCAACATTTTGTCGGAAGAAATATCTGGTCGCATTCGGTTACAAATTGATGCTGAAAATAGTGTTTTGTGTGACGTGTTTGTTCCACCGCGAAGTCCAGCCCTGAGCCAGCCCCATCCCTTTGTGACCATAATAAAATTCCAGCGCACATATTGTTCGAGCGATATCCTAGAATAGATCACTGAATTTTGTTTTCTATCACTTAACTTCAATGTATAGAAAGAATTATGTATGCAAAAATATGAATGGCATATAATTGTACATATGCAGTACAATACGCTTTGGTGTTTATGGTTGACTCTTTTTTTTTTTTGTGGTTACTTGGTTACTTGAGAACTTAGCGAGCTTATTTTGCAAAGTGTTTTACTTATATTGCTAGTATTATAAAGTTGATCAACCACTCAAATGTTTTGTTTCGATTCTTTTTAATAATATATCGGTTTTTTAGGCTTATACTTTACTGGGTGTATTCAAAGATGCGTTTTCGCCTCCTGACTGAATCATATAATCTGCAATGCAAATTAACTAAAACAAATTTTAAAAAAGCCGAACGATTGGACGGCAAAGTCACGCTGGTGCATGGTCAATGTCCGTCTTTCTCTACGATACGTCTCAGGTGTAGGTTTTGGATACGCTCAAAGCTCAACTATAACCACATGAACCAATCGGGGACGAAGAGCGACATTAGAAAAGACTCACCAGCTGCCAGTACAGATGGTGACTGAGGGAAAAACGAGACCCTGGCGCTTGTCTGCGGTCATCACCGATTGGTACGGGTGGTCCAGGTACGTCTGCATCACAGAGTTGGCCTGGTAGAAAAAACCCACGGTGCAAAGTACGCCCAGCAGGACGCTACACGCCAGTGACCAAGCCGAGCGTTTCTCCATGTCCCTGTGAAGCTCGACTGACCCTCCGCGACACAACTGCCTGCTGCTGCCCCAAGACCTCGGCAGAGGAAGGCGCTTCATAGCGTACCTCTAGAGTGCGCTCCTGTGGAAAGCTGTCACGTGATTCATTGAGTGACTTTAATGGACTCGCGGGAACCGTTGCTTTCGCTCTTTGCCAAGTTATGCGGAAAGCCTAAAACTGAGTATCTGTATAATGCGTCCTTCTGGAGCCACGATGTCATGATCTCCGACCACAAGAGAACATCCATGTACTCGTTCGGTTTATCTTGTCAACGACGGAGACTGACGTATTTTGGGTTGATCGATGTTCATGCGTGTTCATCCACAAGGTCATTTATGATCCCTCTTTCGTTTAGGAGACGTTATGAGCCGTGCCGCATTATTTATTATTATTTTGTACGGGACATAGACAAGGTTCCGAACATGTTTACGACGGAAGTGGTTTCATTTTTGCTTCGTGTCGGTATTTTAGTTCGGAAGAAAGGATCAATAACTTAAACACAGGGTCAAATCGAACAAAAAATAATAAAGGAATAAAGCAGAGCTGAGATAGAATACCTGGAGCTAAAAGTTTTCAACATAAACCAGCTCGTGTATAATCTTTCCAGCTTTCAGAGCAATGATAGCGAAAGAAAACTAAATTAACGCTGTTCCCCCATGTTTAAAGGGATTGTCCGGTCAAATTTTGTATTCGAGAAAACAATTGAATATCATTGTTATTGCCTCGAGAAGCATCGTACGTGCAATATCCAAATTTTATATGCCCCTCTGCGCGAGTAATTGAATTTATACTGTTCATATCGCATTCTAGCGTAAACGCTGCTTTCGTTGGCAACATTGAAGCTCTGACATCACAAAACACAAAGCGACAGCGTTGCCAGATGGTGAAATCCGGCACCAGATTTGGAAAATCTGGTGAAATTGGGGGGCTACTGGTGTTGATGTACCGGAACGGCTACACCAGACAATATCTGGTGAAAACTGGTGAAAAATTTTGAGAAATGGCTTGTCACTTGCATTAATCAATTTTACACCGTTTTGTTAGCCTTTTGTTAGTGTATTTATGTAACCTATATGTTTATGTTCCATATTCTTATGGATATCAGCGATGGATGTGCTTTATGTGTCAAGAGATAGTCCGTGCCAGTGTGAATAGACTTTGTGTGAAGTGTTCTGTGACTAGATGTCATTCTTATCAGTATTTTTCTTGAAGCTTGACTTCAAAACCTGTTATGAGCTGAACTTTATCATGGTGTTGTATTTCGACTTCGTTCTTATGCGTTTCTTTTTCTTACTGCTGAGCAGAGAATGTATGCTTAATTTAGACTGCGAGTGTCTTGAAGTGCAAAATTACGGGGTCTTTCTTACGTGTCGGTGGCCTTCATTAATTTGAATTTTCCGTCTAAGGACTACCCAGCACCAACATCTCATAAACATAGTATATTAAAAAGTAACAATGTTGATAATGCGCCACATGTCTGCTTTCTTCCTTTTTTATTGCGATGCCTTATATTAGTGAACCTCCTGAAAGCTACCCTTTGCGAGTGCATGCGTAAAAACGCTGAAGGAATTGGAAATACGTAATTGACGCGATATTTTAGTACTGGTGAAATCTGGTGGAATTTCGGCCAGAATTTGGTGCCGAAGCACCTTTCGAATCTGGCAACGCTGCAAAGCGAGCATTTTTTTCTCGTTGTTTTCCTGCGAGTGAACGCTTCAGCGTGCTTCGTTTTTGTTGTTGTGCTCGACTTGTTTCGTGGTTGGGTGAGATTTTTGTTGCGCGGTTGGGTGCCACAACCACCGGGCAGCACATGCGAGCCAAGACATGACGTACCACACTTTTCCGCGAGACGTGCAGTGACGAGCAAAGTGAATCGTCGTCGTGCGTAGGGACTGGGTTCCCGTCCAGATCGAGATCCTGCTTATGCAGCAATCATCTCACAGAAAAAAGCTACGAGCTGAGCTCTCAGCGGACAGAAGGCTTGTAAGCTGAGGTGTGATGCTGTGCCAACGATATTAAACTACGTCCACCCACTCCTCGCCCAAATCGGATCAATTAATTTAGGTCTGTTCAATTCGCCTGAACTGGCTGAACTAGTTCGGCAGTGCAGGAACTGGTACATTCGATTCAATTGTAAGTTGCACGACCGCTGCACTGGCGCGTTCGATTCATCCCAGTTCTGAACGAGTTCAGACCCAGTTCCTCAAAATCTTGCACCGGCTCCGGACTCTGTTCAGCGTCCGTGCAGAAGCAGACGACAAGAGCAGACGGCGATAGCAGAACTCCTCGTTCGTCTCTGCTCGCGGTGCCATTTTTCGCAGCGCTTGCTCAAATGTCTGCGATCTTTAACAATAACGCTGATACGGAGGTTCAATTTCCTCTCATTTATGATAATAACGTACCCGCGGTGGACGCGGAATTGAGATCCTAACCGAGGGTGGGAATTTGCTTGATTATATTCTAAAAGCGTTTGGCTCCCTGTGGTGAGTGTTGACATATTGGCTCACGTATATTGTTTCTTTTTGATGCTATGTGGGGATCCACAGTGTTGATATTCTTACTTACAGACACGGGAAAGGTATTGCCCTCTTGATAGTCTCCGCCTTCAGTTGCTCTTGGATGCATATATTGACGACTCCGATACATTAGAGGTCTGGGATTTAGTGCGTTGGCACTCGCATGTCCCCGTAGCTGAGCATAATACTGCATGCTTTGTCCGCTGGTATCTGTGGACCCCCACTAACGGGCCTGAGAAAAACACCGAGAATCGGCATTTTTTTTGCCGATTCTCGCTTCAACTTGACGCCAAAGTCGCGGTCGATAATTGTCTTGGCCAAGACGCTATCGTCAGGTCTTCGTCTTCGAGGTGACCGGTATACCGACCGCGCGCTGCCGCCAGTGACTCCCGACGCAAAATCATCCTGATGTCGCGAACCTATCGTCGAAATGCAAAGATTCCCTTTAAGGGGCATTTGCCGCTACCTTCTTGACTTGTAACCGACTATAGTTCAGAACTTCCTGGCCGAATCGAACAGACCTTGATTATGCAGCGAAACCGAAACCGACAGCTTGGCCATCTCGAAATGATACCAGAAGTTGTATTTATCACGCGTGCAGCCCGATACCTGTTTGACCCGCTTGTGAAAATGGAGCGTAGCTACGACTCACCAAGCTCGTCCAAGTCAAGTGACGAGTCCGACATGCATTTGAACGGTTCGCCGTTTGCCTTCGACCCGCGGACGTCGCCTCTGAGTGAATGACCCGCAGCCACATCACCGATCCAGTGGATCCGCCGAAATGTGTACCCAGATGCCGCTTCGTGTACCTAAGTGCCGCTTCAGAGGCGAAATCTGCATCCTTTGCTTTGCAAGCGCCCCTAGTTCGATCGGCGTCCGTCGCAGTTGTGTTTGCGCGAAACGGCATACGTATGCTCGAAGCTTATGGCTGTCTGCGAGTAATATCCTGCTAAAAGGCGTGACTTTTTTTGCACGTGCTTGGGAACTGCATTAAAAGAACCGTATTTCAGTAGGGTACTGCCTAGGAGACTATATAATTCGAAACAAAATACAGGACATCATCGACCAACGCTTGTTATCCCGACCATCCGACAAACCTTTGCGTTTTGTGACGTCACGCAGCACCTACACTCTAAGAAAAAAGGGAGGAGAAAGGTAGCAAAAGCGACTGTTCCTCCTTGTTGCGGACAAGTTGCCCAGAGAAGGGAGGAACGGCAGTTCAGATGAAAGGAGGAGGGCGAGTTGCTCCTTGTTCAGTTGGCGCAGGGGTAGAACATCGCGCTACTGACCAAGTGGTCAACGGTTCGATCCTCAGAAAAGTGTTTTTTTTTTTTTTTTTTTTTTTTTGTAAAGTTTTTTAGTTTTTTTTGTTTTTTTTTTTTGTTTACCAAAACACACATAAACAAACCCAGACTGATGAAAGGAAAATTAAAGTCCTTATTATTCTCCGAGACGTTTTCCTCCTCCAGGCAGACCGGAGAAAGCTTTCGCCCTCCCGACCCATCTTCTTTCGGTTTCGTTTTTCGAGCACGTTGTTTAATAAATTAATGTTGAGTTGATTGAGCTTCAGCGGCAGCGAAGGCCGCCTGTAATTCCGTCTTCTAGTCCAAACGTGCAGAACATTTCGGTTGCATTGACGTTTGTACCACTAATTTTATCAAACGAGCTAACGAAGCCGCTAGAAACAGCGAAGTTCCGGAGCAGTGCCAGCAGCGCTACATACACTGGGTAAGACGGCCGTCTCCAATTTGCGGGACACACGCGGAACTGCGCGGAACTACAGCAGCGAAACCACGAGGAACTGTGTCGACGTTTTCGACGTTATGGAAATCGCGAGAACTGCGTCCAAGGAAGGCAGGTTTTCCTGCCGGCTGCCTGGGTGCCTTCCGTGCTGAGTTCGGTTCCGTTGTCCCGTGCCGAGTGCCAACCGGCGTTCAACGTGATTCTTCTGCGTGTCAGCAACATCGTCAACGTGGTTCTGTATTTCTTCGTGTCAGCGACGTCGTGATGGCAGTGTTGTGAGTTGTGAACAGAAGACGAATTATCGCCGATGTGACCGTGTGTTCGCGTATCAGTGGTGTAACAACAAGATGAGATGACGTCAACTGTCGGGCATTGATGCCGCTGGTCGGGCCGTTATCGGAGGGGCCGGGGTGTCGCAGGATGACATTCCGCTTTACATTAAAGAGTTTAAAACCACTTGAGGGATTAGGTGCAGTCGATCGACGTGTGGATAGTCATGTTGGAACGCTGGTCTGAACGGTAAGCTCCTATCGTACAGTGGCCAATGTGACTGCCGGTCCCCGAGAGCGATTGCGCTCTGGGGAAAAGACAACACTACGAAAGTATGACGGAAGGTACGTATATTTATAATGGAAGTTTAGCATTAAAAAAAAGACAGGCAAAATCGAAAAAAAAAAAAAAACGCTATCCTTTATTTTACTGTTTAAATAAATTACGGTTCCTGTAGAAACTGCCCTCTAAGTGGCGCGCTGGGATGAGCGCTAGAAGTTTTCGAGCTCGCAGCGGCGCAGCTCCGTACACTTAACAGTTGTCGGAAGTCGCGGCTTTGACTGCATTCAAGTTGATCGAAAAGCGATTTCTGTGCCCGTGAAGCATCACTTCCAACTGAGTGGATATCCGCTCTACAGAGATTAATTCAAGACGGCAATTGCAGCTTTGCGCGAACAGCGCAAATAGAAAAATGAACACTACAATATAAATACTGGCTACGAAGGGCCATGCGGGAAAACAAACTCATGGCTTGGAACCACATTGGAGCGGCTCGATTTATTGGCTTTCAAATAATTATGGCATGATCGAGCGTCTTCTTTGTAATAAGAGATTCATCCCCTGAGCCATTAAAAATAGCCTCAGATGTATGACATTGCTGGAAAAAAATGAACATGTTCGGAATATTTTTTTTTTTTGCTTAGGGAGTCACCGAAAAATTCCGTACGTTCAAAACGACCACTATAAAAGACGGAAACGCAGGGCTCGGTAGTAGTAGGGGAGGAAGTGGCCGAGTGGGCTAACGCGTCTCAGCTCGGAGCGTGGAGCGAAAGCTTGCGCTGGGAATCTCCTGGGTTCGATCCCCGCCGCCCCCGCCCGTTTCGATCTGGATGAGTTTCGTACCGGCACGCGTTCGTGTGATCACTACTGCGTGATGCACGTTAACAATCCCAGGTTAGCGGTTGTACCGCACTGGCTAAATTTCTCATCTACAGCTAAGAGACCGATTACCCGTTGAGGCGCATCTCCATCAAGGCTGTATAAACATAAAGAGCAAGCCAATTTTTTTCGGTAGTAGTGATCGGGGAAGTGTGCTGTTGTATTGATGTTTGTATGTGCGATGCCTGTGTATGCGTTCAATATATGTTGACCTGATGTATATAGTGTGCGCAACGTGTCTACATGTGTTAGAAATTCCGAAGAAAAGGAAATGCAATTGTGGCGTAAAATAATAAAAATATTTTTTTGTAAAACATGAATTGGGCGGTATCTAGCGCCACCTAGCCTAGCTACGTGCGATTACTCTGCTTGACCCTGCCATCTGGTGGCAAGCGATTTAACATCCTTTTACGCTACGCGGCTACGCCATAATTTCGTGTTACCGTGCTGAGAGCCAAGAGGTTGCTTCGGATTTGCTTTTTTTTGAGAGCGGCTTTTGGTTTTGCGGGCGAATGATTTTCACACCTCCGTGATGTGCGGTTGACGCAACGGTTGACGAAGGAATTGCGGCTCGAGGAATAGCAAAGGTAGGACATGAAGTGCGCGAACTGAGTGCCGGTTGTCTCCGTTGAACATTGCAGTGCTGACGATGAGAAGACTGAGTGACTGCATGCTTTCGAAACGTAAGTTCCTTTACCTGCAGGGGTAAAGAAACTTCGGAAATAAATACAGTTCGCGGAAAGCTCGTGTTACGTTTTTATTTCCTGCTCCTCTCGCTTCGTGCAATAGACAGTGTTCTCGTTAAGCCTTACCGAGCTCGATTTGCTCGATTCGTGGCCGCCATAATGAGATGCAGTCGACGGAGGAACTTTTCTTCCGTCGACTGCATTTTCCTCCGTCGACTGCATCTCATTATGGCGGCCACGAATCGAGTTTCTCCCTTTCTGAAGGAACATATGTGTCAAGAGCGTTCCTCCCTTTAGGGAGGACTATACTGACCCTTTTTTCTAAGAGTGTACGGATGTCAGCCATTGACACTGGCGAATTTCGGGGTGCAGTTTCGTACATAGGATCATGAAAGGTTTAATTAATAACGGGAGATCATATATCAAAATAAAAATGGCGTTTTGTCTATATGAAGGCTCCCTCGACGTAACGAGCGCAAGAACTTAAGTACTTCCGGTTTCGACCGGACAATCCCTTTAACATGCCGAAATTTTCTAGCCGCACTCTGCGTGACCGTTGCAATTACCATATGTCCAATGGATGCAATTCAATGTCTCTTATATAAAAACCAAAACAAAATAGCGCCGATGGCTAGTGAGACCTTTACTTTCAGCAGGGCTGATTGTGTTTTCGTCACCTTAATTGATAAAACAAGACCACTTCAATAGCTCCCATCACAATTTTCTTAAAGGGGCGATGCAACGATTTTTGTACTTCTCGCAAATACCGCTTATAACGAATCCCCGACGTTAATGACCAGTGAAACACCCGTTCGTTTTTCACCATACGCAATCGAAATCACAAAAAAAAAATTTAAAGAAAAACGAGCAGCGTTAACCCCCCCCCCCCCCCTTCCCCTTCCTTCCTTCCCCCCCCAAACCACTCACAGCCAGAACAAGGGGCCACGTGATCTGGAGCCGATTATATTCCGCCAATAGCGAGTTTTAGTTAAGGGGCCCCAGAGCTTTGGGTGCCCCAAACAGCTTGGGGCACCCAAAGATCTGGGGCCCCCTATTCTAAAACTCGCTAATGTTGATCCCACTCGCTGGGATTGGCAAGGCACAGGACAGGACGCGGGTTGAGTTCCAGACATTAGGGAGTTTTCCCCCTCCGCTAACCCTCCGCAACGAAGAAACCGCCATTGCGCCAGCGTGTCGATGGCCTTGGCTGTAGAGTTCCGGATAGCGGAGGGGCTTAGCGGAGGGGGAAACACGGTCTACTAAAACTCCCTATTGTTATGGTTCGGCTATTATCGTTATTGCAGCGATTGGACACGGCTCACTACCCGAATGCTTCTCGAGCAATCGATTATCACGAGCCAAAATCGAGTGTCCACACAATGCTCGGGTCCAATCTATGAGCCGCATTCGAATAACGTAGCTGAGCGGTACTGCGCCCAGCAACGTCATCAAGTTTTGCGAAAGAGAGATTGAATAAAAACGCTCGCTTTCGTCTTTGAAATTACACCGCAACAAAGGAGTTTCTTGGCCAGTGGCATTGCGTGCAAGTATCCTTGAGTCCCACTTGTGCCAGTAAGCTCGTGTAAGGTGAAAAACATTCCAATTGAATATCGTTGCACCGCCCCTTCAACTGTAGGTCACTTCCGCTAGCCTGCCTCCATTTGGTTGGCCCCGCTGCCAGTCTCTGTGAAGCACGACAGGAAATCCGCTGGCCAGATTCTAGTTGGTACCACTGGTAAACCCCGCTTGACAGGTTCTGAACTTTCTTAAATTTTAGCGATTTTGACTCGAATATTCGATGACAAATTTTACCGGTGACGCATGCTCACCTCGGCTCCCAATAAAAATAAATGAAAAAGAAGTCACATTTAGTTGTGGCGCGCGAAATCACCCCGGTACTGGTCACATAAAGTTGTAAAGTTTCAAGAAAAGGAACAAATAGCCAGGCCTCATTTTCAAATCTTCGCATCGGAAATAATGTTTTTGACCCTTTACTGACACGTGTGAGTTCCCTTGTGTCCCATTAGGCGCACAATGATGTCTGTGGACCCCAAATGCACCCTGGAAGTCTTGTCCATTGGACGCTCTGCCAATATTTTACAGTACCAGTCAACGAACCGTTTCAGTATAGGCCATTTTATCGTAGGTAGCGCCATTTTGAGAGCGAGAGAGAAAAGGGGAAAGGGCTACTGTCGCTTTCCCCCCTGCTGGAGAGTGAAAGTCCCAGATGACAGGCTTCGCCGGTGTTGGGTGTATGCATTGCCCGAACTTCGTTCCCGCTTTACTCTCTGTTTTAAACTCCAAAACCTAATTAGAGCCACGGGTTTGGATGGCGACAGTCGCCGGGTCATCGAGACACCATTGCTCGATTTATAGGGTGCACGAATAACGACTGAAAGCGTCGAATACTGTGTGAGGATCCTATGTAGCACGGAATCCGGCAAGGCGAGTGCTAATCATGTCGTATTACACCTGAGACTGCGGTGGAAGAAATCGGAAGAACTTTCAGTAGAAGGAACAGACACAGTCTGTTCCTCCGCAGTTTCAGGTGTAATACGACATGATTAGCTACCACCAGCTCGCCTGCACTCTCACCGTCTTTTCACTAAAGGCGAGTGCGGCTGTTTCCACATGACCCCGATCTCCGGTGGCAATGGGTTGCGTTCGTAAACCGAAAAGACGTTTCTCCGACGCCATCCTCTCGACTGTGCTCGGAACATTTTGTGAATAGGGCGCGCACCGCACCGAACACTGTGCCGTCGATGAAGATGGGGTGCGCTCGCAAGGTGCGTGCAACTTTCTCGTGATAATTGCTGTTTCAGCGTGTAACTTTTTGCAACTGAATTATATTGATATTTTGAAGTGTTGACAATAGAGAGTTTTAGCAGATCGTTTTTTTCGCCCCGATAAAGATACTTCCTTTCCCTTCCGGCGGCCTTCGGCATGCATCGTAACGTTATCGGGTGTCGTTATCGGTACAAAAAACGATCTACTAAAACTTTCTAATGACTCAATTTTATCAACTACAACGCTTAGTTGAAGGCTCATTTCCGCCGCCGGGTGTGGCTGGAAATTGTCGAAAAGTTAGTTCTACCGGTTTTCCTGAATCGCTATCTCCTGCGCGACACCAGAGAGCCGTGAACCTATGTTGACCGTCACAACGCGACAAGATTCTTCTTGTCGTGTTGTGACGGCTACATTATGTACTAATTTTCAAAATTAGTACATAATGTAGCCGGAAATAAACCTTCAGTTTCTGTTGCTGAAAGTTGAAACATGCTCGTGCATCGCTTTTGAATCGTTGAATCATCGATCAACTCGCTCCGGTAATAGGCCCATCTTAACTTTGCTGTTTTCAGTTCTCGACAAAAGACACACTCGTCGCCACGGGATCCTCAAATAAAACGTTTGTAAGCACCGATGCATGAGCCTGTTTCAACGTTTATGAACATCGATGCATGAGCATGTTTCAACTTTAAAGGGCAACTCCGCTTAATTTCAAAAATTTTGAGATAGTGGCCGATTTTGCTTTTTGAAGCACTCAAAAACAATCCCCAATCCTTTGTTTCGCGAAAAATAAAATATTTTTCGTGTAATTTTACTCTAGCCATGATCACAAACCGAAACCGAAACGGTGGCAAAGCCGGACAACATTGTATATTCGGCATCACTAAGCATGTACACCCACGTGATATACAAGGGGAAGAAGGAGCTCCCCTCTTATCAGGATCCTCCTTTGTGCCTCCTGGATTAGCACAGGCGTCGCTATTCTCCCCCCAGAAGATTATAGAGGATTAACCTGTCACTCAAAATTCTTACAAAAGCAGCTTCCCTCTTCGGGGAGAGCACGGCGCTGGCGCCACCCGTGCTCTCCCCGGAAAAGAAAACAAAATTGAAAAAAAAAAAAAGAAAACAAAAAGAGGCTGTACATGCTTGATGACGTCGCGGACGTGCCGGGAGAAGGAATTTGGAGGAAGCGGAAATGCAGCCGGGCAGTGTTGTCTGGCCCGCACGTCCCATCCAAAACCAGCGGATTCGTGCTTGTCAAACTTTGAAAGCGATTTTAATGAACTTCTAGGCGGAATTCCGTCGTAATATTTGCCATGGGGGTTTTGTAGAGGATAACAAAGAGAACTGTATAGTTTTGCACTACTGGAAAAGAAGCGGAGTTGCCCTTTAAAGGGGTACTCCACCGTTTTTTTTCATTGTCTCCGATTTGCTTGAAATTTTGCTAAACTAACCAACAAACATTGCTAAAATATTATCCCAAATATTAGGTCAAAATATTGTTTTTTCGCGAAGTTATTGAATTTACAGTTTTGGTCTTTACCATGTTTTTCAAACTGAAAGTCTCTACTGGCAACAACAACAAAGTGACGTCAGTGGAAGGCAGGGGTTAACTTTTTGGACTACAGAAGTTGTTCCCAACGGATTTGAAGCAGTTTCTTGCTGTCAAATGAGTGCTTTGGAAGCTCGCTTTCGTATCCGCGATCCAGCACGGAACAAATGATTGGCATATTCTATTTTTAGACTACTTGCTCGAATGGCAAACCTGCCTGCCACTGACGTCACGGCACTGAAAAGTGCGCGAATATTTGAATATGGGTTTTTGCACCATTTTCATTTGCGGATTTCACAATACCTATTATGAATTTCGCGATGCTAAATAGCATACCGGAAAGGCTAAAGGCCGGGGAGTCAGAAAATATAGATAGTTGAGGTAGCTCAAAAAATCGGTGGAGTACCGCTTTAAGCAACAGAAGATGAAGGTTTCTTTCCAGCTACATTATGCACTAATTTTGAAAATAAGAAGAATCTAGTCGCGTTGTGACGGCCAACATAGGTTCACGGCCCTTGTTCACGGCTCTCTCGCAACTCCACGAGCTCCAAGATGGCGGAAGAGACGGGGATAGATTCTCCCAATTTTCCAGGATTTCCCGTGCGCCTGCTCGCTAACGCTGATCAGCGCGCTAAAATGATTTATTTGTCTACAAATGCGAAGCGGTTAGGAAGGGATCGTATTACATGCAAGCGACGGGGATGTTAATGCACGTCAGGAAAACGAGCATGCTGATATTTAAAAGTTGCAGACGCCTCAACTTGCGAAGCTTTGTGGTGGGCGAGCGCGTTTTAGGCAACGTCACTGTTTGTGGCAGTATATTTTTGAGGGTGATGAAGATATCATGTTTGCTCTTTATTTGGCCATTCGTGCTCTGAAAAGTGAGCCGCGCACGGTGACCGTCAAGCTTCAGAAGAGCAGCGTTCACAGTATTGATGTCTCCGTGTCACAGTCTCACAACTAGCGGCTCACCGTCTCAGTTTTAGTGTATTGCAACACGTGATCCAACTGCTCTATGGTTATTGATAAAAAGTTTGTTACCGCAGGCTACCGCGCAGTGTAGCATTACAACGGGGAGCTCGCGCTGCGCCTTTGAAGCACACTTTTCAGCGCGCGCCAGGAGCGTTGTTGTGCTCACGGTAGCCTGCGGTAACGCTATGCTAAAACTGCCTATTAACATAGTCGGCGTGTTTATGGGTTTTATTCATTGCTCTATCAAAAATAAATATTTTAATATACCGTACATTTTATGTACTGTGTTATTTGCAACGTTGCGACCCGTTCTAAGCTCACGTCATGAACGGCTGGCTAACACAGACGCGCTTAAAATGCTTCGAGCATTTCTTTATTAGCTTTGTAATTAGTACCTGAAAGCAAGTACGGGTATTCTGTCTTTTTAAAGTGCTAGGAATAAATGGTCATGTTCCTTGTAACGGCCTTAAAACGCGAACCCATCCCCGATGTGTATTGCTCGACATACCGTTGCGCGACGAGTTTTCTCCTACTTATATATATATGGCAAAGAATAAACTTTTCGTGCACCTTACTATAGAGCTCTACATTATTAGTGGGAGCGTTTGCCGTCCCGTTGAGCCCAGATTGAGCTGGCGCGGAAATCCGCAGCGTATGCGAAGTACGAAAAGTACCTAATGAAATTAGACATCGCGATCCTTCGTGCAACGCTGTTGCAAGGCGGATCACAAGGATTCCTATTTTACCGCGCTCACTTTTTTCGTTAAAAAGGCTTCCCGCATCAAGGCCGACAGTCCGCGGCACCGTTTTCGCGCCGCCGCTGCCGTCCCCGCTCCTCTGGTTCTCCGTTCGTCCGCGAGAGGGCGAGCGGCGCGCTGGAGTTGCGGGAGATCGCGATTCAAGCAAACCGATAAAACTAACTTTTCGACGATTTCCAGCCACATCCGGCGGCGGAAATCAGCCTTCAACTAAGTGTTGTAGATAATAAAATCGAGTCAGTGTCACCAATTCAAAATATCAATGTTCAAATAAATTCAGTTACAAAAAGTTACAAGCTGAAACAGCAATTATCAGGAGAACACTTGCACGCACCTTGCGAGCGTACCCTATGTTCCGAGCACAGTCGAGAGGATGGTGTTGGGAAAAAGATTGTTCGGTTTAGGGACGTAAGCCATTGCCGCCGGAAATCGGGGCCATGTGGAAAGCGATGGAGCTTAAAGACATTGCAGCCACACTCGCCTTGCCGGACTCCCTGCAAGCTATACATAGGTCCTCAGACAGTTTTCGACGCTTTCTGTCGTTATTCGTGCACCCTATAACCGAGCAATAGTGTCCTAATGACCGGGGGACTGTCGCCATCCAAGCCCGTGGCTCTAATTAAGTTTTGCAGTTTAAAACAGAGAAGAAAGAGCGAACGAAGTTCGGGCAATGCCTACACCGAACACTGGCCAAGCCTCTCATCCGGAACTTTCACTGTCCAGCAAGGGGGAAATCGCCGGTAGCCCTTTTCCCTTTTCTCTCTCGCCCTCTTTCAGTAAAACAAAGTGACCGGCCAAGCTGCTCAATCGGGAACCCTGTCATCATCCGCAACGTCATCACCTCGCTCTCGTTCACGGTAAAGTCTCTTGATGCTTATTTTACGAGTAACGACAACCAATAAAATGACAAAGCACATACCGCTGGGACAAAATCGCGGCATTCAGTTCAGACCTCTGCTGTGCGCCGCCATTCGCCGCCATTCACTTCCTGAAACCTGCACCGTCACGCAGTCGGCGCTTCAAAGAATGTCGCTACCTGTAGGAAGCTCTTATTTAGGGACCTTAGCTCACGGGCTCCATTCTAATGATAGTGATCACTTATCTACCATCTGTACGTCATTGCATCATCATTAGACGCTGTTCCCTTTAGAGGTGCTTGAATATTCTACGTCGTGCAAATACCAACGCATCTGCATTATTACGGGCTTAAGCAGAGCAAGTCGGTTCATTGCCTGTGAATGGGGCCGGCTGAACATGAGCATGAACATGTTCAGCTGACCCCATTCACAAGCACCTGCATTAACCTTTTTTTCTTCTTTTTTTTTTACGGAGGAGATGTATTGTTAATTCGAGAAAGGGTAAATTTGTGTGCCTTGCAGCAAAGGTAGAAAGTGAAAAAAGTTCGAATTGTTGCTGTCCAGCAAAATGCATCACGAATTTTGCTGCACAGCAACACTCATTTCAAGGCGCCAAGGAGAGGCGAGAGCCTCTCACTGCGCGACAATGTACGCGCAATCTCAGAACCAATCAGCGCAGGGTTACGTAATCATGTAATCACTATAGGTTACATGATCATGTGTAATCGCAAAATGTACAGTTACGTGACGCAGCCCTATCAGTTGACGTCATTGCAAATGATCATGTAACGTCACTCACTGCACGTCGTAGGTGACATCATTGCACGTGGTCAGGTGATTTCATTGTACTTGGTAACGTGACCCGTTGTCGCAACAACCACTTCCTCATAGTGAGACCAAGAACGTTATTATATGACGTATAGTCCCATAATGAAGTTTTTGCCTCGTGATTCATGCTTTATCGTGCACATGGTATGATGTATGATTTCGTCTCACCTTAGCATAGACTGCTGTTAGCCGCGCATGCTAAAAGCGCGAGCTGGTTGCTTCGGATGAAGCCTCGGCGGCTGCACGATCGCTCGTACAGAGTGCTCTAGTCAAGGCGGTCAAGGTTAGCCGCTCGCGCTTGCACAGTCTTCGCAGTTAGTCCATGCCAGAGCCGTATATGATTCATGCTAACACCAGCTCGGAACACGTGTAGCGAAAGCTCCTCCTAGACAGCAAAGCCTGCGCGTTACGTCACATGACGTCACGTCCGGGAGGCCGGCACGGGCGCTGATTGGATGCGAGTGCGCGTCCGCGTTCGCGTGGGGCTCAATGCTGACGCAGCACCTGAGACACCGGACGCTCATTAAGGTTGACTAACTTCCGGCTGTATAAATATGCATATTCAACATAATTTTTTATTAGGGCATGATGTTGGCGTTTCTTATTGGGCGAATGTTTGTCTGTATATTTATTTGTTAAGATGTGTGGGTTGGGTTTTTTGTACGCTGCGATTTCCACCCCAGTAGTCGCCGTCACCAACTGACAATATTACTAAATAAAAAAAAAAAAGGAGATTACACCACTTGACGTAGGGGATCACGAGCTGCTGCGGCGGCTCCTCGTAAGTCAATCGCCAAAATGTGAACTTACCTTGGTCCTCTTCGGGTACAACTTTTGTGCAGGGTGTGTCAAAGCTCAGAAATAAGCACCCAAGGTAACTCAAAACGCGCGCTGCATACTATGTCCCTCCCAACTTTATGCGTAGGATTATGATACATTTTACTTTATTTTGTACAAAAAAAAAAAAAAAAGGGTCAGCTTGCATTATTAACTAATTAGTGAGAACACACCAGAAGTCAACGAATCAGCAGGCAGCAAAACCTATGGGGGCGAATAACCGAAACGTACATACCAAAGCGACCCGGTTAGTTCGAGCATCGAGTGACGTATCCTCCTGACGGAGATGCATAGAAGGATGGTCTTGTCTGCTTTTTCCTATCCTTCTTCCCCACCCTTCACGGTCAGAAAGGCTATCCTTCTTCCCCACCCTTCACGGTCAGAAAGGCTATCCTTCTTCCCCACCCTTCACGGTCAGAAAGGCTTGGAGCTTTCCTTATGTGAAAATCCGAGTCCTCTACGCGCTTGCGCCGATTTTTCCGGGTGTAATATAGACCGTTTTACTGAAAGAGGGCGAGAGAGAAAAGGGGAAAGGGCTACCGGCGCTTTTCCCCTTTCTGATTGTGTAGAAAGAGTGAAGGTCCCGGATGAGGAGGCTTGGCCGGTGCTGGGTGTCTGCTGTGCCCCAACTTCGTTCGCGCTTTCTTTTCTGTTTTAAACTCGCAAACTTAATTAAAGCCAGAGGCTTCGATGGCAACAGTCGCCCGGTCATCGGGACACCATTGCTGGGTCATAGGGTGCACGAATAAAAACAGAAAGCATAGAATACTGTCCGAGGACATATGTAGCTTGCAAGGAATCCAGCAAGGCGAAAGCGGCTGCAATGTCTTTGAACTCCATCGCTTTCCACATGACCCCTGTCTCCGGGGGCAGTGGATTGCTTGCGTCCGTAAACCGAAAAGGCGTTTCCTCAACGCCATCCTCTCGACTTCGCTCGGAATATTTCGTGAATGGAGCGCGCACCGAACGCTGTACCGCCGATGAACATGGGGTACGCTCGCAATGTGCGTGCGAGTTTTCTCATGATAACTGCTGTTTCAGCTTGTAAAATTTCGTAACTGAATTTATCTTCATAGTGATAATTTGTAGTGGCGACTGAATCGATTTTATCATCTACAACACTTAGTTAAAGGCTTTTATTTCCGCCGCCGGGTGAGGCTGGAAATTGTTGAAAACGTAGTTCTATTGGTTTTTTTTTTTATTATTTTTTTATTGCGATCTCCTGCGCGATACCAGAGAGCCGGCAAAAGCGCTCCTTGGAGTGCCGCTGGTGGGTTGTTTCCGTTGACTAAAGCGCTTTGAGGCGCTTGATAGTCGCTGCAGGGAACGACTCGTGTGTTGCGATCTGCGTTTTCGAGCCCAGTGCGCACGTTTCTCTGTTTGAGTCATGGCATCCGCTAGTGTGGTGACGGGATGAACAGCGGCAGCGAACGTGCCAGCGATAGAAATTGGAGGTGAGTACTCAAAATAATGCATCAAATAGTAAAATAATTCGTGGCTGCTTCGAGGCTTTCTGCGGTTCGACAAAAGTACATCTAGAGCGTCTTCGTCGTTCATTCACGAGGAAATATAAGGACAGGGACACGAAGATAAAAACAGCACAGCAAGACGTTATGTAGCAGCTCAGGGCGTTTACAAAGTCAATTGAGGTTCCCGTTTCGTGTATCGCTTGCTGATTACAACTAAAAGCGGCTACGTTTAAATAGGCCCATTGCTGGCAAAAATGTATAAATGGTTCATCATTTCCAGTCATGCGGAAAGCAATGGAGCTTAAAAACATTCCAGCCGTACTTGCTTTGCCGGATTCCATGCAAGCTACATAAGTCCTCGGACAGTATTCGACGCTTTCTGTCGTTATTTGTGCACCCTATCACCCAGCAATGGTGTCCCGATGACCGGGGGACTGTCGCCATCAAAGACCATGGCTCTAATTAAGTTTGGGAGTTTGAAACGTAGAAGAAAGCGCGAACGAATTTGGGGCACTGCAGACGCCCAACACCGGCCAAGCCTCTCATCCGGGACTTCCACTCTTTCTACACAATCAGAAAGGAGGAAAGCGCCGGTAGCCCTTTCCCCTTTTCTCTCTCGCTCTCAAAATGGCGGTACCCACGATAAAACGGTCCATAGCTAGGGAGAAGGGGAAATTTTAAGTCTTTTTTTTTTCTTCCTTTAAAATGTTACCTAAATTTAAAAAAAAAAAAACAAAAAAAAAAACGGCAACTTTCAGAAGTCTGTTTTTCTTAGGGATGTCGCGAACCGGTCGAGGTTCAAGTTCGACTTTTTCGAACTTCGTGTGAAACGTACGTTCGACAAAGGTGCGACTCAGGTTCGACTGCTATACGCATGCGCGACAGGCTGGCCGGTTGATTTCAAATTGGATGGTGATGGCCACGGTGGATGGCTAAGGGATGCTAAGGCAGCACTGATTGGTTATTTCAGTTATTAGATTGGTTATTTCAGTTTGTTGCAAGTGTCCATAAAAGTAACCCTTTGCATAAAAAAAAAAAATAATCCTGCAAACCTAGACATGTTTGTATCAAGGTCTGGCCACACTGTCCAGAAAGTCGAAACTGTTCGAACCGGTCTAATCTGGTTAAAAATGAAGGTTCGTCGACCGGTTCGAACCAGTCAAACCCGAAAAGTTCGACCTAAAAATCTGGTCGACAGAAGTTCGCGACACAGGGATGTCGCGAACTGGTTGAGGCTCGAGTTCGACCAGGGTTGACTGATCTCAATGACAATAGACTACTTCCATAAAGCCCTGCATGCAACACGGCGCGCGTTGCCCTCTGGGAACTAGTTGGCCAGGGAGGAGGGTGGCATGGTTTCGGTTTCGATCGACACGTCGACAAGAGATTGTTTTCTGGTTCCGAGAGCGTCATTTGTGGTCTCTAAACTAACCTAAATGGTCATACCTCGAAGCTTTAGCACAATCCCGAGACGTATAGCTTGTCTTAACACATGCTTGTTGTATTTTTGTACTTGAGCCTTCCTGTTAGCGTTCCAATCGAGGTATGTGGACGAGCCAGTGCTGGGAGTCTCGACGCTGCGAAGCTCGGGTGCTCGGGGATCTTGCTTGTGTACGAATCAACAAGCTGTAGCAAACAATAAGTATGCATACATCGAGCTCGCGCCTTTACATTAGTGTTGTTGATCAGGAAGTTTGTTTGCTTCGTGCGTCCATAGACGAAATATTACTTTTTGCCCCCACCCGCTTGCATTCCACTAATATTCAACATCGCGTATGCGCATAAAGTTATCCTGCAATCATATAGGCAAATTCGCGCATACAGACCGTTTTAAGAATGCAAAAGTCGAGCACTTGTGTGAAGAATGTCGCACCATTCGCCGGAAGTGCGTCAGCCGGGCATGAACCCCTATGCGCACCGCATTGGGGTTCATGCCCGTCCGGCGCACGGTGCGACATTCTTCACACAAGTGCTCGAACGAATTCAAAGCGCATTTGACGGTTGCTAATGGCCATAATATTTGTTATGTGTTTGCTGTCTTCCTGCCTGAGTATGCCGAGATAATTTCAGACACACCGTTCCCGGCACAGATCTCGGGCTTCTGTAAAAACTCGTCCAAAAAGGCGAGGGATGCTTTTTAGGGCCTCCGTCGTAGCTAGCCGATCTCAGCGTTTGCGAAAAGTTAATCTTCTATCAGCATAAAATTTGAATGGGCGATATATGATGACACGAGGAAGACATCATAGTAACTTTTGTGCAGTAGTGAGGTCGAATTTATTGCGTAAACGCTGGCCTCAACTTTGATACCCTGTGAGGATGCGGCTACTTTTCGTTTAATGAAGTAACAGGAAGGGGACGTTTGGCAAACAAAATGCGTGTAAGGTTCCAGACGAACAAATTTCAGTTGTAGTTCACTGGTACTAGACGGGATTACTGGCATTGAGCTCAAAGATACACTCGTGGGGTGAGGTGACTAAGCCACGACTTACTACGTTCGCATACGCACGCACAATATCCGGTGTTTCGGGAACCAAGGAAAGTGCCCCGGTCTTCGTTTCGCATCGCTCGAGAATGAGTGTATTGTACGTTAGTGAAAAGTCAGATAGTCGAAAACGCAAGCAGCGCGTTCGGTCGCGGCGTGATAGCATGAGATGAAGCTGCTCAGTCGAAACCGAAACTGAGTGGCCAACTAGTTCCCAGAGTGCACTGCGTGGTATTTCGCCGCGGTGGGGCGCGTCGGTTTTGGAAGAAGTCCATTGCTGGATCGCGCTTCCCGCTCCCGCGAGTGAAGCCACCGGACAGCCATCCTGCCCGTAGAGGATTTGCGGTTTCGCTAGCGTTACATAGGCTGGCGGCAGCGTGCTGAAGACACGTTTTCTACTCGTTCGTCGAAGATTAAGACCCTGCGTAAGGTTTGAGACTCGCCGTTGAAAACACATGAATTTTTTTTACAAAAGCGCAGTGCAGTAGGAAAAAGGCACAAGAAATAAACAAAGATTTTGTACTACTGATATGATTGCCATAAACGTCTAATAAACAAAACAAAAAAAAAAAAACGCGCCGCTGGTGTTACTTTTTTTCCCTCCCTTGCCCCCTACTCCCGTCGCCACTGGACGCTGGATCAAGCTCATTTCTGGACCGCAAGTGCCGCAAGTTACAAAAACAGTCAGAGTAAAATTTAAACACTGCCCAGAGGAACACTCTCCTGCTATATGAAAGACCCACTGGGAGCGCGTGCTTTGGGCAATTCCATGTCGCTCGGAGGGGAGGCCTCACTCGGTGCTCAGCTGCACCAGCCGCGCCGAGACATGCTTAACAGATTTTGGTTTCGGTTTGGCGGGAGAGCGCTTTTTACGCGGCACGCCTGGGAGTATTGTAAAAAAGGCTCGAATGAAGTCTCGTTATCACAAGCGCTTTTATCTTATATTTTTTTTTTGTGCAAATCATTAAATCAAGCACCGCGAAAAAACAAAGATTACAGTTATGCTGATGCCCTGTAGAAAGCGCGCTTTCCCGCCAAACCGAAATCAAAATTTAAGCACGTCTCGACGCTGCTCGCCAGCTGGCGCGGCTGAGCACCGAGTGAGGCTTCCCCTCCGAGCGACATGGAATTGCCCAAAGCGCGAGCAGCGCCTCCCTCAGCGACCGCCCCTGCCACGCGCTCCGAGTGGGTCTTTCATATCGCCGGACTGCACACATACGGCTTCACACACATTGCACTCGCAAAACACATCCACATGGCACCGATACGATTCTTGATCGGTATCCAAGCGTGCGAACGCAGAGATGCAGCACCAGTTCAGACACTTGCGTTTGAGGAAGCTTTGATCAGGCAGCGAGACCGGCAAAACTTGCTTTCGACGAGTTATGCTTTTTTTCCGGGGCACTGCACTTTCGTAAAATTTTACACGTGTTCACAACAGCAAGTCTCAAAGGTTACACAGGGTCTTAAAAAAACTTTTTCAGCGAATGACGACGAATTAGTCGAAAACGTGAT
Source organism: Ixodes scapularis (assembly GCF_016920785.2). Classification (NCBI taxonomy): domain Eukaryota; kingdom Metazoa; phylum Arthropoda; class Arachnida; order Ixodida; family Ixodidae; genus Ixodes; species Ixodes scapularis. The sequence goes on along the minus strand of NW_024609835.1, from coordinate 50,996,632 downwards.
ATTAACACGCTGCCGCCAGCCTCTGCAACGCTAGAAAAACCGCAAATCTTCTACGAGCAAGATGGCCGTCCAGTGGCTTCACCACTGCAAAATTATTCAGCATTGTGACTGCAGACAAATAAAGGCTTACCTCCAAGGGAGCCAGAGCTTAATAAGGAGTCTAACCTACACCAAAATATACTTTAAAAATACTGAGCCCTGGGTCGCTAAACTCGTGAAACTCAAAGATGGGGCCGAAGTTAACGGAGCGCACCGATTGGCCCATCACGACGATGGCTTCGCGCTTCTTTCGCCGACGTCCAATCGGCACGCTCCGCGAACTTTCGGCTCAAACTTTGTGTTTCACGAGTTTAGGGTCCCTGGGCAGAATGTGGCATCATGCGAAAAATCTGCAAGTAAGATCAGTAAATTGTAAGTTATTTTTAAAGGAGCACCAAAGTAAATATTGATACTTTTATGGCACAAACACAATGTATACGGACCCTATGCAGCTCATAAAACCTAAAATTACAATCAACCACATGTGACCTTTTTACCCTTAGAAACGCTACCAAACACCGGGACAAGCCCCCTTTCCGAGATACCTGGGTCCCTAAATTCTGGTTGTCCATGAAATCTAGCAGGAACCTTGAACCTCGGTATCTGGAGCTTTCAAGGAATTTCATTCCACACAACCACACAAGCTAGCCAACAAAAGTCAGAGACACGAAAAGCTGGCTTTCCACTAAATGCACAACAATTTTGCCGATTTCAATCATGTGAAAGTTTGGTGACATACACAGCACAAGCTTGAAAGTTCTGGCTTATTATATCCTTATACTCGCTAATTCGTACCAAGCCCTATACATTTCTTGAAAGACGGGCCCTCTGACCCTCCTCGCCCCGCCCACAACCAAAACACCGAGACCCCTCCCCCAAAAAACGACTGTAGCTTCCCGTCGGTCAAGAAAGCAAGCCACGCATACGGTGAGACTCTTGCAAATTTTTATTTTAGCTTTTCCACTCAAGTTACACTACATGCACAATAGGTTACACTGGTGTGACCCGATACTGGAAAATACGGAATTGTTGTTATAGCTGCTGTCGACCTGGGACCGAAAAGGACAGTCCGGCAAACTAACAAAAATGCAGGCAAGTGTAGAACCGAGAGAAGCACACACTGACAGGGGAGACAAATTTGGACATATGATATGTTCACTGAGACAATGACAGCTGTGACCACATTAATTTCGCATGAATAGCGTCGATGGCCTACGGACACACAATGCTCGCCGGGGCACACCGTGCGCAAGGGCATCTGCACCCCCAGTTCACCCTAGGCTGGGCACATGGCACATGGAAACTCAGGAGGGGCCGCACACAGCTCGGGGCAGCACGGAGGCTTCCCCACATGCAGGAAAACACATGCAGCTGGCACATACAAATGTAGGCACTACATAATAACCTGTACAAAAAACGTTCACTGTCCCAACTAAAAACAGGCCGAAACTCGCGTGTGTGCAACGCAATGTTTTCCTCATGTATATACAGCTTAGAAAACTTTGTGACACCCTCTGCTGTAGTGTGCTCCTACAAACCTAAGCAACAGAGACTACCAGCACTAGAGGTGTGAACGAGCCATGAGCAAGGACAACCGTCGGAGGGGAAAGTCACGACATGCGTGTCACGACACCAGTGCACCCGGGAACCCCCGCTGCGGCCAATAAATGCACGCACAACCAAATGCTCAATTTTGATCAGGACGCGCCTGAACGGGGGCGCCCGCCCGGACTGGAATGTTAACCCGCCAATGGAAACTAAGTATGACAACCGTGAGAAGAAGAAAACAAATGCGAGCGTGTGGCGCGTGGCTAACGTCGGAAGCTGCCCATTGTCTGTGACCAAGCACACACACAAAAAAAAAAAAAGTTTTATCCACAACTACGCACAGCAAGCTCTACGCTCGGTCGCCGGCCCCGGTTAAGTAGCGTTTTACGGGAGCTTGTTCGAGCTGCGACCCGAGTGTCAACTACTCCATTGGTCTTTCGCAATAGACAGAGTGCACTCGGGGCTGTCGGAGGCGGCGCCGACGCTCTGTTCGAAAGAAACTGAGGCAAACGAAATTTTCATTCCGCGGGTGGGAACAAACGGTTTGCCGTGGTACCGGGACCCAAAGCTCAGGCTGGCTGCGCCCCACGCCGCTCGTGTCCCCAACAACCATGGTCCTTGACCGGGTGCAGAAGGGAGGCCGTGCCTACTCCTAAGACGCGAGGCAAACCAACTGGCTCCCGGAACAACGCGGGACGAGCTAATCCCGCAGCCCGCAGCAGGCACAATACGTCCGTCCGCCCCCTTTTCCCCCTCCCCTGGGGGCGTGGCCGCTCAGTTGGTGTTGGCCTCGAAGTACTTGTAGGTGGGGTTCTCATATCCATTGACCTGCATGCTTGCCAGGTGGCGCTCCTCGGGGCTTGCGGGGAGGGCCCCCTGGTCGACCTGAACGAAGCCCTGCGCCTGGGGGGAGCGCTGCGCCTGGCGGCGGAGCAGCACCGCTCCGACGAGCAGCGCTGTCAGGAGCGCCACTCCGGCAAAGGCCAGCGTGATGTAGACGCTCCCGTTCCACTTGAACTTCTGCAAGCCCTCCTTGCGCATCGTGTTATAGCTCTGCGGGAGAAAAGTTGGTGATGTTTACCTGGCGACCACTGACGGCGGAAGCGCATCCATCCGCTAAGCGGGCATGTACATGCAAGCCAGTACTTCGTTCCCTTTCCATGAAGGTTACAAGATACATACAATATCTACCTTAGGGTAGGTATTGTATAAGTACCATATTTTTCGGAATACAAGTCTCACCCTTGTATGAGTTGCACTTCCTTATATTGAGCAGTTTTCGCGGAAAAGTTGCTATATAAGTTGCACCTCCTTGCGCGGTTCATGCAGTGAGTTCTTTTTGTTTTACGCGCGTTGGTATCACAAAATCTAAGTTTTGCCCAATCGGCTAGATTGCACTTACCGTATGACGTGCAACTTTGACGTTGTGAGTGCGGGGTGCCAGAAATGCCAATATTTATCTTTTTTTTTTTTACACAACTAGGATACGCAGGCAAAATCGGTTTTCTGTTCTTTACTTCAGAAGTGTCAGAGGGCAACTTCCACAAATGTTTGACCGAAGTCTGGAAACCATTGCACCCCCCCCCCCCCCCCCCCCCGCCCTTTAATTTTTGCTAGATTTCTAATTCTCCAAAATTTGAAGTTTCATTTTTGCAGTGTTCCCAAGTTTTCAAAATTCAAGACAACAATAAATAATGACGGACAATACATAGCTCGCCAGTATCAAAAGATGTTTCTTCAGTGGCATTTGGCATTGCTGCCCTTGCAATTGATAACACCAACTGTCCTACAACAAACCTTACAAACAAGTGTTGCTTCAATAACCGTCGGTACGTTCAAATAGCCAAACTTCTGGACGTACTCACAGGGAAGCATAGAAGCTTCAGCCACCCTCCCCCTTCTATCAAATCTACAGGGGCATATCTTTCATTGCTATAAAAACACAACCCCTCCTCTATCTAAGCACAAACCGAATGCTTCAAACTGGAAACCGGAATCGCAGCTTTCATCGCGGCCCAGAAGTACAGAGCGCGACACTGTTAGCGCGAACAAGCGATCGCCGGTTTTTCGAGTGTTTCTCTTTGAAACCAAAGGATGTCATCCAAGTTATTATTGGTATGGAAAGAGCTCATTAACTTCTATAATGTAAGCGATAACATTTCGTGCTCGCTAATACTATTTAGGAATAAAATGCGAAAATGCGCCGACGTCGTGTTCGCGCTAACAGTGTCGCGATGTGTACATCACCCTATTGTACTGTACAAACTTTGACGAGATAAACAGAGAGCTCCTTCTTGTCAATTGCCATAGATTGCAAAAAAAAAGAAAAAAGAAACAAATGTGTTTTCATTTTTTTTTTTGGGGGGGGGGGGGGGAGGAGAGGAGGGAGAGGCCTTGGCCCCCTAGAGGTCAGTAAAACTGTCCACCTTCTTGACATATTTCCCCTGAAGCCGAATGCACTCGCATCGCCAGCGTGGCAGCCTTTCCATGCCCTGCCGGAACCAAACTTTGGTAGCGTGTAACACCCCCGCCTGTTCAAGTGTGTGGGAGCAACACACTACTGACATTGGTGACTGCAAAATGGTCTCGCCTCGCAGGGTGTTTTTGTGTATTGGCACGGAACAAGCGATAGTGACTGGGAGCCGGGCTGGGCTCTACGCATGCACAGCCAAATGTCTGACCGCATGTACGACGCGTCAGGAAGGTGGGGGTACCTGACCTAGTGCCAGCCAATCATGGCTTCACATAAGCGCGTGCAATATCATGATCGGCTGACACCTGGTTGGAATCAGCTGTCAGATGTTTGGGCAGATGTACGGCCTCAACCTGCCCCTGAGCGATTACCATAAAATACCGGCCAAGCACTCACTCAAAATTTGGAGATAATCATGAAAAATTGGGGGATGGGCGCTTGCTTGTCTGGTCATCTATTTTACATATAAATGTGTTGCCCATACAGTAGAACCTCGCTGATATGTTTGTCAGGGGACTGTAGAAAAAAAAAAGTATGATTCGAGAAAACGCAACAACCGTTAACGCACTTAGGGGGGCTCTACATGAGATAGAAAGCAGCTCTTATACAATGGCTTATTTTATGTGTACTTGCAGAACTGTTGAGGACTCTGACATGTTCACAAAAGCACGTAATATCCGCCTGCCACTTCGAATTGAGGCTCATTCACACTGCCCCATTTTCTTACGATAAATTACGCTGCGTATAAGTCACTGAAACATTTGTGTCTTAAATGTCGCGTGTCATGCTTTCTCCTTGAACTGGTAGCCTCGGTGACTTCAACGTAATATTTCGTAACATAACTTACCGTAAGAAGATGGGGCAGTGTAAATGAGCCTTCAACGTTTAGCTATAAAAGCCGTTTTTCCAGGAGCCGCCAGTCCTCTCTCACCCTCCGCGCGATCGTGAACATTTAGGTAGCGGCGCAAGGTGTCCAACGCAACGATCACGTCCGCAGACTTGGGTGCAGCGTAATCGTTTGTTTCTTGCTCGACATCTTCATCACTTTCTTCTCTTTAAAACTTTTAACTTCTCTTTAAAAGAAAGTGCCTTCCTTTTTCGCAACGCCATGACCGTTGTCAATGGGCGCGAAGCGGCGCACATACTCCGAAACACCACGGTTCACGCAATGGAGCGGAACAGAAACTAGAAGCGCAGCGTGCATGCGGGTGCACCCCGTGCCCGAGAAAGAGAAGGACAGATGAAAGAGAGACCGAGCATTTACCGCCTCGCCATGCCTCGCTCCCCATCTGAGCAGTGCTCCAAGGTCACACCCGGCCAAGATAGGTGGCTTCGCTCAGCAAAGCCCAGCGAGGAGACAGAGAGACGGGAAAGAGGGGGAAATAGTAAAGTGCCCACGCATGCCGTGCGACCCGCATTGCATGGTTCGGCCTTGCTCCGCTAGCTTTGCTTCAAAGCCAGCGTGGCAGCCCGCCGCCCAGCGCGCCGAGACGCCGCAATGTTGACACTTTTGGACGTAACAGGCAGGAAACTAATACGTGTATCTCTATGGAAGTAAAACAAAACCGGCATTTTTGAACATTACAGCCGGGAAAATGTATCAACCAAGAACATATCAACGAGGTTCTACTGTATTTTCTCAGATCTTACAAATTTGGGAGTGGCCACTTAGTGTGGAATGGGTGGATGCGTGGTATTCTACCATATAACCTCTTCAATACCGTTTAAATAAAGAAAGAAAAACACCTGCAAGTCATTATTTTGCAATCACTGATGAGCTGGAAGCAGTTGTCCAGGCATGGGTGTGGCACACCACCAAAAAGTGGTTCTGGCAGGGGCACGGAAGCTGCCGCCAATTCTGCGAGTGCATTCGGCTAAAGAAGGAGTATACTGTAAAAATGTTGTCGTTCGTGAGCCCCCCATTTTCGGGAATTTTGCAAACTGGAAAGATTTAATAAGGGTAAGCAAATGTTTTTGTCGTATACACCAACATATTCTTTCCAAGCAAGCTCGCGTTTGCCTGCATCGTGCAGACACTTCGCGTAAGGTGAAAAAGCGAAGCGCCTGCACATGAGCCACGCCGACCGCAGCACCACTGGAGCAGTGAGACGTCGAAGCCACGATTTGTGGTAGTTACCATACGACCCTTTGCCCAATTCGCAAAAAGAAAAAGAGAAAATAAAGGGTTTTACGGCATGCCGGGATGGTGAACTCATTTACAGACCTCCAAGCAGCCAGGAGCTGCGGCAAAATAATAGGTGTAAATCAATATGGTACACCCCTCATACTTCTTGCTGCAACTGGCTAAGAACTCCTAGTGTCTTGACTGTCGCGCGGAAGTAACAAATTAAACCCCTTTACGACGTTTACTCAAAAATGGGCCCATGTTTTTTATGAGCAAAGCCCACACACACATTTTCGTGCGATGCCCATGGACAGCCAGCGGTTATGACTTAAGGGAACCCAGCAAATAGAGACATGAATAACGTAGGGACTCAAACGTGGGATCCGGGCCAAGATCCTGAGCATGAGAGCCTCAAGTGTGGCGTCCCAGCAAAGTCAGCCTCCTAATCTTTGTCTTGTTACTTGCTAGGCTAATTTCGTAAGATCCTAAGATAGGCCTCTGCAGGCTCTGCTTCTAGAAAAGTCAAACCAATAATTGACTGACTATAGTGCCCTTAGCCAGCAGAACCTTGTTTTAAAAAACGCAGATAACAGAAACAATTTTTGTTTTTTTATGCGAAAGCATTACCACAAAAATTCAAGAAGAACGCCCACCCAAAATGAAAAGATAAATGGTGAAAAACAAGGGGTGGGCCATCTTTGGAAATGACACAACAAAACTTCATCAAAAACTAATGATAAATACCTGGGCACCCCATTACAAAGCACGAGACGCGGGAGCTGAAACTTTGGATCCTGGACACCGCAAATTTGCGTTTCAGTATGCGATAAACACACGGGAATTCGCAACGAACTGCTGTGTCACGGGAAAGAATACTGGAGGTTGCGGACGCAGCAAATTCGCGTTTTACCGCGCGAATAACCCGCTGAAACCCGCAGAGAACTCGCATCTCACGAGATCGAATACCGCAAAAGGCAGACGCAGCAGATTCAAGATTTATGGTGCAATAAACATGCGAGAACCCACTACAAACTTGTCTGTTGCAGGAACCGATATCGCGCACGCAGATCGCAGACAGAAATGCGAAATCCGCTACTAACTCGTATGTCACGGGAACGAATACCGCAGATCGCGGATGCAGCAGATTCGCATTTCACGATGCAATATACACGCGGGAACAACTCTCGTGTTACGGGAGTTGATATCGCACGCGCAAGTCGCAGACAAAAACACGGAAACCCGCTATGAACTAGCTTATCAGACGTATTGGTACAGCAGATCGTGCGGCAAATGGGATTCCCGTCGGACATTGCGTGACGTCAAGGGTGGGCGATGTTTCGGAATTTTTATGTAACAGATATTTAGCCAGAAAAACGGGATGGGCGATCTCTTGGGGCTGGGCATTCTCTCAGAACTTTATGGTAATTGTTTTGTTGAGCGAAGCCGATGAAAGCAACAACTAAATTACCATTGGCTGGGCATTGTCTGTAGCAGCGAAACGGCACCTAAATTCCCATTGGTTGCAAAAATTTTCTAAGGGAGGTTCCTGTAAACAAAGTAAATTAATGGCTTTGAAAATAAATTTTCATACATTTCGGTCTGGGTGGGAATTGAACCCGGGCCCTCCGGGGTGCAAGACGAGCATGCTTCCCCGATGCCACGTGAAGCCGCGGTGGATTCACGATTCCGGTCAAATAAACCTGTGCCTAGTGCGTGCGTCATGCCTTTCGCATTCTCACACATAAAAAATCTTAAATGTCTGCCAAATTTTTTTATTTTTTTTTTATATTGTCTTACTATAGTGACATTACACGTGACCCATGAGTGGAAGTGGGAGACTCACTCCTTCACTGTGGTGCAGCAGTTGTCCCTGAGCATGGGCCACCCTGGGGGTAGGGTGCACGAGGAGCTGTGCCCCCTGCTGGGGCAAGGGGCTGCTACTGCTGCTGCTGCTGCTGCTGCTCGGGCTGCTGGGACTGTCCCCACTGGGCTGCAGGCTCTCGTCTTCCACCGACTCGGAGTCCCCGGGACCTTCCTCCGGCTGCGGTTGTGGCTGAGGCTGTGGCTGACGATGTTCTGCGTGCAAGGCAAGACCGTAAGCAGACCGGGTCGTGCCTTCTTCGTGCTTTTAAGACTCACTTTTTACTTCGTAAACAAAGGCAAACAGACGGTTAGCCGTGGCTTCGCAAAAGGGCATTATTTGTACCTTCATACGCGTGCCTTCAGACTCTCATGTGCCTCGAATAAAAACAGCACGCAAAAAACAAAGGACGAGTAAAAAAAATTGGACAGACCAAGTGCTGACTTACGAATTACGAAGTAAGAAGGCATAAACCTGCATAATCATAAATATGCCACTAAATTGCTGTTATCACCCAATTGCTTCATTCTGTACAAGATACCATATCTTTGCTTGTAAGGGCCACACCCCCCCATATTAAACCAAAATATATTAAAAAAAATAAAAAAATTATGTCTGTATTAGTGTATTAGTATTAGTACAATGAGTGCAGCGCGACGACAATAAAAGGCTCACCAGTGTTGCACCGATTTTGACTTGCCATGGCTTGCATGCTGAAGTGGCTAAAGCTTATCGCAGCAAATGCTAGCCGCTGCAGCACTGCTTCATGCGATTTGCGCTAACTTCGTGTTTCGCAGCGTGACGCGCATCATTGGCGAGCGTTGGATTACATATAGAATTGCTAACTGGACAGTCTGGAACAAATCCGGGACATATAGCTGTCCTGAAAGAGACAATGCGGGACTTGGGACGCTTCATGAAAAGTCGGGCCAGTCTTGCAAAATTCAGGACGGTTGGTAACCCTAAATGCGCCGCGCAGACCGCCCTGGTATGCTGGTGACTGCTGCGCCACTGGGTGAGGCAGCGGCGGGAGTGCAAAGCTCGGCGCAGCGCCAAAAGTGCGAAGCTCGGCGCAGCGCGTGCTGAAATCCCTTTTCTGATCATCATTATCGCCCTAGCTACGGGTACCTAGACTAGGGTGACCACCCGTCCCGCGACTCGCGGGACTGACCCGCATTGAGAGCGCGTGTCCCGCGTCCCGCAAGAAATTCCAAAATCTTGAAAATGTCCCGCATTTCACATTGTCGTAGCATTCACTACGCAAATTATGGCGCTTCCGAAGAACGGGCCACGGGGTAGCGCGGAGATCGCTGATAAACATGTGAATATCAATGGTATGCCATTTCCTATACAAGCACTGCAGGAAGCGACCGTCGTTCTTGCAGGAAAAAGACGCACATGTGCCGTTGTGCCTCTCCCCTTGATGGCAAGATATTGCGAGCGAAAATTGCTCGCCAAAAGTTGAAAGATAAACTATTGTAATTCTTTGCAAATCATACTGTGTCATGCGAAAGGGTTGTTGTGGAAAGCTTTTTTTTTTTTTTTTAGTCTCACAAGAGTCGAAAAAACAGCAACATAAGGTTCTAATTTTGTGTAAGAGCATGTTAATATAAGTGTAAGTATCGACAGAAAACAATAAGCCGAAAAAAATTTACGATTTCTTATTTCCCTTTCATGCATTCTGGTTGGCTGCAGTCATTTTTTATGGTTTCAACTTAGACACCCATAATAAAATATTTACCAATATAATTACACAAAAATATATCACTGTGAATGAAAATTATTTTAGCTTAATTGCCGCCAAACAATTTTCAGGTGTATAATATGCTTTCGGAGAGCAGAGAATATCGGGGTGCGCTTGATGGTGATTTTTTTAAAATATTTTTTGCTTGAGTTATGAAAATACCTCCCTCCCTCCCTCCCTCCCTCCCTCCATCCTCCCCCTCCCTTCCCCTTCCCCCCCCCCCCCCCGTTCAGGGTGTCCCGCATTTCGCCTGCCGGAAGGTGGTCACCCTAACCTAGACACTAAACCTCAAAACGTAACGTTAGGCCTAACGTCAGGCCAGCGCATACCCGCATCTCCCTCTCACGTCAAACAGCTGCGCGTACCAATCGTCGACGTTAGACCTCCAAGTGTAACGATAGGCCTAAAGTTAGGCCTAATGTCAGGCCAGCGCATACCCGCGTCCCCCCCTCCGCAGCGCCACCAGGCTGGCTCCTTAGCAACAATGGCGCCTTTGCTATGAAGCCACATGACGCGTCGCAGCCAATTAGACTTTAGGTGTCGTTTTTCGCTGCTACAGACAACGCTGGCTTCATTCCATGGGACGGTTAATGCTTTCACATTAAAAAGTGCAGCCCTTACAGTCGTTTATACAGTTTGCACTCTTTTTCATATAAAACAATCGACGGTGCACGGACACACATGCTTTCATCGTACTGTGTCATAAGGAAAGACGGTTACAGATTACGCAAGTTTATGTTTTCTTCACAGAAAAACCTGTTTAAGTCAGCGCTTGGTCTGTCTAAATTCTTTGACTTGTCCTTCATTTTTATTGAGCTGTTTTTACTCTAGATGCATCACCAACTAACCCAAGTGTGTACTATCCTCCCAAACCTTTTTCCCTACACATCTCGGCAATTACAAGTTTCATGCAATTTTCTCCGCTTCACATCTCTGGCGCCGAATGCCGCCGCCCCAATTCGAGGCTTACATTAACTTAAGAGACCCAAACTCCCTTGTATCACGCATTACATGGTTTCAATGCCTTTTCATAACTTTGCAAAAAGAAAAAAAAAACAACTTCTCTCAAGAACATTTGGCAGAGTTTCCACCCCCACAAAAAAAATATGCCCCTCGTTTCCCCCACCTGGTGCCGGCTGCGGGGGTGTGTGCCTGTGCAGGTCAGCCTGCCGCAGGAGCTGCTCGTTGTCCGAGGGCCTGCCCCTCAGGCTGTGCCAGAGGGCCGCCATGCGGGGCCGCACCTTGTCGGCCACCGATGGGGCCCGGTCCAGAAGAGCCAGGCTCTGGTTGGCCACCCGGTCCACGTTGGCCAGGTGCTGCAGGAGGGCGCTGCGCTGCGAAGGGCTGCCCCCGCCCCCTCCGTGGCGGTAGTGGTGCACGGCGTGTGTGCGGTCCTTCTCCAGGGCGCGCAGCAGCTTCTCCAGGCACTTCTCAATCTTCTTGGTCTGCAATGCACAGCCAACATTTGCAAGATGAGAGATCTGGTGTCTAAAGTGAGAAGTCTCAAGCTCCTCAATCTTGCAGAGCGTCTGCCCCACTTTTGACCTTTCAATGTCAAAGGAGGCCGTGGAGTCCCATGACTGGAACCCACTGCCTTTTGCTGACGGGTCAAGTACTCTAACCCCTGAGCTACAAGGGGCTGCTCTTTGGAAGTCTCCAGAAGGCTCTTAATTGCAATGCAACGGAGGGCAATCTATAATGGTCATCGTGGTAAGCGGCCCAAAACTGAAAGCACATAAACTGCTTGAGTCAAACTTCTGTGTATTTACATAAGAAGGAGATTACTTTCATGGACACGTGTTGATGCGAGTGTGTTTTTTGTGGGTGTTTTCTTCGTTGGGTCCTTTTCAATAAATATTCAGTTGTCAGTTCAGCGCTCGTCCTGTGTACTCCTTTTCCTCCCGTCCTTGTCGTTTGCGCGCTGTTTCCATTATTTCTAAGCATGAACCAACTCGCCCACATCGCTACTCTGATAAACTGTGCAGAAGTGGATGCGAGCACCCGCTTTGGTCTGTTACAAAAAAATATTCATGCGTTTAAGTGCTTTCATATTGGTAACTACCGTAGAATGCCGCGCATCCTCCCATTCCACACTAAGCGCCCATTCCCAAATTTGTAAGATCTGAGAAATTATGCACAGTATATTTATATGGAAAAGAGATGACCGGACAAGAGCCCATCCCCCATTTTTTTGCGATTATCTCTAAAGTTTGAGTGGGCGCTTACCCAGAATTTCACGGTAGGGCTTTTATTCATGCGAGTCGAGAAACCTCCTGGAATACTATATCAAGGGGAATCTCCTGAATTTTTAACGAGGCTCTTGAAAGTGCACAATGCAGTATACATGTGCGAATTATGGATTTTCAGTTCGAAGCGAATCCAAAGCGAATAGTGGTTTTGGCCGAATATTTTTGAATCAAGTATAGAACAGTTCCTTTAAGCCTTTCACTAGTGCCACATGCTTAACTGAAAACCCAGCTGAACTTTGTGAAAGTTGTTGCGAGGCTCCCACTTGTCCATTTCTAAGGTAAGTTAATTTTAATTTTAAATCATATTTATTGACTGTGGCCTCCAAAAGTACAATGACTACATTGAGATGGCAAGTAAACGATGCATTTGGCATAAAATTAAATTTATAGAGATGTCCAGCTATACCTAATCAAGGGTAATTATAAATATTCTCGCCATATTCAAATATCTTCAATCACAAACAATTGGCACAGGTTTTTGGGGCATCTCTGCATGCCAGATTAATTTAGAGACTTTTACTACAATCTAGATATCAACATTTGTTTCTGTTTCTTTTTAAATACATCAGGCATGCATGTGCACCATACCCTTTAGCAATGAGCTTTCCTCCTGAACATACGGCTACATTTGTACTTTTCGAAGAGTTGATCTCGGCGGGTTAGCCCTGTTCAGAGAGCTTCTTACCAACACCAGTGTACTGCGGAGAAGCCACACCCACGAAAGCGAGCACTGCAGATGTTGCTTTCCTGCAGTGCACCGACGCTCGGTAAGAAGCGCACTCAACAAGGCTAACCTGCCGCAACCAAATATGAACATTGCACATAATTTTTGAACCCATCAAAAATTTTAATATTTGCACAACCCTAGAGATTGATTAGTGTAATCATTAAAATGGAAAGTGCCAAAAGCTCCCAGAAACAAGAACCCACAACCTTTGTTCTTCAATATCTATTCCTCGCACTTTGATCTATTTCCACTTACAAATGTTGTTCATGTAAAAGGACTGTGGCTGGTAAAGGCCAGAAAGCACCGTTATTTATTTATTTAGCAATACCGCTCATCTCACAAGGATATTCTCGTAGGCGAGGAAAAACACAAAAACATTGCAATACACAAGGAAAGATTACATGAGCAGATAGATCAAGTATACATATGAAATAAAAAACAAATAAACACTGAACAAATCCTATGAGACACGCAGCAAACATTTCGACAAATTCCTGGTCGACTGTCTCTCCAGGAATAGTGTCTAAAAATATTGCTAATAAATTTTATAATATAATTTTATAAACTGTGTCATTTAACAGTATCAAGTGTTGTTTATTTTTTTATTGCTTAAAATAACTCTACTGTTTTAGAGTTTTAGGTGAAATTTCCTAGCAGTCAAGGAACACTTCTAGTATTCTGAGTGTTTATTACCATTTCTTTTTTACTGCTCACTTCTATCATTGTGGGAGTGATGGTAGTGTTAAACAATAAATAACAAATGTGAAGTGCCCTGGGGTCGTTAACCCCTTAAGTGCCAAATTTGTTTTTCAAAAAGCAACCTAAAAGTGCCATATATTTTTGTTTTTTTTTGTTTTACAATGTTATTCCTCTAGTATTACACATAAAATTTGAAGTTTATTGCGCAAAAATCAGCGGAGGCAAAAAAAATATATGCCAACTAAAACGAGTGCTGCCATCTATGATCGGCGCCGCAAAACTACTCTGACGAGCCTACCTCGTCCGTGGAATTGGGGGCTACCGAAAAAACCACTGGACGAGCTGATCCCATCCACGGCATTTTTAGCCAGAAAGCGGCCGACGAGCTCAGCTTGTCCAAGGCACTTAAGGGGTTAAACTCTAGCCACCATACATGCTATCATGCTTGACTCACCATTTGTTTATGTGTTCATTTGAAAATTCCAAACCGAAGTGATGACGTAATGCACTCTTTGTTATCAGGTAACTTCTGCATAGAGCAGCTATTATATTTTTATAGGCATGCCTAGCCATGACAACATTTGTTTATAGCCATATTTTCCAGTTCTGCTACCGTTGTCATAGTTTCATTCCACTGTAAAATATACAGGCCCCCTATGTGGTGGCTGTCCCTACCTTGGGGGGCACCTGGTAGAGTGCAGCAGTGTAGCAGTCCATGGCCGACTTCTTGCGCATGTTGATGATGGTCAACACCCGCTGCTGATGCATGGCTGCCAGCTGACGCTTCTCCGCTGCTCCCTCTTCCTCCAGGGCCTCCACAGTCTTCTGGAAACGCTGCAACCGAAACAAGCATGCGCTCCGTTTATGTGGACGTTAAAGACATGGGCCCCACATGCTCTGTGCGCAAACTAATCCTACAGTCAGGGGCGCACTTAAAGGGAGGGGGAGAAACTGCCCCCCACCCCCCTCTAAACCCCCAAGGGCAACTCTCTTTTTATGGATCAAACAACATGCACTAGCTTTTCTTTTTTTAGAAAGAAATGTTTTTTTTTGTTTTTTGTTGTGAAATGGCAAGTATTAGGTGAAGAAAATAGATCTAAGGAATGCTTCACCCATGAGGTCACATCTGTCCATGAGATCGGATCTCTCTCCACTCCAAAGCCAAATGTTTCCCTCCCCCCCCCTTCACCCTCCCCACCACCACCGCCCCCAAAAGACCAACCCGTAAATCTGCCCCTGCCTACAGATAGGTGCTGCAGAAGAGCACCTGGGACTCACCGCACTCATCTTCTTGCGGAAGTCCTCTGCTCCCTTGGGGTCCTTGTGCTTCATTGTCTGGTAGTGCTCTTCCAGTTCACTCCACTCCTTCATTACCTGCAAAAGAGGTACACAGTGTGTACAGCTTGCTCAACCATCTAAAGCTACAACATTCCTTACAAGCATAGCCGGCAGCTTTTTCATAAAGAAATGCAGAGAGAGCATAACCTGCCTGTAGTAGCGTGCATAGAAAAGTATACCAAAATAGATTCAAAGCATACAGATACTAGTAATTTCCAGGTACTCTTTGGAACAGAGTTTCCCAAAATCACTAAATTAAAGTCCCGAAGTGACATTTCACCACCAGAAATTTCGCCCAGTTTGGGACGATTATTTGTGTACTAGATAATGATAGAGGAAAATGTTGTAACCAAGTCTTCTACTATGTTGTGCTCTGCTCTTTCAACAATAGTCAGACTAAATTTCTTCTCAACCAAGCTGTTTCCTACAGGACCAAAATTATGTAGTGTAGCAAAAATATTTTGGAACAACTGAGGCTGTCGCTGGCACCCCATACTTTATGTTTGTAGAAAAGGTTCTGACTAGACGCAGAACAAGAGTAAAAAGATGTCAATAAAGGCAACCAAGAAACTATTTCAAGCTTACATATGCTCCTCAGGTGCAACTGAATTACTTGAAAACAATTTCTTCAAGGGCAACTGCGATCAATAGTTTCAAATTTTGGATTACAACTGTTTGCAACTCAGTCAGTGTCCCTGAATTATTAGGTACAGTCAAAACCGCTTATATCGAACACCGCAGAGATCGCAAAACAGTCCGATATGGCCAAAATTCTATGTATAAAATGAGGTCGGAAACACAAGCGCCACATGGTCGGCACAGTAACGAGCTTACCTGTAACTTTCATCACCGCAGGCTTTCTTAATTGATTAGGACAATTACTTGAGACCATTATGTCGATTTATTGCACTAAAAAGTACTGCGCCAACGTTGTCCGCTTTTTAGAGTCTATAGCATGCTTTGTCACGGCCTTCTTCACGGTGTCGAGACCATCCACAAGTGCAAGTCCACTTCCTTCTATTGGACTGCAATAGCGGCGCAGCAAAGCTACGACAGACACTGCTTCGCTTGAGGTGGGGCGTAGTGCAGAGTCTTTGACGTTTGCAGGACCAGGCTCATCGCTCCCAACTGGCCGCTCGCCGGCAATTTCGGCGGCAATTTTAATATCCGTCAGCTCCGCAGTAGTCTTGTCATCATCGTCACCACTGAAGTCCTCTATGCTCATTGTCTCAGGCACAGCACCCACAAAACAGAAGAACCTGTTCCACGTTTTGTCGAGCTCGTGATGGTCTTGTTCGAACCTGTCAGGAAGTTCTTCACTCAGTCCTGCCACCTGCTCAGAAAACTCCTCGGCGCAGGGAACAAATTTAGTGTGCCGAAAGCAATTGGTTATTGAGTTGCGCTTGACGTTCTCCCAGGAGGCCTTGAGCATTTCGACTGCTCCCAAGAGGTCTATTTTGAGCTCCTGATTCATGCGAAGCTTGACGAGCAAAGACTCTATGAGTCTCCTCTTGGAAATGGCCTTAAAGGATTGAATTACGCCCTGATCTGAGGGTTGGAGCGGGGAGGTCGTGTTAGGCGGCACGAACTTGAGTTTGATGTTTTTCAGCAGTATGTATGTATGGTGCGCCGCACGGTTGTCAACAAGTAGACACACTCTGCGAGCCTTGCCCGCGAGCTCGTTGCTCCGGTCTGTTAGCCACTTGCCAAATAGGTCCCGAGTGATCCACAACTTCGTGTTCCACGCATACCAAACGGGAACATTGCGGCAATTCTTCATATGGTGTAGCGTTTTGAACTTTCCGATGACAAAAGGTTGTGGCGAGCCATCCATGTTGGCGGCCATGAGTACCGTAATTTGGACTTTATTTTGTTCCCTGCCATGACACTTGTCACTGTGCTTGCTGAGGGTCTGCCGGGGAAGCTTTTGCCAAAAGAGCCCAGTCTTGTCGGCGTTAAAGATGTCCCTCGGCTCATATTTTGTCAGGATCTGAGGCCACTCATCCTAAAGCCACTTCCAGATGCTCTCAATGTTGGCCGCTTCGCTCTCCCCCGAGATAGCCTTCCCAACGATGTTGTGGCGGCCCTTGAAGCGTTGTAGCCATCTGCTGCTCGCTGTGAAGCCCTGGACCCGAGAATGAAAGCAAACTCTCTTGCTTTCTCTTGCAATATCGGTCCTGATACAAGGATGCTCCGGGCTCCGACGTCCATAAACCACTAGTATGTCGCTTCCTTGACTTCTTGAAAGTCCGGCTCTCGAACATGTGCGTCCGAATACTTGCCTGTTGCTTTCCCTTTAATATCACTCGTTTTTGAACAAAGCAGTCAAAGCACTTCGAGGAATATTGTAGGCATCGGCCACACTTGGCTTCTTACCCTTCTGAACATGCTTAATTATCTCTAGCTTGATTGCAAATGTCAGCGTCGTCCTTTACTTCACTCTCACAGCCATGGCTTAGGCCGACTTACGGTGGATGCAGAAACGTATGTCACAGGCGGCAACGGTGGGAACAAAACCCGAACAACGGCAATCTCCGAATCTGCGAATCTGCTCCGAATGCGTGCTGCAACCCAAGGAAGTTGGTGCATCGTGCGACCACACGGCTCTGAACCACGACCGCTGCTATGCTCTTCGTGGTGCTCAAGGTGCCTTCTGCTTGTGCAAGCGTCGCAAGCACCTGCCGCGCGCCGCTACCCGTTGGTGCACTACGGGGAAGCCTGCCGCGTGGCTCAGGAGCGCGCGCGCTCAGATGCTGAGGAGTTCGCTATATCCAGTGGGGGTCCGATCGCGCTTGATATATAAAGTAAAAAATGCGTGTATTTTCAAGGAAGTTCGGAATGGGTTCGACATAAGCCATAATTCAATGAGTCCGTGTTCGATATATTCAAGTTTGACTGTATATTTCTTTCTTGATATTGCGTTATAGTTTGTAAATATCATTGCTCAAAGTTTGGTTTTGGGCATCTGCGGCAAAACTGGAGCTCTCTGCTAGAAAGCGATGGCAAGACTCATCATCAGCTGTTTGGCGACGATGGCGTCATGTTGGTGCTGCGGTAAGTGGCACGAGATGCACCTGACATAGCCAAACAATCAATTTCAAGAAACGAGTTAGGCTATTTCTTTTTTTAGTTCTTTGTGTCGTACATAAGCAGTGTATGTAGGAAAGACTAGCGCATATTCATAAAGCTAGCGACTGAAAGCGAATTGTATGTGCTGCTTACTTAAAGCAAAGAGTGCGTTCAGTGCCGGCCACTGGGTGACGGCACAAGGAGTGCAGCTTGGCTGCATCGCTATATTCCCATTTCTTGCCCACAGAAATAAAAATCCATGGTATACATTCCGTACAGTACCGCGTATCCGCCCATTCCTCATTAAACCCCATTACCAAATTTGTAAAATCTGAGAAAATATGCACAGTACATTTACATGTAAAATTGATGACCGAACAAGCGCCCATCCCCCATTTTTTTGCGATTATCTCCAAAGTTTGAGAGGGCCCTTGCCCGGTATATTACAGTTAGAGAAGGAGCTTAATACTGTAGCATTGTACGATTGAGTGACGCGAGTTTCACACGCTGTATGGCTCTTTGCAGGTGGGTGTTCCCAAACTTGAGTACTAGTCACACGAGTTTGCATAGTGGGGTAGTTAGCTATATAGCTAGGTTGATTTAAGCGCAAAGAACCTAGACGGATGCTGTTGCATGTCACGTGGTATTAGGCATCCACCGCACAGGAGACGCTACTCTTCGGGGCCATAGCTAGCATTTGGCGCATTCATGTGTTGGAACAGTGCGAAACAGTACAGCTCGATTACTTCGCTTATGCACAGTACAGCTCAATTACTTTGTTTATGTACAAAAAAAGATAAACTTGATGTCCACGAAAATCGCTAGAATGAAACAAGAATGGGAAAATGTAGGAAGCAGCTCTAATCACTATTTTACACAATGAAGGAAAGGCATGGGAGAAGAACTAAAGCACCAACGTTGTGTTGCATCCCAGTGTCGTTTCACTAACAGCTAACCCGCTTGCAGAAGGGCAGCTGGTAGCGTCTTTAATATTGGTTTTAGCGGAGTATGCGGCGTCTGACTTAATATTTCGGCCATGATCATATTTCTTGCCACCGAAGCGACATCAGTTATTTAATTTAGTTTGCTTTTTGACCGAAGTTGTCCCAGCAGGCCACGTAAAAACAGACAAAGTGCAATCAGTTTTCGGGTCCCCGTTCCGATGCGGTGGATGGTGGCAGACTGTCCACCGTGCAAGCCCCGTGCACCCACCTTGGTGACCTTCTCTCTGTGTCCTTCCTCGAGATTCCTCTGGGCCTCCTTGAAAGAGTCGTGCTCGTGCTTGCTGTCGAAATGACTGAAGTAGTGGTCCACTGGCCGCTCTGTCGTGGTGCCTGGCGTGGTGCTCGTGGTGGTGCTTGGAGTCGTGCTGGTCGTCTCCTCCTCCTCCTCCACGCTGCTGTAGTCGTCGTAGTCCTCGTCCTCCTCGCTCGACGTCCCTTTTCCCTCCTCCTTGCTGCTCTTGCCTGCATGCCAGGGAAGGCCAAGAGCAGAGCACGTGACACACTGATGCACGTCCCAACTGCTTGTCTCCATTTATTTGTTGTCCCCTTCGTTCTTACGGGAAATCAGGCCCGCAGGTTGCAAAAACACAAATGTTTTTGCAGTTGCCTACTAAGAAAAAGCAGGGTACATGTGAGCAAGCACTCCCAGGAGTTTAGTTCCAGAAGAGGCGAAATTGGTATCAGATGGAGGGGCCAGAATAGACGTACAGTTGCTGACCGATTTTTTGGACTTTCCAGGTATCGAAAACGTCCAAATAATAGAGCAGTTAAAAAAATAAGCAGATTAAAAAAGTTGCCTTTATTACGTCTAAGCGGGCTTAAAAAGCCGTCAATAGTGCCTTGCTTCAAGTTACGCCTCCGTTTACATTCGACCACCTTCTATTAGCTGGAGAATCGCTGCCTTCCTTTTCTAGCCTTATGGTTCAGTACTTTCCGCGATTCTTAGCGACACTTTGCAGCAGTAGAAGAACAGATGGGAACATGATGTCCAAGCCAGCGTAGTCTGAAAACACGATTCACCAAGACAAGATAAGAGGCACAAATCCATGACTGCAGAATGGCAAATGAACAAAGCAAAATGGTAACAATGACGATAATAATGATGCGCAGCTGGAGAAAAACGCCGTAGCATAGAGTCACCTAGGGGTAGAACTTAGCAGGAAACAAGTAGCGCTGCCGAGCCGAGCCAATCATGTGCAGCCCACATAGAATCTAAAATGGCGGCTTCTCGGTGGTGCTTCCCGCCGATTGCTCGCGACGATTTTGTCAGAAAACTTTACCCTTCAAACTTGAAATTATCCGAAATATTAGGCATGAATATGCACTATTTCTATCGGGTAGGTCACAGTTCCTTCTTCAGGTCCGAAATATCGAACAGGTAAAAAAAAATCGGTCGTCAACTAGAAACGAAGATTGGAAACACTCAGGTGGGGACTCGGAAAGGGATCCAGATAGGGATTTAGAAAGGCTCAGAAAGGAACTACAATACTTAGATGGGAAAACAGATAGGGACCCAGGCACAGATCAGTGAAAGATCAGATAGGGACTCAGATAGGAAGTCGTGAAAAGTCAGCCAGGAAGACCAGGATGGGGAGATTCAGGTGGAGGCACTCAGATGGAAACTCAGATGGTGACTGATGGTAACTCTAATGGGAACTTGAATGGCAACTCAGATGAAGGCTTGAATTGGGAACCAGATGGGGAACTAACTGGGTGGGGCCTGAGATGAGAACTCAAATGGGGACACTCGGGAACACTTAATGGAGACCCAGATGGGGACTTGGACAAAGGTGTAAATGGGTTCAGATAAGGACTGAGATAGGAACCCAACATGCAAAAAAAGAAAGAATAAAAACATTTAAAAGGAATGAACACAAACACAGTTGACTCTCATTAATTTAAACTCCAGGAAATCACAGACTGTAGTTTAAAATATCTGGTTTGAATTATTAGAAATTTATCTTAATGTGATGTGAGGCAAAGTAGCGGTTTGCTATAGAAATAGCTACACATACCAAGCAGGTAGCTTTCTTTCCTCTATACAGGCCTATTTATAAGCAGGCGCACATATAAAACACTGGTGAAGTTCCAAGCGAATAGTGGTTTAGGCCGAATATTTTCTAATCACATATTGAATAGTTCCTCCAAGCCTTTACTACCGTTGTACCATGTTTAAACGAAAATTCAGCTGAACTCATGAAGTTTGTTCCAACATTCTACTTGTTTACTTCTAAACTCAGTTACCATAGTTTTAATATAACTATATCTATGAACTGGCCTCAAAAAATCTGAGGCATTGGACTTTTTGAGGCATTGGCCTCAGAAAGACCAATGCCTACATTGGCGTGGCATGTGAATGACAGATTTGACATAAAATCAAAGAAATGCCCAGCTATCCTAATCGAGGAAATTTATACATCTGCTTGCTACATGCAAACATTCTTTCTTTAATCTTGAATTTAACCCCATCAGAAAAATAAAAAAAAGGAGCACAAATAATGAAAGCAGATTGTCAGGACAGTTCTGCTTGCATAACTGCAGTGGGTTAGTCCCATCGAGTGCGCTTCTCACCGAGCACTCGCGTACTGCGGAGAAGCGATGATCACGAGCTTCGTGGGTATTGCTTTCCTGCAGTATACACGTGCTCAGTGAGAAGTGCACTCAATGGGGCTAACCCGCTGCAATGAACAAATAGTATGAATTCAGCGAAAACGCTGTTTGAATTAAGCAGCTCATAAATACATTGAAAACTTAGTGGGACAACCAGAATTGCTTAATTTGTTTGAATTAACCTGAAGTACAAAATATAAGAGTTTGCATTATTGCAAGTCCACTGTACACCATTCTTTCATTTATTTGCATATTATCTACAATGCACTCCCCATATCTACTGGGAACCAAATTGGGACCCAGACAGGAACTCTATGTCCCAATCCCAATCGACTCGCATCTAGTTTGTCCAGGTTTGTTCCCGTCATTTCGCTTCTAAAAGAAAGTAGCTCTTAAGTTCTGCAGTGCACCTGGCCTGCCAAAGCAAATGTTTTTAGGTTAATTTTCAATTTTGAGTAATGACACTCACCCGCTTTGCTCGCGGATGCCACACAAAAAAACAAAACAAAAAAAACAATAAAGCTAGGAGGATTCCATATTTATTTTGTTGATTTTTCTATTCCTCTCAGTCGCTTTTCAATCAATGCACATCGATAGATGCTGGAAGACACTTGTATTGGACCGTGCCTCTTGCATGATGAAATGATAGAATGCCGCTTTCATGGCCACAAAACGGAGGTTTGGGCGAGTTGGTTGTTCATGACTGACATGTCATGTCAGTCATGCACACAAAATGCACACATTTTGTGTGCATGAAAGCTTAGAGTGCTTGTTTTGAGGGTGCACTGTTTCCATGTCAGTCATGGCCGCAAGCATTGCGTCTTGCGAGCGTTGGAGAAGTTTTTAGACGGGGGCAGAAAAGCAGCGGGGGAAGGCAAAAACAGATGCCGACGAGCAGCTTTCATGTCCGCGTCTGGGAATTGCAGACGACGATAGACGGTGGTGAAATAGCAGATGATGCCAGAGGCTGCTGCGCGTCTCCTCGCGAGTCTCCTCACACGACAGGCAGGCGGTGTCAGAAGCCAAGCTAGACGCACCGGATGTTGCAAAAGGGAGACACTAGGCTTGCAAGCACGTTCAGTCAAGCGGCCAAGCCAATTCAGTAGTAACTGGTGGGACAACTGATCTGTGGACAGGGCTTAGAATGGGCAGTGACCTCCACCTAAATTGCGTCTAACGTAAATAATGCACAATTTTTTTTTTTTCGTAAGAAAATAATTTTAAAGGATTGAGACTCCATTTATGCACTTAAAATAAAAAAAAGTTTTTTTTTTTAAAGCCATTGGAAAAAGCACGAGTGTCTCCAATGCTGGACTTACCTTCCGTGGGGCAGCAGACAAACTCCACCCCGGAGAAGATATCCACTCCGCAGGGGAGGAGCATGGCGAAGCTGCGCAGGCGCATGGAGCGTCCCTGGCAGCTGTGGGCCGCCGTCTGGTTCCAGTCGTCAAAGCTCTGGCACACGCTCTGGTTGTGGATGTGGTCGAAGAGGCAGTGCTCGGGCACCAGCAGGGCGTCGCTCTGGAAGTCCCCTTCCAGGCACCTGTACGGCTTCACCCAGTGGCTGCCACGGCAGCTGCGGCCTCGCTGCCCCACCTTGCACCAACCGTCCACGTGGTAGTAGCGACTAGACTCCACAATGTTGCGGATGTCCCGTTTTGGGTACACCTGCAATTCAACCAACGTGCACAACGGTCCTGTTTAGAAAAGAATCTAAATTCCAATGACATGTAGTCACATATACAGGTGGAGGACATGTTGTGTCTTCTATCTGCCCTTCCTAGAGCAGGGGCCAACTGTGCTTCGAGTGGCGCCCAGTGGTACAGGCTTGACCTGAACTTTCACAGTTTCAAGACTGCACTAAAAGTACAATAGCAAAAAGACACCATGCCACTCTAAAGCTCTCTGTACTGACAGTTTCAAGGTTATACATAAACTGGGATTCAACTGCTGTACAATACTGAACATCCATCCATTCCACAATAAGTGCCCACCCTTCAATTTTGTAACACCCTCAATTTTGTAACAAATGTAAAATACACAAAGAACATATCTTTACATATTGTTGACCCAGTTTGACATGATTATCTCCAATTTTGAGTGGGCGCTTGCTCAGGATTTTACGATAGGTAGTGTAGTTCATTTGTAATGATACAGTAATTGTAACAACAATCTTCCATAGTGAGGATACAAAAACGAAAGGACATAGCTCAAATATTTTAGAGTTCCATCGACTTTGCTAAAATCAAGCTCAACCTCTTCACCAGTGTTACGATTGGCATTCTGGAAAGAGGTTACTGGATTAGGAGCAAGCGCATCGGTTGCTCCACCTCAGTCAGCAATCAAGCGTAGCAACGCACCACTGGATAATGTACCGTCAAGAAGGCGACTCGGGGCATAAAAGACAACGCTAGAAGTAAGGTTGGCTAAAAACATTTACCACATTTGTACCAATAAAGTGGACAGAGGCCACTGATAGGCATTAGTCATGCATCCTTTTCTGCTACACTCTAAAATGGCAAGGTCTTACCAGTTTGTATGTTGCCTTTGAGCACAAAAAGTAACAAGACAAAGGGTTAAGCAAAATGCTATGGTAGCAATTCCTACTTAAGAGAGGCCCTTCCATACTTTTTCACAAAAGAAAACTAGACCAAAGTAGCTTTCTGTTTTGCCAATTTGGCCACAAAACTAACCCCCCCCCCCCCCCCCCCCCCCCCCATATTATGAACTGCTCATCCCAATAGCCTAAAGACAATTCCGAGACATTTTAAAAGAATGTGCTGTTCTTTGCTTCTAATGGACCTCAATTTAAAGTCAAATTTTTTCAGATTTTCTACAGAAATGTTTTTACACAAAATGTGCCGCACAAGAAGCCAGTGGCAATATTTAGTGTAAGGATTGGAAGTTCCACGCGAACATTCCACAAAAGGAAGCCTACCTTGCGGCAGTACTCGAGGATGCTGAGCTTGTCCTTGCTGCAGACTGCCTTGGGGTCTGGATCCGAGACCCAGCGCTGGCCCTCGGCCAGGTACTGGTTGTTGATGCGGCCGTGGCCGCACAGGAGGGCCACCATGGGCTGGAAGTGGCCCAGGTCAGGGTCCACGCTGCCGGCCACAGACTGCTGGGGGGTGACACACCCACACTTAGCAACCTGTGCCACCCACTCCTCTGCGCCAGCTACAGGCATAGCATCAGGCATTCATAGAGCACTAAAACTCACCGTCACATTCTTGAAATTAGAATATGTGTTTCCTTTGGAAAGTTGTGTGATTAGTGAGGGGGAGAAAAGGAAACCAGGGAGGGGTTATATTTGTGCCAAGCTGAAAAACAAATCCATACTTTGCAGAGCTGGCCAAATCACAATCCATTTGTAAATAATTTGCATTCCAAATAAAGTGACCAAATGTCCTGTTTTGGCCGGGGCAGTCCCGTTTTAGAGGTGCATTTCTGCCGTCTCATCATTTTGTTTCAATGAAGCCTCATGTCCTATTTTCATGGCAATGTGAGTGCATACGGTAGTTGCGATATTAGTGCTAAGTGAGTAGAAGAAATCTAAAAAAATACATACTTTTTATGAAAATAAACATATTATAAAGGTGTTACCTCCTATAGAGTACAATTAGATATCGTTCTGTGGTTTCATCGGTTAATGCGTTCTGTTCGCACAGAGATTTTGTGCTAAGTGAGAAGAAGAAATAAAAAAAAATACATACTTTTTATAAAAATAAACATATAAAACTGTTACCTCCTATAGAGCATATTTAGATCTTGTTCTGTTGTTTCATCTGTCTATGTGTTCTGTTCATACAGAGGTTTCTTTGGGGCACCTTTCCATGTTACTATATTTGGCATGCTTCGGTTTTGTTTCAAATGAAAAAGAAAGGTGCCCATGTACTCAACAAGACGAACTTTGAAAAACTGTGCATTAGTACAGTGAACCAAATAGCAGCAGAGCTTGCTTTTTCTTTGACCCCACTCCGCCACCCCAGTGATGTCCAGTTTTCTACGCTGTAGATTATAGTCACCCTGGTTCCAAAGTGCTTTTCCAAAAAGCCTGAGAAGAAACTGAACTAGTATATTACGAATTATTGCAAAAGAAAGTTACAACTGCTTTGCAATTACTTTACATAGTGTGCACATAACCTCTCTAAAGAATTTTATTTCCACACATTGCAGTAACTAAGGTGCTTCGGAAACAATGGGATTGCTAGGCTGGTGGTGGAGAGGCTTCACTGCAAAAAAGGTATGGTCTGGTAGAGTCACATATCCTCTCTCTTGGGGCAGAAGGTGGAAGGTATCCTTCAACTCCAGCACTCGCTCAACCACCAATGCTTTGCAGTGCCACTCTTTGTGTAATGAGGCAGCATGTTGATCTGCTTATATCATGTCACATTAACATACTTGCCAGGAATTCACTTATGACTTTATTAGCTTTTTTTTCTAGCGGAGAAATGAAAGATTAAAATTCTGAGCCGTTTGACCAAGCTTGTATGCACTAACAGCACAAAAAAAGGCACTTGGTACAGCCTTCTAAATCCCACAGAAAACACCTGGGTTAAACTGAACAGAGATAAGCTGGAGATTAGCTCCCCTTCACATGTAGAGAAATTGCTATTAACCGTTTAATGTAATGAATTTTCCTCCTCACTAAGAATATGCTTGTTAAAGCCATGCATGAAAGCTTTTTTTTTTTTTTGATAACTTGCACTAAAACTGAGTTGGGAGTAGTAGGAAATAACACTTGGGAGTAAGACTATCAGCTGTATTCACAAGTCGTGACTAACTAGTGCTGTTTTAAAGTTAGTATCGCGTCTAAGTAGTCGCAAACTAAGAGAAAAAATCAGCGACTAAGGATCGACTATAGTTCTGCGGTATTCACGAGCAGAAGCGACATAAAAAGATAGATCACGCACACACGTACTTATACGCCGCTGCGTAAATGGGTATTTTATCGTAAGAAAACTAATATTTAAATGTTTATCGGAAAAGAAAAAGTTACATTGAGAGGCTAATTGTTCGAGACAGAGATTTACAAAGAGAAAATTTAAAAAAAAGGCAAGGGAGAAACACGAAAGCCACATCGCCAGCGACATAACTATGGAAGCGCACGTAAATGTGTTTTTTCTCGTCGTCCAGCGCCCTGCTGAGATCTCTTTAGCAGTATCTCTGACCATTGAACATGGCTATTTACACAATATTTGCTCCTCCAATCTTTTCTAGATGTGTCCCCCAGCGTTCCGAGACAGTAATTGCTTCATTAGCGCTGGCTGCCAGCGGTGATACGAGTCGGCAATGGCGCTGAGCCGCTAGTTACCCGCTAAACACCTGCTAAACTAGCCCTACCCCATAACTAAGGTTTGTTAGTCGACTTCTTAGTCGTGCGGGGTGACTAGGCCCTAACCACGACCGGTGAATACCAAGCACTCACTTAGTGGTGACTGTCACTCGCCACGTGATTATTTTAGTCGATGTCGCTAGTCAGTGGTTAAACATGCGCTACTCGCGCCTGGTGAATACGGGTGCATGACTCTACTCAAAGTGCAGACTTCACACAAGATGCTCTGAAAATATTTTAGACTACAGACAATACATTTTATGGATAGAATTAATAAAAAAATGACAATGCCATGGGGATTAGATTTTTCAACCTGATCATAAAGGTGACTGCCTCCTTACACATGCTCAATGTCCAAAACACCTATGGGACAACGTAACCGAAGAAAGCAGATCATTTACTCTTGGGTAATTACTTCTGTTATACTCTTTCAGTGGCTAGAAGCATCAGATCTTGGAGAGTGTGGGTGATGATGTCATGCTGACTGCTTCTCTTCCTTGTTGGAAGCTGTCCAAGCTACCAAGGCTGCTATTGACAAGGAATCTCGTACACCCAAACGCTAAGGAGTATCTTACAAAATCAATTACAATTTTTACTTCATTATAATATTGGCAGATAATGTTAGCAACCTCAAAGCTTTCTCTCATGAGCTGTGGTAAGACTTCACTAACTGCTTTAACATGCAAAAACTTCAAAACTTTCTTCCTGCAACCAAGTTCCCTTTCTTAAATTTTTGGGTGTCTGGTTTGAAGAGACCCTAGCTGGACACATCATATTAATCATGCCCATCCTAAGATATCTCAATCTATTGACACCTTATACAAACTTAAAAATATTTTTTTTTTCTGTTGGCTCAAGTGTCAACTCTATTAATTAATCTAATTCCATCTTTATTTTTGCACTGCAAGAGCTAATTTAAACAGTTTGTTAGGATATTTTGCAAAATGCCAAATTTTGGAAATTGAAACAGTTTTCAACTTAAAACTTGCGCCGAGAATGCATAATTACTACAACAATGATAAGAACGCATTTTCAGAAATCTACTACACGAAAATGAGTCAATATAATCTCCAAAATAAATTCTATATGAAACCCAAAATACAAAAAAAAAAAAATTATGGATCCAAGTGCTAGCCTAAAAGAAAAAAAAAATCCTTGAGTTTTTAAATTAGCACCCTGATTTTTTTGGATTAACAAGAACTACTAACGTAATATTCCAAGCAAGCGCCCAGTCAAAATTTGGAGATAATCATGTAAAACTGGGGGATGGGTGCTCCTTAGGTCAACAATATGTAAAGATATGTCCTTTGTGCATTTTTTTTAAATGTTACAAAATTGAGGGGTGGGTGCAGAATGGGCAGATGCTTGGTATTTTATGGTAGTTGGCTTTTAAGTTTCAAAGGCGCAATGAAAAAATTTCTTATATTGTTCTCTGAATAATATTGTATGACTGCTGGCTGAAATGGATATTGGTTGTATTGTGCAACCTTTGTGCTAACTAGTTCTTTATGAATCATGACTACATGTATTCAGTCTTTAGATCGATATTCCCATGGATTGTAAGGTTCTTAAATTTGTATTATATGTTCTATATGCTTCCTATGAATCCATACTTTATGTAAAATATAATTGCTAGTTATTGTAAAATACCGAGGGGGGGGGGGGGGGGGGAACACTTTTAATAAGAACTGGGTTAATCTAGTCATGGGTGCTTGTCCGGTCAAATCGGGTGCTTAACGTATAATTTGCAGAATTTCCAAGTTTGGGAAATGTTAATAGTGGGCGCTTAAACAAAGTGGGCACTTCTGCAGTATTTTACGGTATGTGCTTTCATGATATTTATATTCTTATGTTTTTAATTTTTCTTGTATAAATGTCTTGAAATTACTTGCTAACTGCCTTTAGTTGAGTGATACGATTGTTTAAGTAAACAAACAAAACACACAAACAAAACTGTTTTACCCAGATTATGGAATGGGGTCAATGCAATCACACCATGCGTTTGCTTTGCTTTTACTTTTTTCTTTGCTGAGCAATGTAAAAGCAAGCCGCCTCTCTCGGAAAGGCAGTTTGTGATTGGCTGACGTGTGCCCGTCGTCACGCCGTTGGCAACTCCGCTGGATTTTGCGCTCCAGATCTTTCCACTCAAAAAGGGGCGTGGCACGAACTTCTATCATATTTTTAGTAGGAAAATAGACGCCGCAAAAGTATAATTTTTGGATTTCTAGGATGCTTGGAGCCCGTAGAAGGAGTTATCACCAAGAACAGACAATCTCAGAGACGTGTTTAGTGCACCTTTAAGAACCAAGATACATTTGTGATATTGTTTATTGTTTTTATTAATCGAAATATCCTGGAAGTTCAATGGAAATATTATTATGATCAAAACAGAATGCATGGCTTTGATATACATCCTTCTGAAAAAGAATGAAATAAAATGTTTATTGAGGTTTCAAAACAACGTTTGTGCAAGTTTCAATAGTGAACTTTTTTCGATTTTTTATAACATGACTGATCTGCTGAAAGTTAAAGCAAACCACCTTTCCCCTCCCCTCCTTCAGAGGGTTTCATAAACCCACAAATGAATGACTGTGCAGTAAAGTTCAGATTTCCAAGATTAGAGTCTGCTGCTCTGGCTCAAATGACAAACTGCCTCATAAAACACAAACACTGATGCTACCACAACCTCCAGTAGCTTACTTATAAATATATTATCTGGTAATTGCGGACTGTGTCAATGCAATCACACCATTTTTTTATGATGTAATTAACCAGCATTAGAACAGCATCAGCACCACCAGGTACCACACCCCATTCCACTAACAGATGCTGGCTCAGCTACCATTTTTTTCCATAAAGTCATCAACATTTCATTTCATTTACTGATACCTCACTAGCACCTCGCCGGGCATACTTGAGGGGGAAATTTTACACGGTTCAGATAAAGCAGTTGTTTCGTATGAATACGAAAGGCACATATCAAATAAACATAATACACAAAATTTAGATACAATGCGGCACGGCAAAAGAAAACACATTTATCAATTTTCTGGTACATTTCACACGCACTTCTAAATTCCACAGTTTTCTATAGATACAATGTCGGCTGGCAGTTTATTTCACTCAGTAAGTGTCAATTCTAAAGGAGAAGTTTGGAAAATTTTTGTTTGGCATGGTTGTAGACATATTTTATGATGATGATCTAGTCTAAGAAAAATGTTACGAGGCGGTTTTAGCAGTATCAGCTTCAGAGGAGAGTTTTTATAATAAATGTTGTGCAGGAGGGTAAGTCGCAAGATCTGTTTTCTTGTAGAAAGAAGAGGTAGCTTGGCTTTCGTTTTCAACTGTGAGATGTTTGTAAATAATCTTTGAAAATGAATCTAGCTGTTCTGTTTTGTATGGATTCGATATGATTAATTAATAGTATTGTGGAGGGTTCCATATAATGCATGCATATAGTATCATTGGGACCGAACATATGATGTGTAAGCGAGGAAATATATGCCCGGTGGTACCTGATACAGACTGTCTCATGAAGCCTAATGAGCGACTTGCCTTGCTAGTCACATAATGAGCATGTTCACTCGTTTCATTCAAAATGAGTCAAAGGTACCTGTAATTTCATTATTTTTCAAGTTTTTGGTTAGGTACTTATTTTGTAATCAAACGTTCAAAATGACTCAAGGTACTTTTAATTTGATTCTTTTTTCCAGTTTTCAGTTACTTATTTTATAATCAAACGTTGATAGTCATTTGCCAGTGATCACACCATGAGAAAAGAATGTCCAGGTCACGCTGTAGTGAAAGGCAGTCTGTCAGATTTTGTTATTGCTTTATAAATCCCAAAATCGTCGGCGAAAAGCCTTATTGATGAGGAATATTAGTGGGAATGTCATTAATATAAACAAAGAATAAGAGAGGGCCCAAAACTGACCCCTGTAGGGCTCCCAATTTTATATGAATACTGTTGGAAACCCTGTGTTCTGTTGGTTAAAAATTCTTGAATCCAGTTAGAGAACTACCAATGTTCAAGCATTCAAGTTGTCTTAGTAGACATCAGTGTGTCGAACCGAAAAAAATACGGGTTCGGTTACGGTTCAGGTTCAGGTAAATTTATTTTGTTCCGGTTCAGTTCCGGTTCGATTAATTCGATCCGCGAACTGGTTCGGGGCGCTGAACCGTTTCGCGAACCGGTTCGGAAATTATAAATGACAAATTGCAACATCAAAATACATTACAAATAAAACATCTGAAATCAGCACATACGAAACGGGATACATCGTAGTGTAAGGCTCAGGGATTTCTACCAGGAATGGTTTCTTTATGTGCACTCAAAGGTTACCTCACCGACGTTTACGCATTCGGACTTCATCTAATTGGGTCCGACGCAGTAGCTGTAAAATCCGCGACCTCCTTACAAACCCACTTACAAGTAGAACTCGCTAACTATCCCGCCACCTCGGCGTGTAAGCAATTGAAGGAACAGTGGGGACAAAATACAGCTTTCTTTATTTGAACTGGCCTTCGGTAACTCAAATTAGACCCTTAAAGAAGTTTTCATTAAACAAGATACGGAATATGAAAAACACTTCACCGAACGCAACGCCAGAAGGACGTAATAGGATAAATATTAAAATAGAAGAGTTCGCTGTCTCACAAATATGTTAGCTTCTAAGTGCCTACACGAAACCGGATGCATTATTATCAAACTCCACAGCCTTTTCTTTTCTCATTCCGATGGAAGCAAGCTTCAAGAACTCGCGCGTTCTAGAAACGTGTTATGAAATGAGCACACAGCAGCATTTAGGATTTACGAGATTGTAGGAAAATTAAATCCCGTGACGCGATTTTTTTTTTTGCACAGCCTTCCAATTTTCTTTTTTCCGCGCAAGCCGCGACCAGCGCAATACTGGTTCCTATGTCAAGATTCATGGATGCAGCGTTTGTCAAGATTCATGGATGCAGCGTTTGTCAAGATTCATGGATGCAGCGTTTATATTCCTAAGACTGAGTGGAGAAGAAAAATATGTAAGCGAGGTGTGTGTCGGTTGACGGCACTTAAAAAACAAATGGCATTGATAGCACATTCATTGTCAACAGCGCGTGGCCGAACTGTTTTGACATGAGCCGGTAACCGTTATTTTTTTCCGGTCCAGTTCCGGTTCGGGTTTATCGCGATAACAATATAACGGTTCGGGTTTGGGTTCAGTTCCGGAAAAAATACCGGTTCAGTTCCGGTTTTCGGTTCGGTTCTGGTTTGACACCCTGGTAGACATTTGTATGGTTCCCTGTCAAACGCTTTGGACAAGTCAAGAAAGATAGCATCTGTTTGAACATGCGAGTGCATTTTTTACTAAGGTATGTAACTAATTAAAATAACTGGGTTTCACAAGACCACTCTGTACTAAAGCCATGTTGATTGATAAAAATGAAGTTATTATCTACTAAGAAGTTCATTTTATGAGTATACAGAACATGTTTGAGAATTTTGCAGGAAACACTGGTGAGAGAAATGTGTCTCTAACTACAAAACAAAGATGTACTACCAGAATCAACTGTTGTGCTAGTTGGCTATACATTGGTAAAAATCAAAAGCGCAACCACCAAGGAAAGAAGGAGGGAACAGCACAGAGTGCTCTGTCCTGTCCCCTCTTTTTCTTGGTGTTTGCACTTTTGATTTTTAACAATGCACTACCAGGTTAGTGTACTGGGGTAATAATGGTGTGTTTTCAATCTAATCTGGTAAAATGCTTTGGCCTAAAGATTGCTGAAATAACTATGCGAGTAGAATGCCAAAATAAGATATTTGCAAACTTGATCAAATGTAGTATGAAGTGAGTAGGACTGGGTTTGTGTGAGCACATGCTCACTGTTACCGGAGTCAATATGTGAGGCAGATATCCAGGACTGTAAGGTGCAAATTTTTCCTTTAGGTGCTGCCTTATCATAAGGTTATGACAGTACTTACAGTGTATCCTGCAAGCACAGAGCAAGAAAAACATACCCGGAATTCCAGGGCATGCCATGAAAGATGTGTGAATAGTCTATTGTGCAATGGCAGCTGACAGCACAAGGATGTGTGCCATCAGTACGATCATTAATAAACATTGCCTCCTCAGATTAGCTAAATTTATTCGGATCTTGTTCAACTAAATCAAAAGTCCACACTGTAACTGAAGCCCACAAACTAGGTAAAAATGCTAAATAAGTCAGAATATGGATCGCTAATACGTGGTACAGTAACCCTAGACAAGCATCCTTAAAATTTCGCTTTACAGCATCGCTTGAAATTAATTTGGTAGAACTAAAATTTCAAGAGCCATTAGTGGCCAAATTTAGAGTTTGAAACAAAATACGCTTAGCATCTGTGAACAGCTAAGTGCACGTCTTTGACCGCATGAAGATAAATCCTCCTGGCTCAATGGTTTCACCGAGAGTGGGGAGCCACAACTTTTCAAACAGGTCTCCAGCTGTGGAAAGTAAAATATATCAAAAGCCTATGTAGCTGAACCCGGGGCTTTCAAACAAATTCGTTTTGTGTATTAGCAAAACCGAGTTCTCGTTTAAACTTTTGTTTGTGGCAAAACTGATACCCAAGATCACAGTATGACAAATGAACTGCTAAAAATTAACCCTTGTGTAAAATTACATGCCTCCACACCCGGCCAGTCATTTTTGAAATTTGTTTCATGCATGCCTAATCTCTTAGACATGATGGAAGTCAGCTATGCTTTCACATTAAGAGTAAAAATAAAAGAAAAAGAAGGCTTCCAAAGGCATCAAGAAGCAAAAAGTTACTGGACAATAAAAGATGATATTTCATGCTGCCAACCTTTCTGAGGATCTGCATCAAATAATAAATACATCAAGAAAAAAAAAAAGACTTGCATGAACAGGTGCTTTAGCTTTCATGTATATTCTTTAGGTGTTTACAACTCCATATTCTAACTTTTTTTCAATTGAAAAAAAAAAATAAAATCTACAAAACATAAAACAGATGCTCTCTCTGTCTGTAATGTCAGTCTTACTTGAATATAGTCACCTCAGATGATTTTAGTGGACAATGCACAATACCAATCAAACAAAAGTATGTCAGTGCAATGTGTGTTCAGAGTGAAACTCACAAGAGCATCTGCTTTATAACCACCGGGTCTGCAACAAAAGCTTTTGCTTAACACTGTAAGTAACAAATGACCGGAGTATATAATGTATGTACAAACCTGAGTCAGGTAAATGCTTACTTACCCCCAATGTTGTCAGAATTTACTAATACATTTGGGGGTGAGCTTGCTGGATGCTTCACATTATAATTGCATTCTGCAGAGTGAAAATTAGAGAATTTAAGAAATTTAAGAACCAACATCATTCTCATCTGAATAATGATACAGGCTTAATGGGACAATGATAGTGAACATGGTATATCTGTACCCATTTCTTATTTGTTAAATACTGCCCATAATCAGTTGCACTACAGGTATGAATCAGCACCCACATTAAGGAGGTAAAGCTAAAATGCAAATGTTAACGATTTGATGAATTCCTCTACAACATAAATGAAAAGCCTTTGCTTTGCTATTAACCTCCCAAATGCATTCTCATTCCTGGCAAAAATACATTCTGACAATGCTTCATGTTGACCTCAACTGAATATGTCGCCCATAAGATATGGCTGCATAGTGCAGCATCCTATGATGACAACTATTAAGGAGACAAACCAAGCCAGTCTCATGTCTAATCCTTCATCTTTTGGAAATTCCAAAAGTACACCAGTCACTTGGTAGTTCCAATGATTCCACAGTTGACTCACACCCCTGAAGCCTCCCAGAATATGCCCACCAACTAGCCTAGCCCTTCCTTCACAACTACTATAGACCATTTTACTGAAAGAGGGCGAGAAAGAAGAGGGGGGAAGGCCTACCGGCACTTCCCCCCTTGCTGGTGCATTAGAAAGAGTGAAAGTCCCGGATGAGAGGCTTCGCCGGTGTTGGGTGCGTGCATAGCCCGAACTTGGTTTGTGCTTCCTTCTCCATTTTAAACTCCCAAACTTAATTAGAGCCATAACTTCAAAGACAACGGTCCCCCGGTCATCGGGACACCATTGCTCGGTTATAGGGTGCACAAATAACGACAGAAAGCATTGAATACTTTCTGAGGACCTGTGTAGCTTGCACGAAATCTGGCAAGGCGAGTGCAGCTGCAATACTTTCCACATGACCGCTATCTCCGGCAGCAGTGGGTTGCATCCATAAACCGAAAAGACTTTTCCCCAACGCCATCATCTCAACTGTGCATGGAACATTTTGTGAATGGAGCGCGCACCAAGCGCTGTACTGTCAATGAACCGGGGGTAAGCTAGCAAGGTGCGTGCAAGTTTTCTTGTGATAATTGCGGTTTCAGCTTGTAACTTTTTGTAACTAAATTTATCTTAATATTGATAATTTGAAGTGGTGTGACTGACTCGATTTTATCATCTCAAACACTTAGTTGAAGGCTTGTCTTATTTGAGGATCCCGTGTCAACGAGTATGTCTTTTGTCGAGAACTGAAAACAGCGAAGTCGAGATGGGCCCATAGCCGGAGCAAGCTGATCAATATGATTCGTAATCGATGCATGAGAATGTTTCAACTTTCAGCAGCTACATTATGTACTAATTTTGAAAATAAGAATAATCTTGTCGCATTCTGACGATCAACATAGGTTCACGGCTCTCTGGTATTGCGCAGGAGATTGCTATTCAGGAAAATTGATAAAACTAACTTTTCGACAATTTCCAGCCACACCCAGCGGCGGAAATCAGCCTTCAACTAAGTGTTGTAGATATTAAAATCAAGTTAGTGTAACCACTTCAAAAAATCAATACTAAGATAAATTCAGTTACAAAATGTTACAAGCTGAAATGGTAATTATCACGAGAAAACTTGCACGCACCTTGCGAGCGTACTCCACGTTCATTGACGATACAGCGCTCGGTGCGCGCTCCATTCACAAAATGTTTTGTGCACAGTAGAGAGGATGGCGTTGGGGAAAAGTCTTTTTGGTCTACGGACGCAACCCACTGCTGCCAGAGATTGGGGTCATGTGGAAAGCGATGGAGCTTAAAGGGACACTCCACAAAAATTGTTTTGTTTTTTTTGCCAGGCAACTCATTATAATGTCAGAACACTACCCAATCAATATTTTGCTACAGCGTCACATATATGTTTTAATAAAGTCGAAAAATTAAACTGCTCAAAACCGAAACTGGACTGGGGAGGAAGAAGAAATATAGAGGAGAAAGTTACCGGAAGTAAGGTTGCTGTGCAGCTTTTTTTTTCAATCAACACATTTCAACTATATTTAGAAGCCACGAAAAATGGGTGTCTTATTTTCAGTCTATTTTTAGTATTGAGTGTGTGTCTTTGATGACCCACGACTTGGTGGTTGTGGCTAAACCATAGAAAACGGCTTGTGACCACGGAGTAGAGAGTGAGCACGACTCAAAACGGCCAGTTCTGGATAAGTGGTTTTCGGGTGGAAAGAAAACAAATTTCGAGCAGAAAATTGTGCTCTGGGTAGTTGGGCTCTCATATGTCATGTACAAATAAAAACCTTGGCGTGTATAAATACCCTGTCAGTGTTACTTTAAAGATATTGCAGCCGCACTCCTATTGACAGATTCACTGCAAGCTACACAGGTCCTCGGACAGTATTCAACACATTATGTCGTTATTCGTGCACCCTATAAACGAGCAATGCTGTCCCGATGATCGGGGGACTGCCACAATCCAAGCCCGTGGCTCTAATTAAGTTTCGGAGTTGAAAACAGAGAAGAAAGCGCGAACGAAGTACGGACAATGCATACATTAACACCGGTGAAGCCTGTCATCCGGGACTTTCCCTCTTCTTAACGTACCAGCAAGGAGGAAAGAGTCTGTAGCCCTTTCCCCCTTCTCTGTCGCTCTCAAAATGGCACTACCCATGATAAAATGGTCTATAGTGCCCAACTTGCAACTTGATTTTTGTGTCCTCGCTAACAGCTCCCCTGTAATATAAATTTAGAGGCCACACCCACTGCTCGGTCACATGTCTACAATCATTCAAGGGCTTTAATTTTTTTTTTTTTGTATATCAAAATTTAATTAAAGCAATTAAACTGAACAGAAAAGTTGGGACTTTCCGGGTGAAAGAGACTATCAGACAAATTGAGAACACCTGGGGCCAAAAAGGCCGTCAGTATGGAAATCACTTGAGTTAAGCGTTGTTGTCGATGCCAGATAGGGATTTACTTTCGGTGGCTGGTGATGCCGAAATGTACAAAGTGTATCAGTCCAAGTAAATAAATAAAAATTCTAAACAGGTCCATGAAGTTGTGGCTGGCATATGCTGGAGGTGACTCTTCTTGTGCCATTTAATTCCATTTGGCGATTTTCATAGAAGATAAATGTCAGACTTCAGTTGACGGGCCTGCCACTTATCTTATATCCTGAGCATGCCGTAAGCAAAGGTATGTATAACAAATAATTTATTTCCTACTTAGCGAGCACTGTGAATTGCTGTTAATGAATACTTTACAAGGGCCTATAGGAGGGCCGGTTTCCTCCACGGCCTAAGATGAACTATCAAAATATTTCTTGGATACTTAATTTCTTTAAAAAAAAAAAACAAGGCAAGACAATATCACTTTTTTTTTATATATACACCAACTCATGTTTACAAACAAACCGGAGCGCCCCTAGCGGACGTCACCGGCGCCGCGCATGCGCCGTGGATGGTGGGCAAGAAGCCCGCCGTCGCCCATAAACAGACCATTGAATTGCGTTGTTGTCGGCGTCGGTGGGAGTCCCCGTGCTCTTCTTCGCGTTGGAATTGTTGATTCTACGTCCTCCTAACAATGTCTGACTACTTGAGCGGCTTCAGCAAAACTATTGAGGCAAAACTTTGCGTGCATAATGTGACGTGTGGCGATTCATTTTACGTGGACGCCGCAGAATGGGCGCTAAAGCCTGACTCCCACGTCGAGATTCTGCTCGCTATTTTCAGTCGCGACGTCGCTCGGACTGCAAAAGCGTGGACCGTAGCTGAGATGGTGGACATCGATACTGAAAACCTCAAGTAGAATCGGGCATTACAAGTCGGTGATGGCCACTGGTAACAATGATCAACAACTTCTTGTATCTGTTTACACTTAGCCGACTTACCCCAACCAACCTTCAAAAGTGTTTTGAGGCCTGCACTTAGTTCTTATCGCAATTACCGGGTGAGCGTTTTGTTTACGAGCTGCTGTCGTTTGAACGAACTAACGACAAAAAGCAGCCAAGTTTGAAAGAGCAGACGACAGTTCGAACGCACGCGCAATGGAGTACGGGCAAGAAGCACCGCGTCCCGCGTCAACAAACCATTCGAATGTCACGTTGTCGGCGTCTGTGTGAGTCTGCATACTCTTTTTCGCGTTGGAGTTGTCGATTCTACGTCCTCATCGCAATGTCTTACCACTTCAATCGCCTGAGCGAAATTATCAAGTCTCGTTACGCCGCTAAACTTTCCGTAAATAATTTGACGTGCGGCGATTCATTCGCATGAACGCTGCAGAATGGACGCCAAAACCATGATGAGATTCTTGTAGCTATTTTCGGTCGCGACGTCGCTCGTGCAGCAAAAGTGTAAAAGGTAGCAGCGATGATCGACATCGATACTGAAAATCGGAAGCGGGAACAGACAAAGCGTAACAAGTAGGTGATGGCCACCGGTACCAATAATTAACATCTTGTATCTACTGTTTACACCGAGCCTACGTAAGTCTTTTGAGGCCTGCAATTACTTCTTATTGCAATCACCGGGTCAAAGTTTGGTCTATGGGCCGCTTTTGTTTGAACGAGCAGACGACAAAAAGCAGACAACTTTGAAAGAGCAGACGAAAGTTCGAACGATCAGGCGGCCGTGTGAATTTGAAGACGCACTGAATCCGTGGGTGGTCCGGACAACTTGGGGGTTTTCTCTCGGTCATGTTGGAACAAAGCAAATACATCTGGCGACTACAAATTGTGGCCCGCACACGCAATTGTAGTTCGACAGCGTCAGGTTTGCCCTTTTCACGGCTGCTATCCACGTTCTCGGACGAACGGAGGGTGCAAAAACACATGAAAACTAATCTTCAAACCTTCCCAGGCTCTCTTGGTAAAGCCTCCATCGCAGCATTTTGACGAGAAGGCAGGTTTTTTGTCTCGTTTCTTCCAAAGGAACACAGGAATGCATGTCTGGCACGGCGACTTCTGCCCACCGCCCGAGACCGGAAGTGCGTCCGGCGCGCCACCACCGCGGCGTGACGTAGGAGAGTTGAGTTGGTGTATAAATTATCTGCGTCACTATGGGAGCCTTTTCAAGCCTGCTAAATTATTAGAAAGTTGGTGTCCACGAAAATAAATCGTTGAGCAGTAAACATGTGAGTTTATCTGTTTTTCACAATTCTGTACACTGCTCATTCACTACAACCGAAATTAACGAAGAACTTGGCCGAAATTAACGACGAACATGACCAAATCCAAGATAAGGTGTTTGTAGAAAACAACAAACAAAAAAACAATGATAATAGATTTCTGCAGCTCAGCCAGGTTGAAAGGTGGATCGCATGCACAGTGTCAAAAATGCTGAAATTGACGAGAAATTTGAAAAGGGATATGACAGGTCCTGGGGAGGCACTTGTTCAGGGTGACTTGGAATTACGTTCAAAAACTGTGTAACCATGGAATTGGTCGAAAATTAGCGATCACTAGAGAGCTGAAGGAACACCATTCTTATGATTCCTCAAGTGTAGGCCGGGCGCTTGGGCATATAGCAAATGGCCTATTCACCGACCCCGCTGATGGCCACATCAGCGGATGCACAAATTTTCCCCACCCCCTTTCACAAAACGAAAGCCCGCCCAGCCAGTTTTACCCCACTGAATATTGGTTCCCATCCAGAACATCAAGACAGGTTTACTTCTTTAACTGGTCAGCAGTAACAACAATCACCAGGGGCACCATATTTGTTTCCGCGCTGTCAGCAAAGACTCGGTTGTTTGTTCGCCTAAGCACACGAACAGCTGCAAAAATTCGAACACCCCTCCCTCGGGCGCGGGCGTTCACGAGAGGCTTGCCCGCAATGTTCTCTGACCCCTTTTCTTCTTTCCAGGCGACCCTGAAATGCGTTATAAACTTCGGACGTTTGTCTAGCGTGCATAAAAAGCCACCACGATGCGAACAAACTATTCGGCTTTCGTACAAAGGATGCGTGCCGCGCGTGCTTCGATGCGCGTGCGGGGTGGCACGGGCACCGCGCGCGTCAGACAGTGGAGCACGCCATCCGATCGAATCCGATGGGTTTCTCCGCGGTATGACGTCGCCGAGTCGAGCCGTCAAGAACCCGTTCGTTTAGCGAGGTTTCGCCCGTTCCACTGAAGTCCGAGGATCTCGCAAAACAATCAACATTTCGTTTAAAAATTTACAGCACACACACATACAAAAAAAAAAAAAAAAGTTAAGGCCTAAAGAGTTCGTTCCCTGACCTCGCATCTATCCCATGTAGAACAAAAACAGGAAAAACAAAAAAGGAGTGGCTAAAAGGAGAGAAATCTGTAATTAAAAAAACAGTGAGTAGCTCAAACGCGGGCTCGACCATGTGGTGTCGAGCATGAGAACGGAAGGGGTAGGTCTTTTGGTTAGTGTCCAAACCCGGTGCGGGCACGAACCCAGGACGTTAGATAACAACAAGCAAGCACACTGAGCCTGGCGAATATCTGCGCTCGCCCAAAGGCGTAGAGCAGGCCGAGCAAAGCGTTCATCGAAGCCCCAGTTGTTAAGGGACGTCATATACAGCCAGCGTACAATCGTACGATCCCGTTTCGTTTTTATTTTTTCGATTCAATGCGAACTTTCTCGAAGGTTTACGCGATGCTGCCGCCAGCGCGCTTGAGTTCGGACTCCAAAACTCAGATGGAGCGTAGCCTGTCGCAGCTGCCCGAGCACGCGAGCTGCGTGATATCAGAGCGGATTTGGGCCATCGGCGGCGATGGCTGATTCGTTTGCCCTAACGTCGGCTGTCAGCGTCAGACACAACCCCGTCACTAGCTGGGAATCAGGAAACGTCACACTGATGAGAGAAACGGGGTTTTATCGCAACTGCGAGGTACTGAGATTGCAGGCGGGCGATCGGCGCTGATAAAAGAGCCCGTCGAATTCGATCGACCGCCGCAGATTGAGGTTCGCCGCCGAACAGCGGGGGAGGAAAACATGGACGTCCGAGTTACTTACTTCAACGTAGGCTTCCACGCTGTCGGACGAGACGTAGACGAGCAGAAACGCCAGGGCGGCGGCGTACGGGATCATTTTGATGTTAGGCACCGTCTTGGGGAATATGATTTTGTGGGCCCCGTGCATTCCGCCGCAACCGCTGCAGTGGGTACGCCCTTGAGTACACGGTTGAAAGCCCGTCTCTGATTGGGTGCCACGCCGCGATGGCACTCCGCTAGACGTATGGCGGCCGGCCTTGCTTGGGGCGCCTACGCGCCTGCGCTCTGGCGCCCACTCGCTTTGCCGTCACTGCCGTCGCCGCTACCACCGCTACGCGAGCAACTCAACCAACTCGACTTGAAAACTTGGTGCCGCTCCGTCTGATGGCTGCAGCCGGCTGGACAACGCGACAAGCGGTGACGGCTCCCCCCAGAAACCCCGCGTGGTCGCCCAGAGCGGATGAACCGGATAAACTGCTCGGGTGGTCACAGGTGTTTTTACTCCCATCCTTCATCCCCTGCAACGCCGACACTCGCGTGCCAGCGCAGTATTTATTTTTGTGTGAGCTCGTAGTATTTTGGCGCTGAATAAGAATATTTTTCACGGCGGCACACCTTGGAAGTTTCGAGAGCACGTCTAAACTGGGGAGACAAGACAGACACGTCAAGTACTGGAGGTTTACTACTACTACTAAAAATGAAAAGGCAGAACCAAAAAAAAAAAAAGTATTTTTTTAGAATTAAGTAGCGCATTTTTCTGCCCACAAATAAAAATCTAGGCCAAAGAAGCAACAAAAAAATGTCAAAGTACGCCAAGCTTTTTTTTTTTTTCCCCCTCTTTTTCCAATGAAGGTGCAAAGGCGGCTTTGGAAGGTGTCAACCCACAGCGTACATTATAATAACTCTATGTGTCAACCCCGCCTATGTCAACACCCGAAACGGCCGGTGTCACGAACGAGATCAGTGGTCGAAAAAGTGTTCTTACAAAAAAAAAAAAAAAAAAAAAAAAAAACTGTTGAGCAATTTTTTTTTTTTTTTTTTTTTTTTGTTGCGCTGTTATGTCGTTGGTGCGTTGATGCGATTGCCGAAGAACCAGCCGAGCTGAAGTTATGCTGGTTCCAAGATCTCCGACAGATGAGCAACGTCATTAGCTCTCGCAATCGCCTACTGCTGCTCAAACACTTCGGTGATTCTATAAGTGCCTCGTCAAAATTAAAATCTACGTTAATTTTTGCCATTCTCCAGTTCTGCACCTAGCGCGAGCAAAGCTAAGAAGTGCGATTGTGTGACGTCACCCAAGAATGAAAGACCGCGTTTTACGGCTTCACGGTCTGATTAGCCGCAGCACTGATGACACAGAGATCAGTGAGCCGCAGCTTGTTCCATGTTTGCGACTTATTCCACGCTTGATGATAGCCTCCTCGTCGTTCAACGATGCCCTGGTTGCACATGCGTTGCACGCTGCTGACAAATTCAAAGGGATTACGCGACGCGCTGAAATATAAATGACTCCAGCCGTTCAAAGGGCTCTCGCAAGAAACTATTTTACGGAATCACGGCAACATACCCAAGGAGTACACTAATAAAAAAATAATAATAATAATAATATCGGTTTTAAGAAGGTAGGGCGAGGGAAAGGAAGACCGGGGAGGAGGAAGCGGACGGAACGCTGGAGAGGAGAGGGGGAAAGATCCTCCTCCTCTCCAGCGTTCCGTCTGCTTCCTTCTCGGCCTCTTTCTCTAGCCTTACCTTCCTGAGCTGTAACATACTGCAGAAAAGTGAACCGTAACAATTTTGCACCGTAGAAATAATTATCCGCCTGGATGTAGCGGTTAAGATAAGATGCTCAAGTTTCAAACCCTAGGGTTTTGGCAATCGAGCGGTTTTTTGGGTTTTTTAAATAAAAAAATGGCATCTGCTACCAAAAACGGGCCCCATTTTTTCATCGAAAATTTTGGAAAATCGCTCATAAGTTATCATTTTTTTAATCAGATTTGCGCAGTTCTGAAACTTTAACATCTGTTCCCAACTAACCCGTCTCAACCGCTGTCTCAGGACCAACTGTCTCAACCGCTAGTGGGTGCTCTGGTGAAGTCTGCAGTAGAGTTCCTGTATATGCTACCTATTAGGGAGCCTATACAGGAACTCTAGTCTGCAGCAGGCCTTCGGCAGTGCATAGCTTGTTTTCGCAGTGTAAGAAAAAATGAAGTTTTTTTAGACATTTGTGTTTTTCTTTTTATATAACACACCCTGTCCTGTTTTTTTTTTGTTTTTTTTTTCCCTATTTTAATATTTTTTTAACAGAAGAGATTTTTCCCAGCACAGCGCTGCGCCTCTGCTGCACGCTGCATTCCCGTTTCCTCCTTGGTTGTCAAAATACATAAAGACCAAACTAAAAAAAAAACACTAAGAGGAATAAAAAAAAAAAAAAAAAATGGGGCAGTGTGGTGACGACTTGCTCCAGGGATTTCAGTTAATCAATGACGAATCACCCAGATACTTTACACGACTGGCCAGATTGCATAACATATTGATAAATGCGAAGCACAGAAAAAGAAAAATGAAGGGGGAGGGAGGGGACGACGCGCGATCGATGCCTGCGTTGTAGTGCCACGAAGCGAATGAAGTACGAATGGTTGTTTCCCGCTGTACTTGAGGCCGAAACTGAGTTCTTTCAACCCTCGCGCATCGGAAGCACCATAGAAGGCGTCGCCCTCGCACTTTATGATTTTTTTTTTTCCAAGTTAAGACAGGCATGTCTCAAAAATAAATTTAATCGGAAACAAAATTTTATTTTCTGCCCCATAGTTGTTATTTACGAATTTTTCGATTTGCGGGCGAAACCGAAACGACCACTGTGGGATGATGATGATAGCGTTTGTACCCTGATTGGCGAGGAGGAAGCAGACGGAACACTGGAGAGAGGAAAAGGTTTCCCCTTTCCTCTTCAGCGTTCCGTCTGCTTCCTCCTCACCGACCTTCCTTTCCCTCGTCTTTCCAGTAAACGCTCCTACTAGGAGGGGCACTAACCTCCTTGAGGAGGGTGCACGTTGCAATATTGGTGAAGCCTAGTCCTAAAAAGTTTAAACGATATTGCGCCCAACGTGACCGCAGATCTCTCTGGCGATTGGTGCGCGTGACATGTCACGTGCAAAATGGATGGTTGATTGTAGAAGTACAGGTTTAAGGGTTCCTTGCAGGCTTGCGCGCGCTCC
Organism: Ixodes scapularis; assembly: GCF_016920785.2. Classification (NCBI taxonomy): domain Eukaryota; kingdom Metazoa; phylum Arthropoda; class Arachnida; order Ixodida; family Ixodidae; genus Ixodes; species Ixodes scapularis. The sequence goes on along the minus strand of NW_024609835.1, from coordinate 50,952,351 downwards.
GTCCGGTAGGTTTTATCACATCGAAGGCTAGCTACGGTCACGTGATGTGGTCATGTTAGGCTGATACGTGAGGAGAGGAGGAAAATGAGAAAAAGACGAGGCATCAAGGGAGCATGGCTTGTGGAGGCCACGCGGCTGACGTCATGCCCTCTCCTACCCTTCTATCCTCCTTGCTCCTAGGCCATTGCCATGTTGCTGATGGTCATGCTGATGGTGATGCATAGTGATACGGCTGGTCAGAGCGGCTGGTGCGATTCTCGCGCCCCCTATCAGCTAGAAAATTTTCTGCCACTCTCTTCGACTGTTGAAGTCCGCTCTGCGTGATTCTCTGTTTCGCGGTTTTGCATTCAATGTTTCATGGCCTCTTTTGAAAGCTTCCACTTATTTTTTCTGATGCATGCTGCGTACCCTTTCTGTGTTATCTTCCACTGTGAGAAATAGGGCTGCTTAGTACCTGCAAATCAAGCGTTGGAAAGCGAAGACAGGGAAGGACGTCGGACGGCCCTCGACACGATTTTGCAAGTTTCGGTTTCGCCCGCATATCGAAAAATTCGTATTGTCATAAATATTGGGTAAAAAAAAAAAAATTTTTTTTTTCTACGAACATTTATTTTGAGACTTTGCTGTCCTATTTATATATTTAAAAAAAATTCCCTAGGTTTGTGTTTTTTTAAGGCATACTGTAGCTTCTTTTCAGACTAGATGCGGACCCCACGTTGGGCACCAGTCAGTACTCGACAAAATGTCACAGGGTGTTTCAATGAAACACATGCGATAAGCCTTTTGATGAAACGACACATGTCGAAGAAACAATCTGTCAATGAAACGTCGCATGTCAACGAAACAATCAGTTGATGAAACATTATTCAACAACCTGATTGCCCCGTCTCCCCAGTAGGTTTGAGCAATCGTCCTGTGGTGTCAGTGGTGTAGCCAGGGAAAGGGCTTATAAGGCTTCAGCCCCCCATCTAAATTATGGACATCCCGGGCACCTCAGCCCACTTCACTTTACAAGACTCAAGAGATGCCACCCGATTTGTTTGAATTATAATGTTTTTTCCTTCGGAAAAGGGAATGTAAACATCCCGGCAAAAAAAAAAAAAAAAAAAATACTGTTCTTATGTGTGATGACAGCTACCAATGGCAACCAATAAAAGACAAGTCCTGCAATATACCTACATCAAGCAACAGAGCAAGTAATTTTGCCTTACAAAGCCGGGAACACCGGTGTAACTTCATTTAAGAATTTAAACAATATAATTTTACCAGTATTAAGAATTTTCCAGAAGTGAACCAACAATCCTAGCTGATGGATGAAGATTTTATTGATCAGCATAAAAAAATAATGGTACACATCCCCAAATTTCGAGTGCTTGCTAAAGCATGAGGCAAGGTACAAATATTGAAAGGTGCTGAACTAAACTAGAGGCAACTCGCACAAACAGAGGAAGCTAGCATAAATCTATCTGAAGAATCAATGCCTCAAAAAAGCACAGCAAAGCATCATTTTGAAAAGCAGACTTGCTTTGTGGTAGCACTGTGAAAGCAGGAAAGTTGCCAGACGAAAGAGTCGGCTACATCCTGCTACATTGCATATCTGTACTTGGTTTGATAGTTTCGACAACAGAATGTAGCCAATGAATAGCTGTGTTCCTGGATGGCCAGTGTATCTCAACTGTATGCGAATGACGCTATTAACATTGTTGTTCTCGAGTCTCGACTGTCAGCGAGTGCATTCACTTGTATGTTAGGCACTTCACGGCATATGAATACTTTCTACAACAAAACCTGTCTCCCAGGGTGGATTCCAAAAGCCCTGTTTTAGTTCCGGCAAGCCGTCTGCATCCATGCTGGTGAACCTTTTCCAAGATTTTTTCCGCATTGGTTTGCATCGAAGCGACTCTTCGTTGGCATGGTCTTTTGTGTAAGCAGCTAGTCATCTGAAGCATGGTAAATGGCTCCACTGATGACAGAAACAAGACCAGAGAAGGGCTGCACCAACCATTGCTAAGCCATTTTTTTTCGACAACTCATGCGTTGGCTTATCTCATTTTCGAATAACAGCAGGGCTGTGCGAAAATGAAGTACCAACCAATGCTTCATTATGTTGCTGACTACTTCGTCTGATGCAGTCGATTAAGATGCAAAACTACTTGACCTAGTTGGAAAATGTTGCCCCTGCAATAGTAATCTATAGTACAGATTTTCACGCGAGTTCAAGCCGGATATCCAGGTGAAACTGCCCTAAGTAAATACTGGTCTTAAGAATGTATGAATATTATATAGTGAAGCAAAGAACTTTTTCCCTACACAAGAATTTGAAAATCAGAGAATGAAAACACCATGTCAGTTAACAAACAAAATGATATTGCACAGTACTAGAGGGAAATCATGGTGGGTTACAGGAGATGACCTCACTGTCATTTTCAGAACAATCGACGACTTGTATGAAGTTGCTTGGAACAATTTATTTTTAAAACAAAATGTCTATCAGAAGGTTGCAACAGGCAACTGTCCATCATCTACACTACAACCCCTTTATACATGGTCCAAGAAGTAGCCTTGACACCCACCAGCACTAGGACCAGCCTGGCAGTATCGGTTCCGCAGACTTCAGCAAGATGCACTCTGATGGTGACCCAGGACCAATCGGGGCCATCTTGATATCTAGCAAGCTTTGCTGGGGGCTTTACTGCTCCTGAAAGATCTTGGTAAGCCACTTTGGCTGGAAGATGTCACTGCCCGTCTGCCTTGCCCTCTGCAGTGCCTCTTCTTTACTGAGCCGCTCAGACACAGTCCTGCACCAGAGTCGGTAGAAGAGGTAGCACTTTAGGAACACTGAGACCCCTCAATCGCAAACATTGCCCCAAAATATGCCTAGACCAGAGTACTGCACGGGCCGGAATATCTAGGCCCGGCCCGACCCGGCCCGGTAGAGACACGGCCCGGGCCCGGCCCGAGCCCGACAGAATTTTAAATTCCTAGGCCCAGCCCGACCCGGCCCGAAAGAGACACGGCCCGGGCCTGGCCCGAGCCCAACAGAATTGTTAATTTCAAGGCCCCGCCCGACCCGGCCCGATGGCTGTAGCCCAAAACAACCCATTTCCGTTTGAACCCGTCCTATTTCGACCCGCTCCCGAAACGAGCTCCCCATTTGAACCCGTCCTGTTTCGACCCATTCTTTAAACACCCTTCCCATATAAACCCGTCTTGTTTCGACCAGTTCCCTAAACGCCCTTCTCGTTTGAATTTGTCCTGTTTCGACCCATTCCCTAAACGCCCTTCTTATTTGAACCAGTTTCCGAAACACCCTTTGCGTTTGAATGCGTCCCGTTTCAACCTACTTTTATAAGGCTCTGCACATCGCAACCTCTTCGCAAAAAGTCTCCATCTGTTTAAGAATATGTTCTGAAGTAGCTTTACATGTCAACGCGTTCTTAAAATATACAACCCTTTCAGGCAAGCTTAAGTTTAATATATTCCTAGTTAACCCCCTAAAACGTTTTTTTCAAGATGGTTCCCAAAACGTGCAAGCGCGGAACGGACTACGTACACTGCGCGACACTGATTATGCGAACACGACGCTGGCTCTTTTTTCGAATTTTACTTCGAAATGGTTTTAGTAGGCACCAAAGTATACCGGTTAGGTCTGTGGCCCAGATGAGCACTTCTAAAGACATTAATATTTTTGAAAACAGCGTTTTGATTCTATGAGATAAGCATAAAAACACGACAATCGCTCGTTCGCGCTAATATAGTGTCGCGCTCTGTGCAATAAGGGAGTCTTAGAATAACGTACTCAAGCACTTTGGGCAAGCTAAAATTAGCATCGCCATAGGTTTTACATCGGAACGCTATTTTATTTTACGGTACCCAAAGCGCTTGCGTACATTTTTCTAAATCTTCCTAATAGTGAGCTAGATATTTTTGAGAGCGATGAATCAGACAGGTTGACAAGCATATGACTGGGACTTTATTTTGTTTACAATTTATAACACAACCCTCGCTCACACGGAAAAAGCTTGAAGGCTTTCTAGCTTCAAGATGTCGTTTAGTTATTATTTTTAACGACGCTGTAGTGAATTTGCACTTCGCTTTTCTTGTATTCAATGAACCTAAAAGATTAATGAGCAAATTTCTTGCTATCAACAACAATTTATGATTTACTGCACAAAACTGCCCAGGCACGGCCCGGGCCGGCCCGGGCCGGCGCGGCCCGAGAACTTTTTTGTTGAAGCCCGAGCCCGGCCCGGGCCCGAGAAAATATGTGCTACCCGGCCCGAGCCCGGCCCGCGGGCCGGGCTCGGGCTTTTGGACTGGCCCGGGCCCGTGCAGTGCTCTAGCCTAGACTCACTCACTCACTCACTCACTCACTCACTCACTTCACCTGCCCCCCCTTCCCCTCCGCCACCTCTCCAAGTCATGGATTCGAGCCCCCATCCCAGCCGCTTCCGGAAAAATATTCCTGGCCACGACACCACCGGCATGAGTGACTCTAGTCATGACAGCCGTAAACTAACAAAAGAAAAAAAAAGGAATCAGAAAGAAGTTGAGTTTTTAAGGGCAATTTTATAATAAAACACTCATTCTTTTCATTTGAATTCTTCATGAAATGATCTAAAACATGTAAACTTCCTTCTGACAAAGCCTAACCATATACATCTCGTAGATAAAGCTGTCCTTCAATAATTCCTCAGTTGGACCAGCTGCCTCCAGGGTGAAGAAAAGGACGGGCAGCATCGAGGGCACATTTATCGCGACCCCGTCTGCCCTGTGAAGAAAAGGACGGGCAGCAACGAGGGCACATTTATCGCGACCCCGTCTGCCCTGTGAAGAAAAGGACGGGCAGCAACGAGGGCACATTTATCGCGACCCCGTCTGCCCTGTGAAGAAAAGGACGGGCAGCATCGAGGGCACATTTATCGCGACCCCGTCTGCCCTGTGAAGAAAAGGACGGGCAGCATCGAGGGCACATTTATCGCGACCCCGTCTGCCCTGTCAAGAAAAGGACGGGCAGCAACGAGGGCACATTTATCGCGACCCCGTCTGCCCTGTGAAGAAAAGGACGGGCAGCAACGAGGGCACATTTATCGCGACCCCGTCTGCCCTGTGAAGAAAAGGACGGGCAGCAACGAGGGCACATTTATCGCGACCCCGTCTGCCCTGTGAAGAAAAGGACGGGCAGCATCGAGGGCACATTTATCGCGACCCCGTCTGCCCTGTGAAGAAAAGGACGGGCAGCAACGAGGGCACATTTATCGCGACCCCGTCTGCCCTGTGAAGAAAAGGACGGGCAGCAACGAGGGCACATTTATCGCGACCCCGTCTGCCCTGTGAAGAAAAGGACGGGCAGCAACGAGGGCACATTTATCGCGACCCCGTCTGCCCTGTGAAGAAAAGGACGGGCAGCAACGAGGGCACATTTATCGCGACCCCGTCTGCCCTGTGAAGAAAAGGACGGGCAGCAACGAGGGCACATTTATCGCGACCCCGTCTGCCCTGTGAAGAAAAGGACGGGCAGCATCGAGGGCACATTTATCGCGACCCCGTCTGCCCTGTGAAGAAAAGGACGGGCAGCAACGAGGGCACATTTATCGCGACCCCGTCTGCCCTGTGAAGAAAAGGACGGGCAGCATCGAGGGCACATTTATCGCGACCCCGTCTGCCCTGTGAAGAAAAGGACGGGCAGCATCGAGGGCACATTTATCGCGACCCCGTCTGCCCTGTGAAGAAAAGGACGGGCAGCAACGAGGGCACCTTTATCGCGACCCCGTCTGCCCTATGAAGAAAAGGACGGGCAGCAACGAGGGCACATTTATCGCGACCCCGTCTGCCCTGTGAAGAAAAGGACGGGCAGCATCGAGGGCACATTTATCGCGACCCCGTCTGCCCTGTGAAGAAAAGGACGGGCAGCATCGAGGGCACATTTATCGCGACCCCGTCTGCCCTGTGAAGAAAAGGACGGGCAGCAACGAGGGCACATTTATCGCGACCCCGTCTGCCCTGTGAAGAAAAGGACGGGCAGCATCGAGGGCACATTTATCGCGACCCCGTCTGCCCTGTGAAGAAAAGGACGGGCAGCAACGAGGGCACATTTATCGCGACCCCGTCTGCCCTGTGAAGAAAAGGACGGGCAGCATCGAGGGCACATTTATCGCGACCCCGTCTGCCCTGTGAAGAAAAGGACGGGCAGCATCGAGGGCACATTTATCGCGACCCCGTCTGCCCTGTGAAGAAAAGGACGGGCAGCAACGAGGGCACATTTATCGCGACCCCGTCTGCCCTGTGAAGAAAAGGACGGGCAGCATCGAGGGCACATTTATCGCGACCCCGTCTGCCCTGTGAAGAAAAGGACGGGCAGCATCGAGGGCACATTTATCGCGACCCCGTCTGCCCTGTGAAGAAAAGGACGGGCAGCAACGAGGGCACATTTATCGCGACCCCGTCTGCCCTGTGAAGAAAAGGACGGGCAGCATCGAGGGCACATTTATCGCGACCCCGTCTGCCCTGTGAAGAAAAGGACGGGCAGCATCGAGGGCACATTTATCGCGACCCTGTCTGCCCTGTGAAGAAAAGGACGGGCAGCATCGAGGGCACATTTATCGCGACCCCGTCTGCCCTGTGAAGAAAAGGACGGGCAGCATCGAGGGCACATTTATCGCGACCCCGTCTGCCCTGTGAAGAAAAGGACGGGCAGCAACGAGGGCACATTTATCGCGACCCCGTCTGCCCTGTGAAGAAAAGGACGGGCAGCATCGAGGGCACATTTATCGCGACCCCGTCTGCCCTGTGAAGAAAAGGACGGGCAGCATCGAGGGCACATTTATCGCGACCCCGTCTGCCCTGTGAAGAAAAGGACGGGCAGCATCGAGGGCACATTTATCGCGACCCCGTCTGCCCTGTGAAGAAAAGGACGGGCAGCAACGAGGGCACATTTATCGCGACCCCGTCTGCCCTGTGAAGAAAAGGACGGGCAGCATCGAGGGCACATTTATCGCGACCCCGTCTGCCCTGTGAAGAAAAGGACGGGCAGCATCGAGGGCACATTTATCGCGACCCCGTCTGCCCTGTGAAGAAAAGGACGGGCAGCATCGAGGGCACATTTATCGCGACCCCGTCTGCCCTGTGAAGAAAAGGACGGGCAGCATCGAGGGCACATTTATCGCGACCCCGTCTGCCCTGTGAAGAAAAGGACGGGCAGCAACGAGGGCACATTTATCGCGACCCCGTCTGCCCTGTGAAGAAAAGGACGGGCAGCATCGAGGGCACATTTATCGCGACCCCGTCTGCCCTGTGAAGAAAAGGACGGGCAGCATCGAGGGCACATTTATCGCGACCCCGTCTGCCCTGTGAAGAAAAGGACGGGCAGCAACGAGGGCACATTTATCGCGACCCCGTCTGCCCTGTGAAGAAAAGGACGGGCAGCATCGAGGGCACATTTATCGCGACCCCGTCTGCCCTGTGAAGAAAAGGACGGGCAGCAACGAGGGCACATTTATCGCGACCCCGTCTGCCCTGTGAAGAAAAGGACGGGCAGCATCGAGGGCACATTTATCGCGACCCCGTCTGCCCTGTGAAGAAAAGGACGGGCAGCATCGAGGGCACATTTATCGCGACCCCGTCTGCCCTGTGAAGAAAAGGACGGGCAGCAACGAGGGCACATTTATCGCGACCCCGTCTGCCCTGTGAAGAAAAGGACGGGCAGCAACGAGGGCACATTTATCGCGACCCCGTCTGCCCTGTGAAGAAAAGGACGGGCAGCAACGAGGGCACATTTATCGCGACCCCGTCTGCCCTGTGAAGAAAAGGACGGGCAGCAACGAGGGCACATTTATCGCGACCCTGTCTGCCCTGTGAAGAAAAGGACGGGCAGCATCGAGGGCACATTTATCGCGACCCCGTCTGCCCTGTGAAGAAAAGGACGGGCAGCAACGAGGGCACATTTATCGCGACCCCGTCTGCCCTGTGAAGAAAAGGACGGGCAGCATCGAGGGCACATTTATCGCGACCCCGTCTGCCCTGTGAAGAAAAGGACGGGCAGCAACGAGGGCACATTTATCGCGACCCCGTCTGCCCTGTGAAGAAAAGGACGGGCAGCATCGAGGGCACATTTATCGCGACCCCGTCTGCCCTGTGAAGAAAAGGACGGGCAGCAACGAGGGCACATTTATCGCGACCCTGTCTGCCTCTTATGGTGCAGCATTGTAAGAGGGCAGACTGACCACGGTCTGTCCTTTTTTGGCGCTGCATTGTCAGAACTAGAAATTTAGTACCGAGTTATTGATGGGACTCAAGAATAAGGCAAAACAAAGCACAAGGCCAAGAGAAGCTGGTATAAAAAGAACTCAAAAAGAAAATCTTCCAGGTTTCTCATGCAAATGTGTTCCATATTGAAGAATCTTCACTGCCCCTTACCCTCAAAGATTCTCAACCCTCCAAATGCAAAATCATAGCAAAAAAAAAAAAAAAAAAGTGAAAGTGTTGTTTGATTTAATTTTGTTTTTAATCAAACATTTTATGCACATTGTACAGTGGCTAGCAATATGAACTAGATATGCAAACAGCAATCAGGCAATACATACCACGCTGTTGTACGGCTACCGTGCGTACATCGAGGGTGGGGAAGTATTGAGCATAGCAGGTGAATAGGCACATTTAAACACTTTCACTGCCATTCTGACACTCCACTCTGTGCCTGCTGGACCACGTGGTCTGTGCTGCCTGGTAGCCATTCATGCATTCTGGCTCATATTGTCACGAATGACAAATAATGAGGTGGCAAATAACTGGAGAAGCTAAATGTTTAATGGGGTGAACTTGTGCCCAAAACAAAATGGAAGAAGGTTAGCGTCGAAGGCGTCAATGTCGGCGAAACAGCAGGATCTAGAGCTGGGGCAAGACCGACTCCGGCTCGCCACGCGGAGCCCCTTTTGTACACGCGAGAGTTTCTGGAACAATCAGCATAAAAGGTTTCGCGCATAGAATACTCTAACCTCGAATAAGCAACAGGGTTCTCGAATTTACCAGAACGCAACATTTACAAAAATAACAAAAGGTACCTCCGCTGCCAGAAATCGAACCGTGGCCCTTTGCGTGAGAGCCAAGCATGATAACCGCTCGACCACGGACGCGCTTGCTCAGAGACGCATGTGGCATTACTCCACCCTTTAAAGGAGCTGTGCAACAATTTCAGGGCTTTGCTTAAATTATTGTGGAAGCTGATGCCTGACACTTCTAAAGTGAACTACAGAAAACAGATTTTGCCTGGATACCCTAGCTTTTACTTACAAAAATGAAAAAGATCCAGGTTTTTGGTGCCTCTCAACTCATACGTCGTCTTCCGGGTCATGTGTACAGTGACGTTGAGGGGGTAGGCGCGGGGTTCCGGAAAATTTCTCTCTTTAGAGCCATCAGTGAGCAGCGAGAACTCATCCGCTCGCGACCGCATGACCACGTGCTGGCGGGTGCCGCGCGAACAATATGGTGAAAGAGGGAAAGCCTCATCCGGGTCCGGCCATAGCCCGTCCGACCCTGTCCCCCTCCCCCTTTGGCTTCTGGTGGCTGTTCGCGGTAGTAGAGAGAGCTGACGGTTTTGCAAACCTAGGATAGATGGCGCCACTAAAACTCCGTACAATAAAAGTTTTGTCGATGATACCAAGTTTTTGACCCATTTATATACCGTATAATCGCGTGTAAGGGCCGCACCCCCATATTTAGGACAAAAAATTGCAAAAAAAAATTAGAGAAATTATTCGTGTATGCGCCACACCCCCTTGTTTTTGAGGCGCGCGGACTGTAATGCATGAAAGTTCCTATAAATATATATCGCTAGGTGGCGCTAGCCACCGCCCGACCACGTAGCGGCACGTCTTCGCATCCCCGATATTTGCTCTCCACTCATCCGTATATGGCACAATGGCTGCCGACCTTGATCGTGGTCGGCCGCACAGTCGGGATGCGTTTATGTTGCAGCCAGAAGACATTGAGAAAAGATAAAGGATATGTCAGCTTCCGTAGCAAGTGCGAGGAATGGGGATTCAGTGGGTTCGAAACGCGCGTGCACTCAGGTTTCTGAACGCCACTGTATGCTCTGGGGAGGTTTTCTTTTGTTCTTCGATTTGTGTCAAAGCATCGCGATTTGACTGCCTTTTCGCGCAATCAGAGCTATGGGCCAGTACCACTTCAACAGTCATACGGGATTCAAGTCGAAAGTTGCTGCGCATGCTATCAAGTACAAAAAAAAAAAAGATTCGTATTGTGCAGTATGTAAACTAATTAAATCCGACTGATGATTCAATCCGGATTCCGGAGTGAAGGCGTTTTCGACCAGTGCAGCCGAGCGTGCTCATGTACGTTCATTTCGAAATGTGGATACAGATTTTTTTTTTTTTTTTTTATCAGTGTATGGGTCGCATTTTTAAAATTTGCCCTCAAATCGGGAAAAAATAGTGCGGCCCTTACACGAGTTTATACGGTAAATGTTGGAACGACAAGATTTGTAGAAAAGTTACCTTTTATCGAGCAGGTATTTGCACAACCTGCTATCTTTCTACAAGATTCCCTTTGACGTCATGCCTCGTGTTTCTCATGGCCGCTGCTCGTGGCTGCAGGTCGGGGAATATTCTAAGTTTTGCCTAGCTATTACGCGGCGGAATCGCAACATTTCGATGAAAGGAGGTGTGTTTTCTGTCGTATGTGACAAGGTGAACAATATCAAAAGCAGAAGATGCCAATTCTTTCAACGCTAAAATCGTTGCACAGCTCCTTTAAAGAAAGCATTGTCAAAACACGGAAACAAAACGGAGCAAACCAAACAAAAGAAGGGAAACTACAGAAGCTTGTAAAACAGAGTCCAATCGAGCGTCGTACGGGATCACAATTCAGTCTTATCGAGCACAGTACGGCTTGAGGCGCACGACATGGACGACTTCAGATATTGGCGGATGGCATGACGATGCTCTTGTTCTGTCGGGCATCACTTTGTAGGTCCAATCTGCAAGTCAGCGAAGTACCTTGTAGGGTCCGAAGCACCGTTTCAGGAGTTCTTCACTGAGATTGCGGCGGTGAATCAGTATCCACACCGGGTTAAAAGTGGACGTCGCGACGACAAAGGTTGTGCCGGCGAGCGTCAACACGTTGTTGCTCGTAAGTCGGAGTCTGGCGAGCTGCCGAGCCTCCTTTGCTTGTTGGGTAATCAACTGCGCGTCGTCGGTTCCGTCGTCTGCTGGGTTGTGAGGTAGCATCGCGTCGAGCATCGTTGTGGCCTCTCTGCTGTGCACCAGCTCAAATGGTGTAACTCCGGCGGTTTCTTGGACTGCCGTGTTATAAGCAACGGTCACATACGGCAACATTTCGTCCCACGTCTCGTGCTCTACGTCAACGTACATAGAGATCACGTCAGTGATAGTTTTGTTTAGCCTTTCTGCTAGCTTATTCATCTGCGGATGGTACGCAGTGGTTCGACGGTGGCTCGTGCTACTAAGACGAAGGATTTCTTGCATCAGCTGGGCCATGAACGACAATCCACAGTCTGTAATGAGGACTTTGGGGGGCGCCGGGCTGGAGGACAAAGGCCTCAATGAAACACTTGGCGACTTCAACAGCCGTACCTGATGGGAGGGCTTTTGTATCGGTGTACCGTGCAAGAAAATCGGTCGTGACAATTATCTATGAGTTTTGTGCGTCAATGGTGGGGACGATCCAAGTAAATCCATTCCGATTTGTTGGAATGGGGCAGATGGCAGAGTAATAGGCTGAAGAAATCCTGCTGGTCTCGTCGGTAATTTCTTCCGTCGTTGACACTTCTGGCAAGATCGGGTGTAGTGGGGGACTGTCTTCGCCAGCTTGGGTCAGTAGTACATCTCGCGTATCCTGGCAAGAGTCCTGTTGTAGCCAAGGTGTCCAGCCGTTGGGTCATTGTGGCATCCTTGGAAGATTTCTTCTTGAAGGGTGGAAGGAATAACCAACAGCCATGTTGTGTTGTTGTTGATGGAGTTATTGTACAACATCCCTTGCCATATATACAAGGTAGGCAGGATTCGTGAGAAAGCACAGGAAACCATACTCGCCTATCTCTTTAGGTCAGTGGTCTCAAACCCATTCGAGTGTGGGGGCCAGATATCCCACACCGAAAAGGAAGGTCGGGGGCCAACGTAAGACTTCACTAATTAACCTTGATGCCGACTGTACACTGGTAGAAATGGGGGGGGGGTTAAAGAGACACTAACACCTCCCAAATTTTTTTTTTTTTTTTTAATTTTTTGCCAGGCGCTTTATTATGGTGTCGGAGGACTACCCAATTAATATGTTGCAACAGGGTAGCGTATATTTTTAATAAAGCCAAAAGACGCAACTGCTCGAAACCGAAACCGTAACCAGCGCACAGAGGTCGGAGAAGTGGAGAGGAGAGAGTGAGTGGCAGAAGTTACGTGGCTACACCTGACCGTGCGTTTTTTTTTTTCCCTTTGCGTAGCAGACGACATGCCTGGCGGCATTGCGGGAACTGTTTGTTGTGCGATTCTTTTGCAGTTAGGTTTGCTCCGCTCGCTGTTCTGTACTTCAAGATGAGTTGTTTTGTATATTAAGGAGTTGGAGATGAGTAGTGAGTGTTTGTGGTGAATTTCCATGATCGGCTCCGAAAAGAATACACCCAAGATGTTGCGTGAAGAGCTGGCTCACATGTCCTGCACCCAAAAAAAAAGTGGCATTGTGTGACAGAGTTGCCGAAAGATCAACGGGATCAGGACCAATGACGGGCTGAAATTCCTGTAAAACACTTACAGGTACCTCGGAAAGTGGACGCTACCTGATTTGTATGCTCCTTGTATTTTGTGGAAAGTGATTCCATTGAGTTCGCAGGTGTCAAAAAGGAAATCCCATACCATTTAGTTCAGCGACGTTTCGTCGACAACATTTGTTTGTTATTTTTTTGTTTGTTTCTTCAGTGATAACTATAAAAAAAAAAAAGAAATGTAAACATCGCAAAATGTTTGAAAAAAAGAAAAAAAGGTATGCTTTCCCTGGGGATCGAACCCGGTCCTGCCGCGTGTGAAGCGGATGTCTTTCCACTGAGCTAATGGGGGAACTCTTTGCTCAGTAATAATACAGCCGGTAAACTCTAAGTTGGAAAGTTTGCTGCCGATTTCCCTCCCGCAAAAGCACTCCCGGGTCGAAGTCGGGAAGCGCCACGCATTGGTGACATTCTCACCTAGTAAAGAAATCGTACGCATGCATATTCAACTCGAAGAACACACTTCGTGCTTGACACTTGCGCGAGAGAAGTCTTCAGTCATGAGAAGGGAGCGACGGCTCGGCGACGTCTTCGTGCAAATCGGCTTGGTGGTCGGGCGTGTCGTACGGGATTAATACCAATTTTTTTCATCAGACCCAAATTTCTCTTTTAAAGGCAGACAGAATTTGCGGTACCGCGAGCGACAGTTCTGAAGTAGAGGTCCCACGCCCGTCGTCCGCTGCCATCGCCGTCCCCGCGAGTCCCACAACATGCGAAACGACACACGCACAGAATGCTTCCAGTTCTTTGTGGAACTTTTTTTTTTTTCTTTCAATCAACATATTTGCAGCTCTTTAAAGGCCACCAAAAATGAATTTCATATTTTTTTTTTTCTTATTTTTAATAATGAGTGTGTGCCTTCAGTGACCAGCGACTTTGATTAAATTTGGTGGTCGCGTTGAAACCTTAAGAAACGGCCCGTGACCACGGAAAAGAGAGTGAGCGAGACTCGAACCGGCCAGTTTTTGATCGACGGTTTTCAGGCAGAAAGAAACCGAATTTCGAGCCGCAAATTGTGTCCTGGGTAGTTGGGCTCTCATACGTCGTGTACAACTAAAAACCTCGGCGAGCTTTGATACCCTGTCAGTGTCCCTTTAAAATATTTAAAAGGGAAGAGACCTCGTGCTCTATGCGTTTCTAAACTCAGTTTTTCCAGTGACATGTTTAGATTTGATGTGTTTATTTGGCTACTTCGGGCCCTGACCTGATGAGATAAAAAGAATTAGGATAATAATGCCGTGTCAATGTGCCGCCATTTTTAATAGAACAAGAGGCCAAGTACCTGATTGTTCCCATTGCTCAATTCACTCAGAAATTAACCCAGTTCAACATGTCCCTAAAGAAACAATAAGTTAATTTGATAGTTCTTGTTTTCCTGATGATTTTTATTACAACACACTGAACAAATACTTGTCTTTTAATGGTGATATTGCTTTAAAGGTTAGAATTCCGAGCTCATAGCTTTATCTTTGGCAGTTGCTCCTGCTGATAGAGAGTTCGTGCAGCCAAGATGCGTTCTTCAAGGAAGAACTCGCGCTTGCAGCCTAGTAGAGGAATTGTTGTACATAAGAAAAAGCTGGGTAGCAAAATATAATGCGAAACAAAGGGAAAGTGAACACAGATAAGTATGAACTGTGTGAACAATAAAAGAGCAGAGCTACTATAAGTATGAACTATGACAAACGTTATAACAGCAGAGCTACTTTTCGAGAAAAATTGAGTCGGCGAGATGAGAACACTATGGCGCATCCGAAAAACCAACGCTCGAGACATGGGAACAGGGATTCTTAGCCGGCTGCCTGCGGGTCGCGTCCCAGCGAGTCGCGGGCCGCATATGGACTGCAGGTTGCGTGTTTGAGACACCTGCTCTAGGTGCTCGATGAGTGCTCGCAGTTCAGGGTCGTCTCGTTGGAGTGCTACCATGTCGCTGACATCCAGGGCGCTGAGGAAACGCTCGCCGTCGTCTTCGGTGCAGGCAGGATCGACCTCGACAGGAGCCCTTGACAGGCAGTCAACGTCATTGTGCTTCCAAACAGTCTTGTACACCACGGTCATGTCGAACTCCTGCAGTTGTAGGCTCCACCGGGCGAAGCGTCCGAAGGGGTCCTTCAGATTCATCAGCCAGCAGAGCAAGTGGTGGTCTGTGACCACGCGAAAAGGACTTCCATACAAATATGGGTGGAACTTTGTTATTGCCCAGACGACAGCGAGGCACACCTTTTCAGTCGTTGAGTAGTTCCCCTCTGCATTAAACAGCATCCGACTGGCATATCTGATGACTCGCTCTGCCTGTTCTGCCTTTGGACTAGTACTGTGCCAAGTCTGGCGTTACTGGCATTCGTGTATACCTCTCTTTCAGCAAACTGGTCAAAATGGCCAAGAATCAGGGGCATCTGGAGTCTTCGTTTGACTTCATTGAATTTATCGCTGGTGTTCTTCTGTCCACTAAAACTTTAAGGCGTCCTTCGTGAGGTGCCCCATGGCTTCGCCATGTACGAGCACGTTTTCAAGCTCGTTGTAAGGAAAACTGACTCGATGCAAGCTCTGCATGTTGTGTTGTGCTTCAAAACGTCGCAGAGTGTCTCTTTTGGCGCTCACAATTGGTTGATTGGCCGATTTTGGCTCAGGCAGCGCTTCATCTCCTCAGCCTATCAGTGCCCAGTGTTAGCGTTGAGAGGGCATTCTTGAAGCTCAGGGTCATATTAACAGGAAGGAAAGAGTGCGGATCAATGAGGAGAACCTGGGGAAGTACATGTGTGTGTATTATAATAAGATCATGTAATCCTGATGTACAGAGGGTGAAGTTCCATGTTTTTTGGGCATAGGCTTCATATCTGACTTGTTTGTACTTCTGTTTTTTTCTTGTTTTTTTTTACAGTTGCATACATTTGCCAAATAAAGTGTTTACTTCTTTTTCAATGTATCTGTGCCGTTTTGAGTGATCACAAATATCAGAGCTACAAGGATCATCTGATTCGGTGTCCGTTGGTGTTTATTTTATATTCACCAAAAAAATCCGACAAACTTTTGTAAGCAAAAATATACGCCGAAAAAAAATAATTTAATTTTAAAATAAACACCAAAAAAAGTATGCCGAATTTTGAAAAAAAAAAAAAATAAATAAATAAAAACCGAAAATGCGGAACCCTAGTTATAATCAATGTTTGAACTGTCTCTATACACAGCTCTATAGTCACTGACAAGGTAAGAACAAAAAGGAGGATGTTGAGGACGTTCAGTTGTCCCGCCCCAATTGTGAGTTTTCTACCTTCAATGACACTTCGGCATCCCGTGCTACCTCGAGCGTGCGTGAGCAGCCAAACCACGGCGGAAGGCTTGGGGTGTGTGCTGTATTCACTCATGCTAGATCCAATCACGTTGGAGTTACTTCACGGCCAAGTATTTTTTGGAACCAAACGGTAGCACAGTGATGTATGTGCTCATTTCTAATATATTTTTCAAGTAGATGTTCAGTTATTAAAGGTTTATGAAACTAGCCATATTCCTGTCCATCGAGACCTTTGCAGCGAGTTATCTATGTGAATGCTTACAAGCGCTGAAAAGAAAAACAAGGAGCTCCGTTTCGAGTCCAAGTGGACGTGGCTCAATGGGCTATCCTGGCAACACTCGTGCAACCCACCCACCTGGTGTGGTGCTCGAGATCTCGGAAGCCTTCCTTGAAGTCCTTGGCCACTTGCTCCGAGTACTGGGCATCAAACAGGTCCCGGGCCGTAAACTCCCCCTGGCACACCTCGGCTGCCCGGTACGACACGTACGGCTTCAGCTGAAACGGACAATCACTCAACCTGCAACGCTGAAACCGGCCGCCCCGTTATTTCATTATCTCCAGAACACAGCGTTGCCAATACAGACTGATTGAAGAGACACCCGGGAACATGCTTTCGTGTGCGACACCACACTTTTGCTACAGCACAAAAAAACATTATTCGTTCAGACTTCTGTCAAATTAAATTCTGTGATCCAGCAATCGGATCGCGGAATTTGATAACCTTGCGTTTAACAGACGCATGAAAAACGTTGGGGTATGAAAAACGTTGGGGCAATAAGTCCACATGAAAATTTTCCGACAAAGTAGAATAATATACAGTCATTTGCCACGACACAAAGTGGCTGTCATGTCATTAGTCGCCCGTCCTAAAAACTCGAAGGATGCCCTAGCTTGTTGCTTATCACCTTAAAATAGCCTACTGTAAAATCCCGTAAGGGCGCCCACCTAAGACGAGGAGATAAATGGTGAGAAACATGAGGTGGGCTGTCTTCAAGGATGAGACAGCAAACTCTATCAAAAAAAATTACAAGGGGCGCCTGCTACAAACCATGTGACACGGCAACTGATACCGCAGATCATGGACACGGCAAATTAGCGATTCACAATGTGATGAACACTCGGGAATTCGCTATGAACTCCTGTGTCATGGGAAAGGATACTGTGCGCGCAGATCGTGAACAAAAATGCGGGAACCCTCTGCGAACTCGTTTGTCACATGCACGGGTAACGCAGATTGCCCGGTTGATGTGATTCCCATCAGACACCGTGTGATGCACAGCGGGAATCGGGGGGAGGGGGGGGGGATGTTTCAAAATTTTTAGCCAAAAAACCGGGATGAGCGATCTCTTGGGGGGGGGTGCCCTTATGAGATTTTGGCAGTGTCACATACTGAGCAAGCACCCACTCTAAATTGGGAGATAATAGTGGAAAACTGGGGATGGGCAATCGCCAATTCCGACAGCAAAAATGCAGAAGGTGCACACGGTCAAGTGGGTCCTTGCTTGGTACAATCATTAATTTAAGAATGGCCGCCGTTTGACAAGTTAGTCGATCGCACCAACGCGTAAAAATAGAACGTTGGCGTTCCTTTCAACGAAGAAAAAGTGCCCTATGGGGTAAATAGTCCGAGAAATTTGTTTTTACAGTGATCAATTACTCATTGACTTGTCTTTGCCACTAAAGCCTTCGAATGACTGTTCCGAGTAAGAACAAAAAATTCCGAGGACACCCAAAGCACTTCTTACAAGCTGCGATTGCATAAGCATGAATGTTTCTCTTCCGCTCCCTTAGTTTGTCAGCGGTGTACTGGCATAGACGGCCATGTTTCGCTACTGCCTAGGTTGCGGCCACCGACGATATAGATGCCTCAAGTGCTGCAATGTTCCTCGGCGCCGAGAGGAGCAGAAGCAACCGCAGCCTCCCCCCCCCCCCCCAACCTTGACGACAACTGACATGAGAGCAGAGGCCGAGTGCGCTCCTTCCTGGCGTGCCGGCCGGAGCGCCAAGAAGAGGGCCACTCTGTGCGGTGGCGTTCCTTGGAACTATGATGCGTCCCAGCCAATGGCTATCTAGGAGCCGTTTCGCTGGAAATTTCTTTTCACGTTTTGTGCGGTTTTGCACGGTCACAGACGGCGCCGGCTCCTGAGACTTTCTTGCATGTTTTGTGCGGTTACAGACACCGCTGGCTTCTTGTACTTTTTTCACGGTTACAGACGCCGCCGGCTCCACTCCATGGGACAGTTAATGCTTCCGCATTAAAAGCAACCCACTTTTTTCACGGTTACAGACGCCGCCGGCTCCACTCCATGGGACAGTTAATGCTTCCGCATTAAAAGCAACCCACTTTTTTCAAGGTTACAGACGCCGCCGGCTCCACTCCATGGGACAGTTAATGCTTCCGCATTAAAAGCAACCCACTTTTTTCACGGTTACAGACGCCGCCGGCTCCACTCCATGGGACAGTTAATGCTTCCGCATTAAAAGCAACCCACTTTTTTCACGGTTACAGACGCCGCCGGCTCCATTCCATGGGACAGTTAATGCTTCCGCATTAAAAGCAACCCACTTTTTTCACGGTTACAGACGCCGCCGGCTCCACTCCATGGGACAGTTAATGCTTCCGCATTAAAAGCAACCCACTTTTTTCACGGTTACAGACGCCGCCGGCTCCACTCCATGGGACAGTTAATGCTTCCGCATTAAAAGCAACCCACTTTTTTCACGGTTACAGACGCCGCCGGCTCCACTCCATGGGACAGTTAATGCTTCCGCATTAAAAGCAACCCACTTTTTTCACGGTTACAGACGCCGCCGGCTCCACTCCATGGGACAGTTAATGCTTCCGCATTAAAAGCAACCCACTTTTTTCACGGTTACAGACGCCGCCGGCTCCACTCCATGGGACAGTTAATGCTTCCGCATTAAAAGCAACCCACTTTTTTCACGGTTACAGACGCCGCCGGCTCCACTCCATGGGACAGTTAATGCTTCCGCATTAAAAGCAACCCACTTTTTTCACGGTTACAGACGCCGCCAGCTCCACTCCATGGGACAGTTAATGCTTCCGCATTAAAAGCAACCCACTTTTTTCACGGTTACAGACGCCGCCGGCTCCACTCCATGGGACAGTTAATGCTTCCGCATTAAAAGCAACCCACTTTTTTCACGGTTACAGACGCCGCCGGCTCCACTCCATGGGACAGTTAATGCTTCCGCATTAAAAGCAACCCACTTTTTTCACGGTTACAGACGCCGCCGGCTCCACTCCATGGGACAGTTAATG
This sequence comes from Ixodes scapularis, assembly GCF_016920785.2. NCBI lineage: Eukaryota > Metazoa > Arthropoda > Arachnida > Ixodida > Ixodidae > Ixodes > Ixodes scapularis. Next base: position 50,932,989 of record NW_024609835.1, on the reverse strand, counting down.
CTTCCGCATTAAAAGCAACCCATCTATTACTATCTACCTCCTTTCAACTATGCACCCCTCGTCCTCCTGCTCGCCGCTTCTCCCATGCTATTCCCATGCTGTCCGCCGGTCGCGGAGATAACAACCACCCACGGCGACTGGGCACTTGATGTATCTTTCACATATGTATGAACTTGCGCTTAAAATAAGGGAGTGGGCCTTTGGTATGTCCTTTGATGAGTTTTGAAATGCTTCAAAAGTAAGGGGCGAGCACTTACTGTGACATAGGTACACGCTCGGTACTTTACGGTATGTATCCCAGCCGTGTTGGTAGTGCCAGTCAGCGCTCTACGCTGGCTCGGCCTACAAGAGCTCCTTAAGAGTTCTGTGTTGCGTCAACGCTGCGAGCAAATTTGTCTGCTTCTTGTGCAGCACAGTGCCAAGCTCTGATGGGAGGGATAGTGGGTAGACATAAAGGCCTTTGTTTTTGCCCATTGTGTCCTATCAATCAAAGCGAGCAAGATCGTTGCATGCTCCTTGCACAGAGGAAGTAGTGGCGTCAGGGTCAGACGTCCGGGTTTCTGCTGGTCCTGGCAATGGCATTCTTACCTTTTCCATGTCTTTTGGAAACCCACCAGTTCTTTATGAATGAGGACTTGGCCTTTGAGAAAGGGGAGAGGAAATAGCTCGAAGGGGTTCTTGTTTTTGTTGACTAGCAATTACCAGATGCGCAACGAATGAACTTGTGGCCAAGATGCCGTTTGCTCCCATGCCACCGAAGAGTTGTGGGAGTAGAGCTTCATCACACATGTGATCACTCCCTCTCAATGCACCTCGTCCCTCAAACGAGCTCCCTTTCTCATGCGTGCACGTTTTGGCATGACGTCCTCGCCGTATGAAGGCAAAGAAAAGGGGGGACACATGCAAAGGCGGCAAGGTATAGTTCACAACTTACCTGGAATCCCTCCAAGTCCGGAACCACCAGCTCAGGCTCCATTTCTGGAACCATCTCCAGGCGGTTACCTCGCTCGATTCCGGGTTCACGGTAGCCATAGGCTGCCGAGGAAACAGACACCGATGCTAAGTCCAGAGTCACACAGTGAAACATTGTTCATTCCATATAAATAATCGTAAAAGTACATGGCACACAACTGACTTTTTAGAAAGACGGCTCAGTTTAAAGTAAGTTCTGTTGACATGGGGATTAAGAAAAGATGGTTGAAAAATTAATCATAGCAAGATACTTCAGTTGAGATAAAGTGTCGCTCCTACTCCCTCGTTTATGCCCTATAGTTAATGTAACTGGTCAATATCATTTACCGTAAAATCCTGAGCAAGCGCTCACTCAAAATTTTGAGATAATCATGGAAAACTGGGCAATGGGCGATTTTTAGCTAAACAATTTGTAAAGATATGTCCTTTGTGCATTTTCCAAATGTTACAAAATTGAGGGGTGGGCGCTTATCGTGGAATGGACAGAGGCTCGGTATTTTACGGTATGTTAAATTCCGGAAAAAATCTGTTAAATCCGCTAAAATGCCTATGTTCCACCATGATTTTTGAACCTACAGGACTCAAGTATCTAATATCACAAACTGCAAAACTGCAAACACCCCCCCCCCTCCCCCCCAAATATTACCAAAAACCAGGAATTAAAGTTGAGCTTTAAAAGTGACACTCTTAATTCTGAAAGAGTTGGCACCATTGGAGCCATTTCGATCGACTGCTGCTCAGGAATTACCTCATCTAGTCATTCAAATATCGATCCATATTTCTTTTTTGCTTTCCTTTCTCAAAACCGCTCTTTAAAACTGGAGGTCGACCTACTATCGAGACCAAAAAAGGTTGACCTGTAATTAGTACTGAGCATTAAGGGTGGGAAAATAGGCTGTGAATCGAATAGTGCAGAGTCATTCTTGGCTTCAACTTTGCAATAAGAGCCCCTATGTCGACGATTTCTCCAGCACTGTAACTGCGAGAGCTATGAATGACGCAGTGCTTTTCGATTCAAACCGCTCTTCGCCCATTTCTACTGAGCACAATTCCCGAGGGCATCGTGCAAACCCACGGGTGTTCCCCAGGTAAGTCACTTCTCCTAATGCACCAATGAAGAGCGCCGACGCTCGATGCACGTGCGCCTGCGCTGATGATTGACGTGAACGTCCATAGTGACATGGGGTGGCCGAGATGAAAATCAAGTGATTTCATTAGGAGAATTCACCACATTCGGCGGGAGTTGGTACCCCGAGGGCGCCACAGTATTTGGTGCCTCAGTAAACTTCCGGTAGACCATGTATTTATTCGCCAACAACGGACAGTGATCGGGTAAGAAGATTTTTCTCCGGAGAAGTACCTGCTATACGTTTGTAAGAACCCGAGCGCTTTGTAGACCGTGATACAAATCACAAAAGGATGTGAGAGAAAAGGAAAAGAAGAAAACCGGAAACGCGCAGGGGTCCGCCGATAGCGGGCTGTAGCGAGCTTGTTTGCAAACAAAAACCGGTGAATAAGACCCTTGTACCGTCTTATCACAGCAGCTGCCATACCCCCATTTTATTCATTTTTCTTGAGACCTCAAGCTCCGTGACATTGCCAACATCATTGTCTGGAAGTTCAGACGATGACGCGGCCAGCACGGTAGATGAGCGAATTTTAGCTATGGTGAGTAGAGACACCATGAAATACTGTAAACCAGGAGTCAGCAACACTTTGCAGTGGCGGGCCGAGCCAACACAAAGGGGGCCGCATGGCAAGTCTCAAACGGGCGAGAGTGGGGTGGAATGGGGTGGGGTGGGGTGGGGGGCAGAGGAAGAAAAAGCAAAGAGGAAGTGAAGACGTTCTTCGTCCAAGTATGGTGATGCATGCCAGACAATGCCAATTCGGAAGTGCTCTTTGTTCCTGTCTAACCTCATTTGAGGTCAAATCTGCCGCATGGTCCTGGAGTTTGTGTGAGAAAGCGGCAAGGGGGGGGGGGGAGGGGGGAGGGTCCTTTCCCGGTATCGTGCCAGCGGCAGCATGCGGCCCGTGGGCTGCCGACCCATGCCGTGAACTACTTTATTTTCGCAGGCTCAATATTTAGAGAATTCAACAAAGGGTGGTATTTAGAAATATTTTGCAGGCTCAAAGTTTTGAACATACTCGTGGGACCTATTCTTCACGAATCACATACTCATGGGACCAATTCTTTACGAATCGTAGGCGTTTTGCAAAAATTTATGGGGTCCTCACGAAATTTAAGTTGTTTACAGTACACATTTTTATTATTTGTGTAGACTAATATTAAATTATTTGTTTGCTTTGTTTAAGCTCATCTTGGCACAGGTGCGATGCAATATTGAGCAAAAACAGAATTTAAGTGCGACATGTAGCAGACGTGTGTTCATGGTGCAATTTGGCGCAGCACTTCCATCACTGAATTCATAAGGTTGGTATCCCAAGGTAACACAAAACATTAACTCTTTTTTACTGTGAATGTCAACAGTATTATTGACATTATTCCTGTTACATGGGTCATTAATAAGGAGGCTTCAAGAGGTTAGTTCCCATTTGCTATGTATGTTTTTTTTTTTTCCTTCATTATGTCTATTCTCATTTCTAGCGAGTGGGTTCATAAAAAGATGTTTCTCCACTCGGCAGTACTCCTCGCTTGTAATCGAAGCTGTTCTCAAGACAGCTCTGCAAAGTTCAGTACTCATTGAAGAGTCGGAAATACACAGGCATGTTTGTTTGCCAAGATGGCCGCACAACGCAACACATGTAGTCAGAGAATTCTCAGCATATTCCATGAAGCAATGTTTGCAGCTCGAAAATGCATCGGAAAAGGAAGAACAGAGAGGTTAACCTAGGTAAACAGTCCTGGTTGGCTACTCTGTTCTGGGGAGGGCGCTGTGGGGAATTAAAAGAGAATGGAAAGGATAGGAAAATATAAAACATTAAACATGTCTAAAAAAGAAATAAAAAGTAACACGAGAGCACAAAGTATAAAACACATCACAAATCAAGTACATGTGTTGCAGAAGTTCAGCCGCGTTTCCTTTAGGAAACGCAGAAAAGCTTTTGTGGCCCTCGCTGCATTGTGAGGGCTGTCCCAGGTGCTGAGCACTTTCATGAGAGAAAATGGTCGACTGTCAAGTTGCAACAACACACTCTTGAGGTCTTCTCCTTTCCACATTGTATATTTGACAGTCACACAATATGTGAGTAATTGTTTCATCACATTCACACGTTAGACACTCCGATGTTCTGGCTTGCCCAATGCGGTGAAGGAAAGACTGTGTATAAGTGACACCGAGCCGGAGGCGATGTACAACTGCCTCCGTACCCCGGGGAAGATCCCGTGGAAGTTGAAAGGCGAGAAACGCAGCATCTAGCTTGCCACGAGTGAAACATCGTCCATACAGCGGTTACCAGCTGATGGTGCTGCAGCGGTACGGACAGGACAATGTTTCGGTATGGAAACCCTTAACATGAGAGATATGCAGAATTCGTTTGCAAAGATCCTTTTGAGAACATGCCACCGACAATGCAAGTGCTCGGAATGGGTGATATTGTTGAGCAGGAGACTTAAGGCTTCGAGCTACTTTCCAAAGTGCAGAGAGTGGCTTTCGTGGATGAATACTTTCACAAAATCCCCTGTATATACATTGACCCGGCTTGTCAAAATGGCAGCTTATTTTTTTCTGTTGATTTTTTGCCACGCAAATATAGTCTTTTTGTTAAGTTCGTCGAGCACTCCTCTCCGTCTGTCGACATATTGCTGGAAGACGTTCGTACTCCCTGTCAATAGCCGTTCGTTTAAGTGGAAGGCTATGATTATGGGTCGATGAGTTTGGAGTCAATGACAGCTTTTTCAAACTCCGGAAGGTCAGTCAGCGTATTGCATTTAGCTCTCATCGACTGCTCGAACTCCCACCAAACAACTCGTTTGACAACATGATTTTTCTTGCCTGTGATTAAACCCTGTATAATTGTGTATGTAGGGATAAGGTCATTGCCACGTGTTTCAATATCTGTGAACCAAATAGCTTGAGACGCAACAGCAAACGAGACAAATGACGAATCCAGGCAACTGCTACTCTTTGCACCCCGGAGGTATGTAGGACTTCCATCATTTAATAGGGATAAATGATGGGTATGTGCTATGTCAGCAAGGCACCTACCCCGAGGATTTGTGCAACGGCTGCCCCATATACAGTGGTGTGCGTTAAAATCTCCAGTGATTATATGTGGCGATGGGACTGCGCTCAGGATGTTCTCTAAGCGTGCTCTGTCAAATTTGGACTTTGGAGGTATATATGCTCCTATAATTGAATGAGAACATATATTTTTCATCAAAAATTGTAGCACAAACATACTCATTGTCCGGATGGGATGGGATAATATGTGCCGCGTACGCGAGTTCTCTGCAAATGAATAGTTACGTGACTTTCCCCCGTAGTACGTAAGAAGTCAAACTTTTCGTGTCCTGATAAACGCATGTTGCTCGGTAACCTGGACTCACATATAACAATCATAGGGTACTTGTACCTGAAAGCCAGCTGTCTAAAATCGGACAATCGGGATCTTAATCATCTTGCGTTCCATTGGAAAATAGTGGCCTCTTTATAATTATCTTCAATTGCACCCAATGTTATTTTGAATTTTTTTTTCCAAGAATCATTTGAAGCCACAAGCAGGTGTTCCATTGCGACAAAAGCTTATACTTCTAGCAGGTTGTTAGCGTCTGGTGATGTTTTTAGGGTGGCCTTTAGTGCTGTGAAGAACATTGGTAGCAATACTTGACATATATCCCTTTGCTAGTGGGACGTAAATTGTGGCGTAGGCACGGATTCCGAAGAAGTCGACGGACGATGGTTTGCTGAGGATCGAACGTTCGCTGTTGCATGTGCCACATCCACAGTCGATGTTTGGGCAAAAGTCTTCTTTTATTGTGTCACACTGTTGCTACGTTTCTCTGCAGTCATATGTGCCACACATGCTTTTGGACGACGTTTTACTGCATTGGCGTATGTAGGTTTCTCTAGTTTTTCTCGTTGAGTTGGCGACAGCGTCGGGAGCTAAACGACCTCTGGGTTAGGTGAAGGCGCACGGCGCCTAAGAGCTTGGCCATTCATTATGCTTGTGCAAGCTGCTGCGGTTGCTGTATGCTTCCATGGGCAGCAGGAGAGGGATGCCGAGTGCTTGCCGTCACAATTGGCTCACTCTGGTTCTTGTTTAGAATTGCAGTTCTTGTGGTGATGCGGTCCAGCCAGGGTTCGTACAGAATTTTCTATGTGAAATGCAAGGACTTTTCAAGGATTTCAAGGGAATCAGAAGACAAAATTAAAGGAAAGTTCGAAGAAATTTATTCCCTGGTTAAGAAATAAGCTCCTTTTAGTGAGAATTTCTCGCTCTACAGCAGCTATAGCTGCTTCCTTTTCTTTTACTGTTCGGTGAATACTATTAGCCTTGGCCGAAAGTGTCAAGTCATTCTTCGCTTCAGCATCTTCATAGAAGCAATCCGCCGACTCGAGCAGGCACTTCAGGTTTTTCTGGAGTTTCAACTTCCTCTCATGGATTTTCTCCAGCTCCATTTCAACTGCTTTTCTCTTCAAAATTTTCTGCTTACTGGCAGCTTTTTTCTTGAGCTCTCCCAAGTATGCAGCATACTCCTGCCTTGCTAGGCGTTCAGAGGACTTTAACTCCTTAGACAGTGGAATATTGAGCAGGCCACCGTGGTTTTCGATAGCGTCACAGATGATCCGCTGAGAAACATGAAATCTATGCCAACACACTCAAAGGCTCACCAACACAATCCTCAACACACTCAACACAAAGCCATGCTCCCAGACGGCGCGGCCCCATTTATGCATTTGTTGGAGGATTTTCAAGGAATACAAGGATTGTTTCAACTTTCAAGGATATTTAAGGGTCCTTAAAAGGCTTTTAACGAAATCCCGAGTATTCAAGGATTTCAAGGAGCTCTATGAACCCTGGGCAGGGTACATTGCAACATTGTGGGCCTCGGCAATATTTGGCAACACGGCCATATCTCTGGCATTTGAGACACTGAACCGGTGGTCCACATACTCTCCGACGGGGTGACTGGTGAAGTCACCCCGTCGAAGACACGCTGGGGCGTCGGGCGGTCCAGACGAAACACGAGGAAAATGCTTCCAGAGGGTCACAGTTCGACAGTTCCATCCTCCTTGCGCAGATAGGCAACTTGTCGTTACACGGATGTTGCTCCGGCGTCGAGAAAATACTCGAGGAGTGCAATGTCGAAATACTCAAGGCACATTCTCAATTTTTCCTAAATTTCTTGAGTATGTCTGTGGCACGGTTGCAAACACCTTGATGTTTCCTATGGATTGCAGTGTCATTAGTTTGTTTGTGGATCCAAGTGATGCCACAGTCACAGAGAGGCTTCCATCCTTGTTAACCTTGTGTGACAATACCTTTTCTTGCGTGACCGCAACAATGTCTTTTGCAATTGAATTTGGGTTCACGTTCCAAAATGACGATTCAGGTGATGTCGGCTTGAAGATGACCGGAATTCCAGATGATCTGTTCTTATGATATGACACTTTGATGATCGGCGTAGAGCCATCTTCGTCGTCCATGTTGTGAACGGATGATTTGTCCTCATCTGCTTTGGATATTTCTTCTGTACGCACTCTCTTGGGTGGAATCTGCGAGGACATCTCACTGGTTGGGGTCTTTTGGTTCGAAGGATTCATTTGATCGCACAGTCCTGATGGCTGCGAGGGTGGTGGTTGGGACCATGTAGCCGGTAGCCGTTGATTGTAGGTCACAGCACAGTGCACTGCCATATTCTCGGCCAGGGAGACGTTGCAATGTAAAATTGCCAATATGAAGGAACGCAGGAATGGCAGGGAAAGCAGGAAAAGGGTCTGTTTACACGGAGTGACCAAATCGGGCTTCCCGGAAATGCAGAAGTTTTGAAACTGAACTGGCGTTCCCTTGACTACCGAGTTCTCCAGTGGAGGAAATAGAGAACAGGCAGTAGGCCGTCTTTAAATATGATGCTTGCTAAAAAACAGGTTTCCAAATGAAGCCTCTAGTAATACGCTAGAACCGAAGTATACCGTTCTACCAGGAGGTTTTCTGCCTACCAGTCGGGCTTTTTAGCGGTCAGAAGACAAGCAATCAGTCCACCAACAAGGAATGCACGATAAAGCATAAAATCATCCTTTAACAAAAGTCTAATTTTTCTGTACATCCATCAGGACTGACAGATTAAACTATAGTGCTCAAACAAGTGCTGCCTTTATACTTGTTCATGCGAGATCTCAGTGCACAACAGGCCTCTTTAGCTTTCCTTTTATGGCTAACCTCAAGGTGGATGTACCTAAGCACCCAGAAATAGGCCCGATTATTTGTCGTTCCTGCTCCGCTTGCCAATGTTTGCTTTGGCAGTACTGGAACCTTCACTGATAGATTGTGGTGTCATTTGTTACAGCTTTGTAGAAATTGACAGAACTGAGGAAAAGACACGTAGGATAGAGAAACACTGTCGATGTGTTGTACCCTTTGCAAGATTGGCAACCTGTATCACTGTAAAACGATAAAAAAAAAAAAAAAAAAAAAAAACATGCTTGCTTTTTAAATTAGCTTTGTGTGAGGGTTAGTAATTACATATTAATGAGCAGAAGAGCTAAAGGGATAAAATTCCATCCGAAATCTTTCCCGTATCACGCGTGTATTTTAATTTTTGATATATCACAGCCTCATCACGAACACATCTCAGGGATGCTCCACGGTAAGGATGTCCCAAACACACCTAAACTAAATACTGGAGCCATTGGTAGCCAGATTCAAGGTGATTTTCTCATTAGCAAACAAGAAACTCCGAGCAGGGTTAAAAAGGTTCGCTTTCTGTCTTGGACAAGATACCTTTACAGAATGATTCTGATGTCTAGTTGATCGTGTGTTGACGCATTCACACACATTAGCATTGCGCGACTTCTGAAAAGACCAGAAATATAAGTTTACTTAGTGAACTTCGCGAGAGAAAGTGAGAACAACTCAAAATAAATTAAGTAACTCGAGGGCATACGTTCGGATGGCATGCATTATTCCGTCGGAAAACGGTCCCGCTCTTCTGGTGGAGACTAAACCGCTGTCAAGGATGGCAGCGCAAGGTCGCACTACGGAACGCACATAAATAACTTAAAATGTGCAGACGGCAGGACAGTTTGACAGGGGGATGTTATTCAAGGAGAAAACTACTTACTCTCAATTATGCGGTCTTTGCGAGCTCTGTCGTGGAATGTGCCGCGAACGTTGGGCATCAAGAACTTCCGAAAATTTCGTTTTCCATGGCGAACCTCGGACGTCGTGAAGCTGCGACATTGAACAAACGACAATTGCACGATTGGTTTTACACGAAAGCTCATTTTACCCCGCAGCTAGAAAACAAAAGCGATTTTCTCCAAAAAAAATAGCCACGCCAACCACGCCGACCACGCTACACGCTGCGCCGTACATACGTTTCTACGTTATGTTTTATATGCGGAAGGAGAGAAAAACAAAAATGCACGAGGGCATGCACGAGGGAGTCTGTTAGCTGCTGCCATCTATGAAGTGGAGCTTCAATTTGTTATTTTCATTTCTTTTGCAGACACCAGTTGAATTAATTCGTCAAAGAATTATGAAGTCGTATTGTCTAGCATAACACACTTTAAGTTTTAATAAATTGTACATAAAAACGTATTACAAGCTTCTATTTTATTATTATTTTTTTTTGGCTTTTGAGGTGCTTAAAGCAGCCGCCTAGGGACAGCACAGTCAGAGCGGCATCAAAGAAGCGATTACTATGGTGTTCTCTCTAGCCTTGTCACGTGACCGATGGACTGTGTGTGCGTTTGTGCTCGTCCGCACGGTCGCACGGCACGATCTGAAGGCGTCTGTGTGTGCTACGTCAGTGGGGACCTGTGTTCTGATGTGCCTGTGCGCGGATTAAATGTTCTTTGTGATGTCCATGGGCGAGACGGCGGATCTCAAAGACGGGAATCATTCCCGGACGGTCGACGGCGTCCAGGGCAAGCGCAACTCGGCGCACGAAACGTGAGTCCCCCGCGACTCTTTTGACAAAGGTCATTTCTCCCCACCACCTTGGAGGCGGCAACACAGCTGTAGCGCTCTGTCGCGCGCTCTGTTGCACTTCGTACATGTCGGCCTTTTGCTGGCGATACGCCGATACTGCGTGCGATCATACTCGGACTCTGTTCCTTCTTTATGCCGGCCGAGCATCGTAAGTTAGAAGTTCTCGTGTGGTCGCGCTGCGCTCTTGCGCGAGCCGCGTCGGCGGCCACCTTTGAGGCACCGGCGAAACGACGGCGCAACACCGGTGTGAAATCGCCGGCGTTACTATTCGTTTCACGGTGTTGCGACTTGGGCGATCTCGTCTTTGGGCACGCTCTCGGCCGCGTGATGCTCTGTTTCGCCAAGAGCATTCGTGACTTTCGCAAACGCACCGCTACGGGGGCGACTTTGCTCGTGTGTGGTTAGTTTGTAGACGCCGTATCGACAAAAAACATCCCCCGTTGAAGATGCTCTGGATCAATAGGGAGTTTTCGTAGAACGCGTTGCCTCCTCCGCTAAGCTTTCCGCAACGAAGAAGTTGCTACTGCGCCTGCGCGCTGATAGCCTTGACTGTGGAGTTCCCGCTGTCGTAGCGGGTTGCGGAGGGCCTTGCGGGACGGCAAAAACGATCTACGAAAACTCCCCAATGATGGCGATGACCGGAGGCGCGAGCTGGTGGTGGCGTCGAACACCTACTGGAAGCCGCGTTTTCCCCAGTGATTCGCCGAAATTTGCCCTTTACTTTTTCCTTGCGCTCTACTTCATCGTACCGCCTGTACGGTACACAGCGCGGCACAGTTAACGCGACATCGGCGGGCTTTCCGTCTGCTGTCGAGCGAACATAAAAATTTTACTGTGCCTGTACTACGTAAACATGTCCCACTACGCCAGTCGTTTTGATGTCAGATTTTAAGCCGTGAAAGATGGACTGGAAAGAAATAAACGCAAAACGACAATCACGTGTTTGTACTAACTGCGTCGTGCTCTGCTGCATTCAATCCACAGGCATTTCGCAACAAATGACTCCTTCATTAGCGTATCTTGTAAGATCATACAACCGTTGCATTTATTTCGATTTTGTAGCTTCTAGCAAGGACATTAAATCGAACCTGGTGAGACACCCTTTTATTTCTATTCTATTGAATTTTATGCATTTGTAGCACTACTCCATGAATTACACACGAAAAAAAAAAAAAAAAAGTCTGTTGTTTATATAAAATGAAATGTTGTTTGTGATCCCATACCTAACAAGGCAGAGTAAAAAAAAAAAATAGATATCAATTAATTTTTTGTATCAACGGGCCTGGTTGTTCTTTCGTAATCTCACATTTTCTAAATCAGAATCGCGTGGAGATCATTTGAAATTGTATCCATTATTATTAAGACCCAACAATGTAAACACAATTATAGCCTCTCCTCCCCCCACCCCTTTTTTTTTTTCTGATTTTTGTTTTTATCAGCTTGTATTTTTATCTTTATTAGGATGTTTGTCGGTCGTCATAACGGGGCTCGTTGCCCTGGTGAACGGAAGCGGGATAGGATGGCAGAGCTCGACCGAGAGTGCCTTCGGCGTGCGACCGAAGGGAAATCCCGTGTTTTCAATCTCGCCAACTCCTACTCGGAAAAGCGGATCGAAAGACAGCAGAAACACGAGCTGGCGAAATGTGGCAACAGTTGCAGCGTCGTTCCTTGTTCCATTCCGTGGTGCAATTGCGCTGTGTCAAAACAGGTGACGATCGTAATGTAGGACTTTTTCCGCTCGAACACGCCAACTGTGTCACGATTGCTTAAGTAATGTTAACGACACAGTTAATAGCAGTAGTCGCTACAATTAATTAATGTTTTATGACCCCTCCCCCCCCCCCCCCCCCCACACACACACACACACACACAAAGTCTCCCCCGTCGTGTGGTAGTTTATTGCGCACCATTACTCCCGTGGGATTTCTAGTGTAGCCCGACTTGCTGGAGTGTGCGGCCGTTTCGCTTGATTGATTCGGCTCCAGGGAGAGAAGGAAGTTTCCTCCTCTCCAGCATTCTGTTTGCTTCCTCCTTCCCAGCTCTCCTTTCCTTTAAAAACTTTTCTAAACAAGTGTGAGCGATCGGATTTACTGTTGTTAACCGCGATGTTGGGTGACTCGTTACAGTTTCACAAATGCGGTGACTGCAATTTACATTTATTTTTTTTATTTTAAGGGGGATTGGTGACTTTGTTGTAGCCTCATTGGGGTGTTTCACTGCCAAGAACTTCAGCCGCGTACCGCTCAAGTCGAACCTGGAGTTTTGGTTGCACGATTAAGAACGCCCACAGCAATGGTCGTCGATCATCCTACCTTCAGCTCGAAAAAAGTGTATTTGGCTCACAAAACGTTTTTTTTTTTTTTTTTTTTTTTGGCAGGCACTTGTTGAGTTTTAAGTATTTTATGGGGCAGCACTGCCAAGACTGTAAAATAACTGTATCCTGGGAAAGTAGCGCCAAGCTCCCCGAATGGTCGCCATTTTGGTTCATGGAATGGGCCGATCTAAATTCGCTGAAACAAGCGCACATCTTCGTACCGCCACCACATGCGGCGTCAGTGCGTGGATGCATTGAAAAATAATTTTCCTGTCTTGAAATACGCAAGTAGAGCAATATCATTGTAAGAGATCTGGGTGCATAATCCGAGGCTATGGTTGATTGCATGCACAGTGCCAAAGACGCTTCCATTGGCGAGGAGTGTATACGATGAAGCTTCATAGCGATCTTGGCGTGACACGACCCTTTCGAAGATTTCAATGGAGCAAAATGGCGTTCGCCATGACAACTGAGACAGATCAGCCAATCACCTTGCGAGGTTTGGTCGCCTGTATGTTGGTATTTGTGTGTGGCCGGCTAGTAAGCAGGGAAGGCAACGCCGTCACCTCTGCCTATATTAGACCTTGCTGAGTTTGAGCTTTTTTCCTCGGGGTCGTGCTTATCAGCGGCACCCTCTGATCGAACATGCAGCGAACCAACCGGCTTATGAAATGTGCAGCTTTTTTGTATGCGCGAGGGACTCCGGTTTGATTTATTAAGTAACTGTAACCGCGCGCGATGCCTTTCTTGGGTTGAGAGTAGCTTCTGCAACACTATCTTGAAATTGAACAAATGGGCAAACGATCATTTTCTGTTCGTTGCACGGTGTGAACATTTCCAGCGCCGATATATTCTCTCCAATTCCAGCTGCTTTCGCCGAATAAACAGTCGCCGCTACTGAACGAACTGTCAACATTACATGCCCCTTCCGTTACCTCAAAATCAAGAAAATAGAAATTTTCCGTTTTCGCTCTTTAGTGAGGAGCATGTGTCGTTGTTAATCTCAACCAGGGAGCTCCTATTCTCACAATGAAGAATTTGCTGACACCCGTAGTTTACGGCAAGGTATTTCGAAAGGAGATAATTTTCTCTGTTGTCGCAGAAGCTGTGTTCTCCTTTCCGTTGGTAGCAAGTCCATAAGATAAGGAAAAGAGACGCTGAGAGGAAACCAGAGATAAGCAACAATCGAACTCGATTGTATTGTGGACCCGTTCAGAGCGATATTCGTTGCGGCGATTAGCCGACGAACTTGGAGCGACGGCGCGTTCGCCCTGTGCGCGGCGCAACAGCGGGAATTCTGCGCAATATTGGACACATTGAGCAGGCTTTCCCTGATAGCGGTCAGAAAGGATAAGGCATCTGTCATCTTTTTGCTGCAAATGAACTGGTGTAGAAACTCGTGCTTACAGAGGGAGCGTCAAACCCGCAAATATCCGGTAGGAAGGAAATCTCAATTTATTGGCTCAGCCTCCAGCTATATTTTATTTATTTATTTATTTATTGAAAGTATCCTCAGGGCCCGAAGGCATTACAGAGTGGGGGAGCACATACATGAAACAAAGATAGTAAAATAGTAACAAGTCAACAATATTAAATATACAACAAACAAAGGAAAACAGCAGGTCATGGGTCACTGCTAAAATAGTTAGTGATGGAATTTCTAAACAGGTTGGTATCAGTTATTGTAGCAATCAACCTGGGGAGGCGGTTCCATTCCTCGGCTGTGCGGGGTAAAAAAGAAGATTGAAACGTTGTGGTAAATGAACTTGGAACTCCAACTTTGTGCTGATGGTCAAGACGGGAAACGGGATGACATGTAAAAGGGGGGGGGGGGGGGGGGGTAATTATATGATTGAGCAGGAGAGGATTATGAAAATACATTTTATGAAATAGACGTAGGCATTAAATTTTACGTCGCAAGGAGAGAAGGGGTCAACATAAACTATTTTTCATCGATGTGACACTAGCAGTACGATGGCAGTTGGAAAGAATGAAATGAGCTGACCTACTCTGAATGGATTCCAATGCAGTGACTAGAGTATCGTGACCGGGATCCCAGATGGAGGCTGCATATTCTAATTTAGGTCTGGTTAATTCTTTGTAGAGGATCAATTTTAGTGAAAGAGGTGCCAATGAAAAGTTGCGTTTTAAGCAGCCCAGCATGCAGTTAGCGCGGGTAGTAACATACTGAATGTGGGGTTTCCATGAAAGGTTATTTGCTAAGTGAACGCCAAACCAAGGCACTTGTACGTTGCCACTTATTCCAAAAGGTTGCCATCTAGGTGGTAACAAGGACTGTTTGTTAGTTGATAGACGTGCTGCGCTGCGAAGTTCTACAGAACAAACGCGTGACTAAAAAATTGAAAATGAAAAGGATGAGTTTACATTGAGATGAGGAGAAACACAACGAACACAAATGGGCGCAGACTAACAACTGTTTATTCTTTTCTTTTTCCTCCTTTTCAATGCATGAGTTTCCCAATGCGTGAGTTTGAAAAGGAGCGAACGATATGAAATAATGATAAATGTCTTCATGAAGATGTGTGGACTTTCGAGTTTTGTGGTGTTTTTCCCGTTTTCTGATAAACGTTCGGTTTTTGTGGTGTGAGAGGGGACCTTGAAGCTGGCCCAAACCCAAGTCCAAGCTTTATTAACTGTTTGTTAGGTTTACGGGACACTCCCGTGTGCTTGCATTTATTAGTGTTTAGTTTTATTAGCCATAATTCACACCAACGAGAGACACAGTTAATATCAGACTGAAGTGCAGACAGGTCAGAATCATGACAGATTTCACGGTAAATTACACAGTCATCGACGAAGAGACAAACGGATGAAGGCACATTAATGGGAAGATTAAATTAGGTTCTCTGTACAAACAGTTCTGATATTGAGGGGACAGGAGTGTTCGTTCAACATGTAGGGCGAACAATAAAACCGTTGCAATTATTTTTAAAAAAAAAGGCGCCTGTTGGGTTCCATTAATATGCCATGAGATTAAGGCCAAAGTGCATCTAATTTCAGCAACAAGAAAAATAGCCAAAAAGTTTCGATGTGTTTTTTTTTTTTTTTTTTAATTGTGATACTGGTCGCGCAGTGGAATGTCTCTGAAGTGAAGGAGATCTAAATCTGATATCTGCCTCCGTGTATAGCGAATGAACCCTGAGGACAAAAGACCTGAATCTCAGAAACGATGTTAATCAACTCGATTCACAGTCCGGTTCCGGTTTTCGCCTCCAGGAACCGGCCTCGGTTTGGCATTGTTAGGGACAGACCCGTTGGTCTACTTCATTATACGCCAAGATAACGTCGCCATTGTGGGGGCGACGTGGTCCCGACAATGGCGTCGAAGCCGAGAAGTATTTTAACACTTCCCGGCTTTCTGTTGTGTTAATCTGTCTCGCTAGGAATACTGCATGCGTATGCGCGGCCTCGTGACCTGCTGATAAAGGCCAGATGCGCTATCTTAGCGCCGTCTTGCGCAAAAGGAGTGCCGGGAAAGTCGGAACCGCCCCCGCAAGTTGGCTGTAGTGACGTGCCGAAAACGCAGGGTGTAAAAACGCCTGTCCCCTTCTTGATTGCAGTAAGCTGACGTCATTTTTCGCTATTCGGAATGAAATGCGACGGAAGGTACGGAACCGAATACGCAGCTGGGATTAGAATGGACAGGTGAAATAGGCGCAGTCGTTACATGGATGTTGCGAACTTTTCTCGAACCTGGGGTTCGACTGGTTCGTCGAGGCTTCTTAATTTTGGCAGAGGTAATGATTTAGGTAGCTGTGAAAAAGTACGCTCGATTAATATTGCACTCCTTCTCCACTAAATAGTTTCCCCTTGTTATTTTTTTTTCTTCTAGTTTTTGCGCATGCGCGTGTGATTTGAACTTTTGTTGAACCTGGTGAAACTCGAACCTCAGCAAACGGGATTCACAACAGGAAGCGCTACGTTCAACTATCGTTCTTGTTGAATTGTGGGTGCTCTATCCTATGCACGAAGTTTGGGTTGCGTCCTCTTGATTGGGCAGATGGACAACTTTCGAAATCGACTATCATATAAGTTCGCGTGAATGGATGAATATGACGTGGCCAAATCCGTGGTATCGGGCGTAAGCTTGCACCATCTAGCCGGTTCCCGGACATTTCATCGAACGCCGTTTCGTCGAACACCGTTTCATCGAAAAAATGGACGTTTCATCGAACGCCGTTTCATCGAAAGCCGTTTCATCGAATCGCTGACGGCCGTTTCATCGAATGTCTTTTATATAAAAAAATGTAAAAGATGCTCTTTTATGCACGGATCGAGTGCATTTTCGTGTCATTCTCCCATTTCATCTTCAGGTTTTTTGATGTCCAGACTTGTAGCTGTTGCAATTTATTTTGATGCAAGTAACCCATGAGGATATTTGTACCGATTTTTATGTTTGTTTCGCATATTGCACGTGCTTATCTGTTCACCCCTTCTGTATTACACGATGAGCCTTGAGGGTGTTGTAACAAATGAATAAAAAGTCGCACTCCCGGTAAGAGCGCACTCCAACTCATGGAGGCCAGAAGGCGACTTAGGTTTTGTGCAGGCGCAACAACTTAAGCCATGTGAGCCTCCTAGCCTCTCATGTCTTGCTATTGATACTTTTTTACTGCCCCAAGCTTGCAGTAGCTAAAGCTGAGGTGCTATTTATGAAACTACAACGAAACATAGTTTTTTTTTTTAGTTTTAAGACTCAATGAAGTCAAAAATAAGTATGTCACTTCAAATTTTATTTTAAAACTTTAACACCGTTTCAAATAATGAGCAATTGCTCTGAAAAAGTCCCCCACAGCCATGCTCTATCGGTTCTCATAAAAAAGGCGAACCTTCTCATTTCTTGCCGCTATGGCCCTCTTCTGGCGAGGAGGCTCTTGGGAACTCAGCATCGCGTCCAGCTTGTCCCCCGTCAGCTGATGTTCTGCGGCGATGCAAGCCAAAAACTTCCAGAACCCCGGATGGGCACCTCCGACCAGCTTCAGGAAGCGGGAATGTCACCCTGGCGTTAGATAAGACGGCGTTCGATAAAACGGCATTCGATGAAACGGCTTCGATGAAACGGTGTTCGATGAAACGGCGTTCGATGAAACGGCATTCGATGAAACGGCTTCGATGAAACGGCGTTCGACGAAACGGCGTTCGATGAAATGTCCGGTCCCACATCTAGCCAGCGTTTAAGATATGAACAGGCAATGCAATGTATGCTTTCGTATACAAAGACTTGATTGTAAGTACGCGCTGAAGCGCCCTAGGCAGCGCTCAGCAGGTGATCCATATCTGATTGAGAAACGGTTCTGACGTCGGTTATTAAAGTCTAGCCGTCGGATGTTCAGAGATACGGGCGCTGCTCCAAAATTTTTTATTCACCGAAATCTGATGAAGCCACGAAAGTAACAAGCTGGTGGTGCCGAAGATGAAAGCTCCCAGTGTGTCATATATCTAATGAGGCTTCTGTTAGGTGATATATTGACAGTCGTGTATATATATGTATTTGTACTACGGGTCTTTCCAGACTCGTTTTCTGGGGAAATTCGTGTTTAACCCGATCTTTAGCTAACGCGGTCTGGGTTCAAGAATCAAGGAACGATACATTTATCTAAGCGGTGTAATATCTGCTGCAAGCTTTAATTTATCCTCCCTGAATGAGAAGATTGACTTTGGTAGTACATTCAAGCAGTCAGGAGTGTGCTCCGCTCGCGAACGTCGAGCAGAGTATACACCAACTCATGTTTACACACAAACCGGAGCGCCCCTAGCGGACGCCACCGGCGCCGCGCATGCGCGGTGGATGGTGGTAGAGTTCCTGTATAGGCTCCCTACGGGAGCCAGAGTTGCGCATTTGTTTTCCCCGCGCCGCCACGCCGCTATTCGCCGAGATCCATCACGTGAGGAGCAAAGCATCCGGTGGCGTGCAAGAAAGCCACCTTTACGGTCGCTCCGCCGACGTTTCTCTTGCCCCGGCGTATGTTTCCCTGCTTTCCGCCTCCTTTTCCTCCTCTCCTGTCTTTCACGCGCGGCGGCGCGCGCGGCGCCGCTATTCGCCAAATTTAGTCACGTGAGGAGCAAAGCATCCAGCTCGTGTGGGAAAGCCGGCGCTACGGCCACGCGCCGAGGCTGAATGCGCAACTCTGCTACCGTAGGTAGCTATGCAGGAACTCTAGATGGTGGGCAAGAAGCCCGCCGTCGCCCATAAACAAACCATTGAATTGCGTTGTTGTCGGCGACGGTGGGAGTCCCCGTGCTCTTTTTCGCGTTGGAATCGTTGATTTTACGTCCTGCTAACAATGTCTGACTACTTAAGCGGCTTCCGCAAAACTAACGAGGCAAAACTTTGCGTGAATAATGTGACGTACGGCGATTCATTTCAGGTGGACGCCGCAGAATAGGCGCTAAAGCCTGACTCGCACGATGAGATTCTGCTCGCTATTTTCAGTCGCGACGTCGCCCGGACTGCAAAAGCGTGGACTGTAGCTGAGATGGTGGACGTCGATCCTGAAAACCGCAAGTAGAATCGGGCATTACAAGTCGGTGATGGCCAATGGTAACAATGATCAACATCTTCTTGTATCTGTTTACACTTAGCCTACTTACTCAAAGCAACCTTCAAAAGTATTTTGAGGCCTGCACTTGGTTCTTATATCAATTACCGGGTCAACGTTTTGTTTACGGGCCGCTGTCGTTTGAACTAGCTGACGACAAAAAGCAGCCAAGTTTGAAAGAGCAGACGACAGTTCGAACGCATGCGCAATGGAGTACGGGCAAGAAGCACCGCGTCTCGCGTCAACAAATCATTCGATTATCACGTTGTTGGCGTCTGTGTGAGTCTGCATACTGTTTTTCGCGTTGGAATTGTCGATTCTACGTCGTCATCGCAATGTCTTACCACTTTAATCGCCTGAGCGAAATTATGAAGGCTCGTTACGCCGCTAAACTTTTCGTAAATAGTTTGACGTGCGGCGATTCATTCGCATGAACGCCGCAGAATGGACGCCAAAACCATGATGATATTCTAGCTATTTTCGGTCACGACGTCGCTCGTGCCGCAAAAGTGTAGAAGGTAGCGGCGATGATCGACGCCGATACTGAAAATCAGAACCGGGAACAGACCAAGCGTAACAAGTCGGTGATGGCCACCGGTACCAATGATCAACATCTTGTATCTACTTTTTACACCGAGCCTACTTAAGTCTTTTCAGGCCTGCAATTACTTCTTATTGAGTCACCGCATCAAAGTTGGGTCTACAGGCCGCTTTTGTCTGAACGAGCAGACGACAAAAAGCAGACAAGTTTGAAAGCGCAGACGAAAGTTCGATTGATCAGGCGGCCGAGTGAATTTGACGACGCACTGTGCCCGTGGGTGGTCCGGACAACTTGGCGGTTTTCTCTCGTTGATGTTGGAACAAAGCAAATACATCTGGCGACCTCAAAGTGTTGCTCGCACACGCAATCGTAGTTCGACAGCGTCTGGTTTGCCCTTTTCACGGCTACTATCCACGTTCCCGGACGAGCGGAGGGGGCAAAAACCCATGAAAACTGATCTTCAAACCTTTCCATACTCTCTTGGTACAGCTCCCGTCGCAGCATTTTGACGAGAAGGAAGGTTTTTTGTCTCGTATCTTCCGAAGGAACACAGGAATGCATGTCTGGCACGGCGACTTCTGCCCACCGCCCCAGACCGGAAGTGCGTCCGGCGCGCCACCACCGCGGCGTGACGTAGGAGTGTTGAGTTGGCTTTGGTCGAGCATACGAATAAGCCCTGCTTCCGGCCGGACGCCGGATCCGGTTTGAAACGCGTGATAGAGGGGTCGGCTCATGACTCATGACCAGGGGATGCTGTCACCGGGCACTGATGCGCTGCGGAGAAGCGACAGCTGCACACTGTACACCGCGATCCCGCGTGTCTCACTTTGCCCCAGCACAGCCGCATGCTTGGAAGAAAGCGCTCCTTCAGAGCGATTCGAAATATGCACTCGTTTGCGTCCGTCAAAAAGAAAAAAAGTTGAAAATTAGTAAATATTGTTGCGCGAACTCTTCCTTGCAGTCAAATTTGCTTTTCTACGATCTCCTAGCGAGCTGCCTTCGTCATTGGTCTATTTTTAAGAATTAATTAATTAATCTCGAGTATAAAGGATGAATGTTAGGATATAGATATATCGCGATGCTTTCTATATCTCCTGGACTAGACACAGGTTCGCTCATTGTAGTTTAGTTTTCATCTCAAACCAATCACTATACTCCGTTCGCCCTTAAAGGGGCGATGCAACGATTTTTGTATTTTGCACAATTACCGCTTAGAACGGATCCCTGACGTTAATGACCTGATGAATGATGATGAAAGAACGGATCCCTGACGAATGAAATCGAAGTAGCAGAAAAAAAATAAAGAAAAACGAGCCGGGTTCACCCCCTCAACTCGCAGCCAGAACAAGCGGCCACGTAATCTGGAGCCGATTATATGCCGCCAATGTTTATCATAGTCACGCGCTGGGGCTGGCAAACCACAGGGCACGCGCTGAGTCCCAGACATTGTTATGGTTCGGCTGTTGTCGTCACAGCAGCGACTAGACACCAGACACTACCCGAATTCTTCTCGAGCTGTCGATTATCACGAGCCCAAATCGAGTGTTCACGCCATGCTCGGGTCCAATCTATCAGCCGCATTCAAATATTGTCACTGGGCGGTACTGCTACCGCCCAGCTACGTCATCAGGTTTTGCGAAGGAGAGATTGAATGAAAACGCTCGGTTTTGTCCTTGAAATTACAGCGCAACAAAGGAGTTTCTTGGTCAGTAGCGTTGAGTGGGAGTATCCATGAGTCCCACTAGGGCCAGTAAGCTCGTGTAAAGTCAAAAACATTACAATTGAATATCGTTGCACCGCCCCTTTAAAGGGAGCGGTGCAACGATATTCAATTGGAATATTTTTCACTTTACACGAGCTTACTGGCAGTAGTGGGACTCAAGGATACTCGCACGCAACGCACTGACCAACAAACTTCTTTGTTGCGCTGTAATTTTGAGGACAAAACCGGGTGTTTTCATTCAATCTCTCCTTCGCAAAACCTGATGACGTAGCTGGGCGGTAGCAATACCGCCCAGTGACGATATTTGAATGCGGCTCATAGATTGGACACGAGCATGGAGTGAACACTCGATGTGGGTGTTCACGTCATGCTCGATAGCTCGAGAAGCATTCGGGTAGTGGCCCGTGTCCAATCGCTGCAATGACGACAACAACCAAGCCATAACAATGTCTGGAACTCAGCGCGTGTCCTGTGCCTGGCCAACCCCAGCGCGAGGCTATGATCAACATTGGCGCCATATCATCGGCTCCCGATCACGTGGCCGCTCGTTCTGGCTGCGAGTTGAGGGGGTGAACTCTGCTCGTTTTTCTTAATTTTTTTTCTGCGACTTCGATTGCGTGTGGTGAAAAACGAATGGGTATTTCACAGGTCATTAACGTCAGGGATCCGTTCTAAGCGGTATTTGCGCAAAATACAAAAATCGTTGCATCGCCCCTCTAAGCTGAGACTAGGAAGCCCCGCCTTCAGCGCGAGCTTTCCGCCCTTGCACGCGCAACCAAAGCACTGCGGAAGCCAGGGAGCTCGCACTGAAGGTGGAGCTCCTAGTTTCGGCTTAAGGGTGAACGAAGTATAACTCACCACTGTTACGTTGGCATCCGGCTTTTCGAGGGCACGGTTAGTAAATAAACTCCTTAAATAATTTTTAATGAGACTTTGCAGTGAATGAATGGAGGCTTCTGCGATCGTCTGTTCTTGCTCATAACAAATCCTACGGACCCTACGCCTCTTAAATTTTCAAAAATTACAGTCACGCGACGTTGATTTCTTTATTAAAATCGTTATTAAAGGTAGGGACACACCCCTTTCCGAGCGGATTTTTCCGCTCGGCACTGACACCCCCAGCAGGGGTGTCAGCGCGGTGACGATCGGCACGCGTCAGCCAGTCGCAAGCCATCTCGGCGTCGCGTTATTGTAATATATATACATTTTAGGTTGCTTGGGGCTTTTAGAATTAGTTATGATCAAGAACAGACGATCGCAGAGTCCTCTTTGTGCCCATTTAACGGCTCAGCCGAATGCTTTATTTAAGAAAGAATATTTATTGCCCGCATGGTAACTTTGTTTCTTCATAAAGCTATTCCTACATGCATGCATAAAGTCATTCACCCATATAATTAAATGATCGAAGAACGGATTGTTTTTAACTCTAAGAATTAAACTTTTATTTTATTTTTCAAAACCCAACCAAAACGTCCAGATTTTTTTTTCTTTTACTTAGGCGTGCTACATTTTTACATTATTCTGGTGGAACGCTATGGTTTATTTGAAAGTGAACACTTGAGAGAAGTCTCGCTCGGTCTCTTCTTCAGGGGTTGACTGCGGCTATGACCGTTGAGGAGCAGTATTCTGTTTTTCTTCTTCTTCTACGGCAGTGTCTATCGTTTTGCATCGGTGAGGTGGCGAAGTCCGTTCATGAAATAGCAACACAATCGCGTGCACTTTGCAACCGAAATCAACCAAATTGAAGCAACCTCATGGATGTGTGGATGGATGAATCCGGCTGAGCCTTTTAGATCGGGCGGTAGCTTACGCCACCCAGCCATTTTGTTTTACCATTTAAGCTTAGAATATTTAAATGTGAAATCTATATTCACTCCGTACTGCAAAGAAAGTGAGGCTATACAAAACCCCTTGCCCTCAGTTAATAAGAAAGTACCTATAGTTTTCTCTCGGTTCCTGCCACTATTCACTTAATCTTCGCTTGGTAATCTCTTCAGTTTTGAAATCCACTATACCTTCGCTGTCTCTAAAACCCAATGACCTTATTAAATCTATGTTATCTTCGGTAGGCATAGGGTGAAGCCCTTTACAGTAGAGTATCAAGTGATCAGCCGTCTCGTCCTCCTCTCCACAAGCAGTGCACACTGTATCCATTTCCTGGTACTTCGCTCTGTATGTTCTGGTTCGCAGAACACCCGTCCTCGCCTCAAACAACAATGAGCTTCCCCTAGAATTGCCATAAATGCTTTCTTTGGCAATAACTGTATTGTTTAATCTATAGCTTTCCAGAGCCGTCTTTGTCTGCATTCCGTCTAGCCACCTATCCCTTTCTGTGGCCTTAACTTTCTTCTTAACTGAGACCTGCTCTTCTGTATCTCCACTATAGCCTAAAAACTTTCCTCTTAATTTCCTAGTGCACTGTCTCCACTTTGTGTCTATACTCCTCATGTATAAATAGCTGAAAACCTTTCGTGCCCATTGGTCCCCATCCATTTGCCTCAACCGATCCTCAAATTCTATCTTGATCACCGCTTCCCTGCTCTCAAAAGACGCCCATCCCATGTCTCCTTGTACTCCCTGGTTTGGCGTTTTGCAATGTGCCCCCAAAGCCAGCCTACCTACTCCGCGCTGTTTTATTTCTAGTCTTGCATGCACTTCGGATTTCATGCATAGCACTGCGTTTCCAAAAGTCAAGCCAGGCACCATGACCCCTTTCCAAATCTCTCACCACCTCATACCTGTAGTAATTTCCAAGTGCTCTCATTACAGCTGCATTTCTGTTGCCCTTACCTATTTTATACTTTTCATGCTCACTGAGATATTCTGCACCATCACATATCCATACTCCTAGACACTTGTATTTACTAGCTCTCTCAACTGTAATATTCTGTATCTTCAGCCTCTCAACACTCTATTTTCCCTGTCGCCTTTCCTTCCCATGTTATAATCACCTTGTTATCTTTGTAAATGTTCCTTAATAGTGCTGCTAGTCCTTCATCTAGGTTTAAACTCTCCGTTATGTCCCACAGGTTCCTTTGGTTCACATTGTCATAGGCACCCTTGATAACCAGAAATGCCAGCCAGTGCTGTCTGTTTTCTTTTTGCGCTATTTCTATAGACTGTGTTAGAGAAAATAAACTGTCCTCCAACCTTCTTTGTTTCCGAAACCCGTTCTGTAACTCGCCCAGTATGCCCTCGCAATCTACCCATTCCTCCCAGTCTGTTCTTATAATCTGCTTTACCAACCTGTAAATAACTGGTGTCACGGTTATTGGACGATAATTCCTTATATCAGACTTATCTCCATTTCCCTTATATATCATATTCATCCTACTAAGCCTCCATTCATCTGGAATATTTCCTTTTGTTATCATAGTGCTCACTACCTC